>NC_051178.1:34434511-34734511 GCF_013339695.2 Rhipicephalus sanguineus
ACGCGACCTTTTTCGCTTCGAGCCAAGAGTTACGAGGTGGATCGATGTCTTTGTGTAAACTGAAAAATAAATCTGGGGTCTTCCACTTGCATCTTCATTATGATATCGCGGGCACCTAGGAGACTAAAGTTACATTAAATTCTTTAATTTGGAAGTTGGACTCCTCTCTCACTCTGTCTGTCTGTCTGTCTGTCTCTCTCTCTCTCTCTCTCTCTCCCAATACGAGTTCCTTGCGAAGTGATTATCGTGGTGTTATGGTCGTGCCGTGCCCACGGCGATGTCTTGCTATTGCTTATGAGTGTCTCTTTGTGTGTAAACTACTGCTTTGCGGCGATGTTGAAGCTAATCCTGGTCCTACTCAGGCCGAAATGCTTAAGCAGTTAGTTGAAGGGCAGGCTGCTCTTCGTAATGAAATAGAGGAGCTTCAAACGCATTTCTTGAAAACAGAGAAACTGGTTTTAGAGCTTCACGGTATGTTTGACAGAATGCAGGCACAGATCACTGAGACAAAGGATAATCCGGCAGCAAGTAACAATAGTATAAAATCCATTGAACGTATTATAACATTCCAGGCTAAGAAGCTAACAGATCTCGAGGATCGTAGCCGGCGTTCGAACATAGTAATCCATGGGACACCCGAAATTCCAAACGAGACAGAAGATACACTCATAGATAAAGTAGTCAAGGGTGTATTTAATGATAAACTAAATGTACATACAATGCCAGTCTGTCGGTCGTATTCACAGGTTAGGCAGGCAAGGTGACAGGCGAGCGATAATTTTATATCTTCAGAATTTCAATGAAAAGAAAGAAATACTTCAGAATGCTAAAAAATTGAAGGGAACTAGCATATTCATTCAAAATGACTACTCGCAAGCCACCTTAAAGAAGCGCAAGCTTCCGTGGGAAAGTGCAAAAAATGATAAACTACAAGGGAAAAAGGTATCACTTATACATGACAAACTCAAGATAGATACGCCTACTTACTTTTGGGACGAATCGCAAAATAAACGCGTGCAGGCTGCGCAAAGCCACCCTCGGCACACAGAAGCATGAAGTAACGTATATCCGCGAAATAAACGTCTGCGTTTAATTAATGTTAACGCTAGAAGTATCATAAATAAAACAAGTTCGCTAGAGATACTATTGCTTCAACATGACCCCCATATTACAGTTATCACGGAGACTTGGCTTCGCGAGGAAATTAACGATCAAGATGTATTTCCCCCTTGCTACAATGTTTATCGAGTGGGTAGGTCTTCTAGGGGAGGAGGTGTGGCAGTCTTAATTAAAAATCAAATTGAAGCTGTCATTTTAGAAATAATACCTGCGTTGGAATGCTTGTGCATTAAGGTATCGCTTTGGGGCTATAACTTCGTACTTTTCGCGATTTATAGGCCTCCTGACGCCCCCAATGAATTTTTGCATGAATTGCGTTGTTTTATGAATAAATATTTGAGTAGTAAGGTTATTCTTGTTGGTGACTTTAATTTGCCCGGTGTAGACTGGGTGCGCCTCGACTCTGGGCTTCATCACAGTCGGGATGTTAACATACTTTTTGATATCATGTTAATCCATGATCTCGTGCAAGCTGTTCTTGAGCCTACACGTGTGCGAGGTTCTTCGTCCTCAGTTTTAGACCTGGTTTTCTTTGCTCGCAAATTTGTTGAATTCACAGTGGTGGTCGAGCATGGGCTATCAGATCACTATCTCGTCTACATTTCCTTGCTACTTGCTTCCTGTACAAAAACTAAAAAATCATCTGCCCATTTCGTCAAAGATTATTCTCGCGCAAACGACGCATGTGTGATTCATTACTTAGAAAATTGCTCAACTGATTTGGACAGATGGTCACTGAAAACATATAACTTGCCAATCACTTTAATATGTTTTTTTCACAGTTTTTTCTAATTCTGGTAATTGTTCACACAACTGTGCACTGCCGCAATTTTCTGATGTAAATTTTATATCGGAGCCGGGTGTGCTTAATATGCTGCTAAATCTCAAACCCAAATGTTCCAGTGGACCTGACAATATCCCCAACTTGTTTCTTCGTAGATACGCGGTAACTTTATCAAAGTTTCTTAATAATAATAATAGTATCTGGGGTTTAACGTCCCAAAACCACGCTATGATTATGAGAGACGCCGTAGTGGAGGGCTCCGGAAATTTCGACCACCTGGGGTTCTTTAACGTGCACCTAAATCTAAGTACACGGGCCTCAAACATTTTCGCCTCCATCGAAAATGCAGCCGCCGCGGCCGGGATTCGATCCCGCGACCTTCGGGTCAGCAGTCGAGCGCCATAACCACTAGACCACCGTGGCGGGGCATTTATCAAAGTTCCTTGTTATAATATTTCGTACGTCACTGTTGTTGTCAGAATTACCGAGTGATTGGAGGACAGCCCGCATTGCACCAATTCATAAGAAGGGAGACCGTCTTCTCGTAGAAAATTACCGTCCTATTTCTTTAACGTCATCATGCTGTAAACTTATTGAACATATTATCGCAAAAAGCATTACTACATATTTAGATCAGCATTCTGTTTTAACTAATTCTCAGCATGGATTTAGAAGAGGGCATTCGACTGTCACACAGCTGATCACTGTTGTTCATTCTTTTCCATCAACTCTTGACAAAAACGGACAAATCGACATAATTTTTCTAGACTTCCGGAAAGCCTTTGATACTGTCCCACACGATAAATTAATTCTTAAACTTAAACATGCAGGAATTCCGGGAATGTTTATTTCTTGGGTTGCTGCATATTTGTCTAACCGGAATCAATTCGTAGAGATTAATGGTGCAAAATCGGGTTGCCTTCCAGTCACATCGGGTGTGCCGCAGGGCAGTGTTCTCGGCCCTCTTCTTTTTATTATATATATTAACGACATTGTTAACATGGTTGAAGGTGGTGTGCAGATTTGATTATTCGCTGATGATTGCGTGCTTTTTAAAGATATTAATTCTGTCAATGACCAAAATTAGTTTATGTGGTGGTTTAAATAATATTCTTGAATGGTGCATGTGCTGGAAAATGACACTAAACACAGACAAAAGCGTACTAATGCGAATGACTCACAAGAAATCACCTTTGCTTCATACGTATAAATTAGGTTCATCCCCTCTGCACGAAGTAACCCAATATAAGTATACATGTTAACATGGAATGACCACATTAGTAAAACTTGCACCTGAGCCTTCAGAAAATTATGCCTCTTGAGGCACAAACTTAAAAAAGCCCCTTCCGATGTAAAAATTGCTATGCTATAACACCTTAATCAGAACTAAACTGGAGTATGCATGTATTGTTTGGGATCCGTATACTAAAACTAATATAAATAACCTCGAGAGAGTGCAGCGAAAGGCAGTTAGATTTATAATTAACAAATTCTCAAGATTGGATTCACCCACAGAACTTATGAAAACTAAACATATTGAACCACTCGAGATGAGAAGACAAAAAAATAGAGTGGAATTTCTTAAACTGCTTTACACGAATAATTCACCACTAGACTCATCTCTATATCTATCACCCCTATTAACCAGACCCACACGCCACCATAGACAAGATGCATTAACACCTTACTTCGCGAGAACGAACATATTTAAGAATTCTTTTTTCCTTCCTACTATAACCGAATGGAATTGTATAATCGAATCAACATCATAATCCTCATTATTATTTATTTGTTTTACGGCGTTTTGCCGGACATATTGACTCTATTTCTGTAATATTGTTTTTGTTTCCTTTGTTCTTTCCAACTTTTTTTCTAAACGTGTTCAGTGTTGTACCATTTTATTGCCCTCCCTGCTTGGACTACGTGTCCGCAGTATTTGATGAATAAAATAAACAAATAAATAAATAAATATTATATATATATATATATATATATATATATATATATATATATATATATATATATATATATATATATATATATATATATATATATATATATATATATATATTATATATATATAATATATATATATATATATATATGTATATATATATATATATGTATATATATATATATGTATATATATATATATATGTATATATATATATTATAAAGAGGTTTATTAGCGGCGACGATACTCAACAACAACAGTCGAGGCGGGGCCGACTCTCAGCGCGAGTTGCGTTTTTTTCTAAAAGAGCCGAAGAGGGCGACCCACTAGGAGGTGTTCGAGAGGACGACCCATTACCAAGTTCGATCGCTTCGCTACAATTACCCCGGGTACGAAAAGGGAGCCGCCTGGCGACCTAGCAACTTGTCACTATGAGGGGGTCGTGGTAGGGCTTCAGGCGCTCCACGTTGACAATGTCGCGCCCTCGACGGCGCATGTCCGAAGATGGCTCTATGGGTTCGATCAGGTAGTTGACCGGGGATGTGCGTTCGACGATACGGTAGGGGCCTTCGTATTTCGGCAGTAGTTTTGAAGAGAGGCCGGTTTGCAGTGGTAGGGACCGAGAGCCATACGAGCGCTCCGGGGAGGAACGTGGACTCAGAAGTGGTGGTGCCACCGCGAAGGCTCTTCTGCCGCTCTTGTTCGTGCGTTGTAAAGGCCTTTGCAAGCTCGCGACACTCTTCAGCAAGCCTGGCTGTGTCAGAAATAGGCGCACAATCAGATGGATCCGGCTTGTAGGGAAGGATTGTGTCGATTGTGTGCGACGGGTGCCTGCCATACAATAAGAAAAAGGGTGAGAAACCAGTAGTGCTCTGAGGGGCGGTATTGTAGGCGTACGTAACGAAGGGCAGAATGGCATCCCAGTACCTCTCGCACCACTGCGGCAACGCAGTGGTGCGAGAGGTACTGCATCACCACTGCGGCAACGTCCACTGCGGCAACGTCCATATCGTGTATCTCCAGCAGAGCGTCGTGTAATTAACGAGCAAGTCGACGACATGCTTCGCCGCGACGTTATTCGACCCTCAAACAGTCCGTGGGCGTCTCCTGTCGTTCTTGTTGCGAAGAAGGACGGCTCTGTGCGGTTCTGTGTGGACTACCGACGACTAAATAAGATCACCCGTAAGGACGTTTATCCCCTACCTTGAATAGATGACGCCATTGACAGCCTGCAAGGAGCAGAATTCTTTTCATCGCTTGATTTGCGCTCAGGGTACTGGCAAGTCCCCATGGCTGATGACGCTCGACCGAAGACAGCCTTTGTCACGCCGGATGGCTTGTACGAATTCAACGTCATGCCGTTTTGGGCTGTGTAATGCGCCCGCGACCTTTGAGCGCATGATGGATACCGTTCTGCGCAACTTGAAATGGCACACGTGCCTGTGTTACCTCGACGACGTGGTAGTTTTCGCCCCGGACTTCTCCACGCATCTTCAACGCCTACGGGATGTGTTGACGCGTTTGAGCGACGCCGGGCTACAACTGAATCTAAAGAAGTGCCGATTTGCCGCACGGCAGCTCACAATACTGGGCTACGTCGTGTCCAAGGACGGAATTCTCCCCGATCCAGCCAAGCTTCGGGCCGTGTCAGAGTTCCCCAAACCTACGTCGGTCAAAGAACTGCGCAGTTTCGTAGGACTATGCTCCTACTTTCGGCGCTTCATCCGCAACTTCGCGACTATTATATCGCCGCTGACGAAGCTCCTTGGCAGCAACGGGCCCCTCAATTCGTGGTCGTCAGAGTGCGATGACGCTTTCGCAAAGCTCCGTAGTTTGTTGACGTCTCCTCCGATACTACGCCACTACGACCCTACGGCCCCTACAGAAGTACACACGGACGCCAGCGGTGTTGGCCTCGGCGCTGTCCTTACGCAGCGCAAACCTGGGTTCCCGGAATACGTCGTGGCATATGCAAGTCGTACGCTCACTAAAGCTGAGACCAACTATACCGTTACGGAGAAAGAATGCCTGGCAATCATTTGGGCCCTTACGAAGTTCCGACCTTATTTGTATGGTCGCCCATTTGATGTCGTCACCGACCATCATGCACTATGCTGGTTGTCGTCCTTGAAGGATCCCTCAGGCCGTCTCGCCCGGTGGGCACTTCGCCTACAAGACTACGACATCCGTGTGCTGTACCGCAACGGACGCCAGCATGCTGACGCCGACGCCCTGTCCCGCTCTCCCTTGCCTGACGACAATGCCCACAGCTCAGTGTCTCACATAGCTGTAGCTTCAATCGACGTTCACACCATCGCTACCGAACAGCGCAAGGATCAATGGATTGCCTCACTGATAGACTTGCTGACCGATCCATCGGCCACACCATCCTCTCGCGCATTGCGTCGTCAAGCCCACCATTTCGCCGTTCGCGACGACCTCCTCCATCGACGCAATTACGACGGCGACGGTCGCCAGTGGCTACTAGTAATACCCCACAGTCTGCGTTCTCACATATGCGAGTCGTTCCACTCTGATCCGCAGTGTGCACACTCTGGGGTATCGAAAACCTACCACCGCATTCGCCAACGGTACTTTTGGCGAGGAATGTACCGCTACGTACAGAAGTTTGTTCGCTCCTGCATCGATTGTCAGCGCCGCAAAACTTCAACGCACCTGTCGCCGGCAGGTCTGCAACCTCTACCTTGCCCTGACCGGCCGTTTGGGCGCGTTGGCATCGATTTGTACGGGCCACTTCCTCTGACGTCCGCTGGTAACCGCTGGGCCATCGTCGCTGTAGACTACCTCACGCGATACGCTGAAACTGCCGCCCTCCCTGCGGCTACAGCGCGCGATGTGGCCTCCTTCCTGCTCCACCGATTCATGCTGCGTCACGGTCCACCCCAGGAGCTGCTCAGTGATCGAGGCCGTGTCTTCTTGTCGGAAGTCGTCGAAGCCATTCTCAAAGAGTGCAACGTTGTTCACCGCAAAACTACTGCTTACCATCCGCAAACGAATGGCCTCACCGAACGCTTTAACCGCACGCTCGGCGACGATACTCAACAGCAACAGTCGAGGCGGGGCCGACTCTCAGCGCGAGTTGCGTTTTTTTCTAAAAGAGCCGAAGAGGGCGACCCACTAGGAGGTGTTCGAGAGGACGACCCATTACCAAGTTCGATCGCTTCGCTACAATATATATATATATATATATATATATATATATATATATATATATATATATATATATATATATATATATATATATATATATATATATATATATATATATGGAGAGTGAGAGAGAAATGTGGAAGAGCAAGTCGGGCCCCCGCCCCCTCCGGTAAAATGAAAACTCTCCGCCTATGAAAAGCACAGTAAAGCTTGTTTCACCAAACACTGATGGAAAATATGCGACAGACAGTATGATCACCGTTACTTGATGCCAAACAGCCCGTAATCCGTTCAGAAACAAAAGCTGACAACGCAACACAAAACGCAAATGACCGCCGGCCGTCGCCTAGTTCTGCCAGGTTCTGGTGCCGATCGAGCCGCCGTGAACTGGTGCGCTGGTGCCCTGGCCAGCCCTGGCCCCTGGCGGCTGGCGCGAACTAGTGGAGGAAGATGGGAAAAGGGGAGGAAGGAACAAGTGTTCTGAAACAAGCCTCACCCTTCACTTGACCGAGCTTAGCACAGCGTCACCATTCAACAGAAAAGACACAATGGTTTTCACAAAATGATCCCACCTATTGCTCAATATTTAGTGAACATTCCTGCCAATAGGTGTATCTGCCATTGACATTGAGTCAAGGTGGAGCCGTGGTAGCCGTGGAGCGCCGAGTGAAAAGATGTTCTTGAATGCAGGGCTAAACATGCGCGCTTCGACAACACCCGCTTCGAGCCTCCGGCTGGGTCAACTGGGTAGCATCAGTAGCATGCTTGCCTGGCTTGCCTGCGTTTGCTTCTATTGTTGTTCGCTGTTGCGCGGCCTTAGCCGCCTTGGCTTGAAAAGAATATACTTACCAAACTGCTGATAGAAACCCGAGTTGCGGAGCGAAACCACTTGTTTTGAGGGCTTTGTTTTCTGCGTCTCTTCTTTCACTAAAGCGACAGTCACCGCTCTTCAGACATGCCGTTTTGGCGTCTTTGCGCTCGTGGACAAAACATTTGAAGAATCATTTAGATAGTCGTTGCGCGCGCACTTTCCCCCAGTATGTCTAAAAATGTCTCAAAGTAGACGTTGTGGACTTCTTTGGCAGAATACACTCTGGCTATGTCGTAGCTGTTTAAACGGTAATAAACAGTACGCAGGCATACTTGAGAGGCAAGTGCTTTATTTTGCAAAAATGTCTATTCTTGATCTTCTCGTAAACCAAGACGTCTATAGCCGTCCGTAGCCGTTTCGAGACGTCTTTTAGAGGTTTTGTGTTACATGGGAGATAACCCAGAACGGATAACAAACGCAGCTGATTGGGCAGAATTTATTCGAAACGTTCATGAGAAGACTACTCGAAAAATAACCACTACGACGGACGTACCAGCCATAGACCCTTATTTACTAAGGTTGTGGGAAGCTAGACGCAGTTTAGCCAAGCGATGGAAGAGGCAACGACATAACAGGAAACTCAAGATGCGAATTGCAGAGCAAAGCCAATGAATATGCTCGAACTCTCGACAACAATAACTGGCTTCAATTCTGTGCGTCCCTCAAAGGTACTTTGCACACAAAGAAAACATGGGCAATATTACGCAGCATGTTAGATCCTACTAATACCCGAACAGTCACGAACACAGTTCTCCGCCAAATAGAGAACGAATTCGAGGGAGCTGACGGAACACTGATCACACAGCTAAAGGAAATTTATTTAGGCTCCGCGGAGGAACGAGTAGAAGAACGGGCATATCTCAAATACGAACGGCCCAGCCAACCCAGAACTCGACAGCCCCATAACGGTAGCCGAAGTGCACGCAGCTGCGCAATCTTTTAAAAAGAACACGGCGCCTGGCAGAGATCAAATCACGAATGTCATGATTCGCAACTTGAGCAGCGAAACTCTGTCTCAACTTACAGAATTTTTCAACGATAACATATGGGCCCATGGAGAGGTACCACGCGAGTGGAAAGAAGCGGAAATAATTTTAATACCAAAACCGGGAAAACCCAAGAATCTACAGATCCTGAGACCCATCTCTCTGACATCGTGCATGGTAAACTATTTGAAAAAGTTATTCAAACACGATTGGGTTCTTACATTGAGACACACCGACTCTTTCCCAACTCCATGTTTGGCTTTAGACAGCACGTGGCAGCACAGGACGTCTTCCTGCTACTCAAAGAAAAAGCGCTCAATCCACCTATCGGGAGCACAGACAGGTTTATCGTAGCCTTAGACCTCAAAAAAGCTTTCGACTCCATATCCCACGAAACAATACTTGAGGAGCTACGTAACATTGGATGCGGGGGGAAAACGTACAACTACATCACCTCTTTTCTAACGAACCGCATGGCTACAATCGGCATCAGCTCGACTCGATCTACATTAACGCCAATACCTAACCGTGGCACACCACAAGGCTCGATTTTATCCCCTCTACTTTTCAATGTAGGGATGCGCAAGCTTGCCTTCTCGTTAGAGGAAGATCACGAGCTAGGTAAAGCAATATACGCGGATGATATAACGTTATGGGCTTACAAAGGCTCCATTGGCGAAAAACAAGATATCCTGCAGAGAGCAATTGACAAGGTCGAATGGTTCGCCATAAATGTTGGCATGCGTTGCGCACCAGAAAAATCAGAATTTATCAGATTAAAAGCCAAATATTCTAGAAACGCGGAACGCCCCCATATAGACCTCAAAATTCATGGCGAACCCATCAGAGAAGTTCAAAAGCTAAGAATCCTCGGCCTGTGGGTGCAAAACAACGGCAGAGTAGATCGCACACTCCGAAAACGATCGCAACACTCCGAAAAACGACGACAAACGTAGCTCGCATGATACATAGGGTCACGCGAAAACGACAAGGCTTCAGGGAAGAGGAAACGTTGCGCCTTGTACAAGCTTTTGTAATAAGTAGAATAACATACAGTCTACCCTTTCAAAAACTAACCAATACCGAAACAACTAAAATTGACGCAATGATACGAACAGCGTACAAAGTTGCGCGATTGGACTGCCCACCAATGCCAGCACCGAAAAAGTTGAGGCGCTAGGACTTTATAAGCTACGAAGAACTCGATCGCGTCCGCTGTACTAATATCGCAAAGGGAAAGATTAAATTCTACAGAACAAGGCAGAGCTTTGCTCAAGCAGGTTGGCTACCCTTTAAGACCTCAGCACGCCGGCGAGGAGACATACTTATTACCGAACATCATCAGGGCCCAAATCATGGCATCCCCCATCCCCAAGAATATGAGCGCGAAGTATCACCCAGGCAGACGGCAAGCCAGGGCTCGAACACTACAGTAGCATTATGGGGATAACACAACAGTCTTTTACACTGACGCCTGCAAACTGCACGGCAACCGTTACACCATTGTTGCAACAAGCGGAGCTACAACCGTGGCGGCTTCTATAAAAACTACAACAGTCAGTACGGCCGAAACGGCGGCGGTTGCTATGGCTATCAGATGTGCAGAACAAAAGGGAGATTCGGCCCTTGTGATTACCGACTCTCAATCGACTTGCCGTATGTTTCAGGCTGGGGCAATACCAAGGACGGCAGTAAGAATCCTAGGTGAACAACTCCTCAATTCACATGCAATACTTTGGTGTCCTGCGCATGCGGGACTTGAGGGCAACGAAAGGGCCGACCGGCTTGCTCGCGAATTAAGCATCCGAGCACCGGTCGCAACCCTCAAGGAACCCTCAACAACTCCACGCGCCATCCTCGAAAATCAAAGAGGAGAACGGCAAAAATACAGTTATCCCCATCCGGATCTTACCGGAGAACAGGCGCGAGATTGGCGTCGAGTGCAAACTAACACTTACCCTCACTTACAAAGACAACACCACAAGTGCAAACTAACACTTACCCTCACTTACAAAGACAACACCACATACACCCCACAATGTACGCGCGCAGCTGTCCGTGGTGTGGAGACGTGGGAATGCCAATCGCGGCCCCCAAACGTCAATTCTCCCCTTTTGGGGTCACAATCTCAATCAAGGCAGTGGGAGAGCTGGCTTGCTAGCAAGGATCGGGAGAGCCAGCTGGCTCTGCTCGACCAAGCCCAGCGAGCCGCAAAGGCCAGTGGAGCCCTGGACTGAGGACCCCACCCACTTGCCCAGAAACGTGCAATAAATGTTTTTTACTACTACTACTACCAGGCAAGAGCATCACCATCATCATCAATATACGGTTAGAGTAGGGTCTCCCTTTCCGGAGGTGCATTGAGGTACGGGGGCGGAGTCACTTTTCTTTTTGTTGTTGTTCGTTTCCGGACGTCACTTCCGTTTTTTCTTTTTTTGCGTGGAGCGGCTGTATGTTTTCTGAAGTCATTATTTTTGTTTTTGTTTTTTTGCGCGGGTAGGAGGGACAACACTGCAGAGCATGGACCCGACTAACCCGACAGCGCCGACAGGCTGGCACGATGTTCTCTGCGGACACGGGCACATTTGATCGCTGCATCAAGGTCGGCTGCATCGTTTAATCGTTTAATCGCGATTTGGCTAACCTCAGAGCCAAACTCGATCCGTGTCGGCCCTGATTGCGATCAAGTGTCCGTACGACACCGGTGTATGACACGGTGTGAAAGCAAGCTTGACGGCTCGAAGAAGTTCGAGCCATCGTGGTGACCGCTGTTATGACGGTGGATACGCAGGTCGTTGAAGGCGCACGTAATATTTCCAAGGTTATTGTCGTGATCGACTTGAACATAAGCCTCCTGTGTTCCCGAAGAATCTGACCGGGAAACTGGACTCCCTTGAGCGCTGGCCAGACGTCAGCTGAGTTCAATGCCGAACTGTCGACCGCATCCTGGATACGTTGGCTGTCGATCGCGATCAAAAGTGTCCGTGCGACACCGGTATTATGGCACGGTGTGAAAGCAAGCTCGACGGCACGCAGAAGTTCGAGCCATCGTGGTGTCGGCTATTATGACAGTGGCAGTGATACCTTTCTCTATGGTGACACAATGATACACGGTTTGTTGCTTTTGTTCCTGCAACATTGCTCGATTTATTGTTCGTGCGCCTGCGACGCGCGAGTAAAGATTGGATACGACATACGGCCAGCCCACGGGCCACCAAGTAGCTGCTTGGTACTGGAACGACGGCCAACGTAATAATCCAGGATGCGGTCGACATTGGACGCGTCCTCATTAAAGTATTAACATATTTAGCGCGCATTAACTATACTCCACTCACCCAGCCAACTCGTTCAGCAGTTTTAATTCCAGAGTTCGTTACTGAACTCAGCCGACGTCTGGCCAGCGCTCAAGCGAGTCCAGTTTCCAGGTCAGATTCTTCGGGAACACAGGAGGCTTATGTTCAAGTCAATCTACGTGCGCCTTCAACGACCTGCGTATCCACCGTCATAACAGCGGTCACCACGATGGCTCGAACTTCTGCGAGCCGTCAAGCTTGCTTTCATACCGTGTCATATACCGGTGTCGTACGAACACTTTTGATCGCGATCAGGCCGGCACGGATCGAGTTTGGCTCTGAGGTTAGCCAAATCGCGATTAAAGGTCTTTGCACAGCGTTTGTTTGTTTGCCCTAAGGAAACCGGCTCATACCAACGAGGGGGATTGGCCACAGCGTTGTTCCTACCCGCGCAAAAAGAAAAAAAGACTTTTGAAAACATGCAGCCGCTCCTGGCCGCTCTACGCGAAAAAGAAGAAAAAAAAAAAGAAACGGAAGTGACGTCAGGAAACGAACAACAACAAAAAGAAAAGTGACTCCGCCCCCGTACCTCAGTGCACCTCCGAAAAGGGAGACCCGTTAGAGTATTGGTGGCAGAAAATGAGAGAGAAGGGGCAAAAATAAATATTGGGAAAAAATAAGGACAGTCTGCCGTAAAGGGCAGATAACTGGGCTGCGAACTTACGTTTTTTTTCCTGTAGTAAGATAGAATTTATCGAAGTAGAGGCATTAGGCCAACATAAAAAAAAAGAAAAAGGAAAGAGATTTTTTTTTGTCGAGCCTGGTGGCACACTTGTCACCGCCCCGTTATAAAGGGGACGCTCATAGCATCCATCCATGGATGGATGCTATGAGCGTCCCCTGTTGTGCACCCGCGCATCCGCCAACACTCAGGGTGGACCCTGAGTGTTGGCGGATGCGTGGGTGCACAACAGTGCGCGCTGTTGCTTCTTCGCAGAACTTTTAAGTTTGGTTGTATTTTTGAATTACTGCAACGCCTCTAATGGTACGAATGATTACACGACACTTCAGCCAACACTTCGAATTCTGTTTACAAAAGAATCAACTGCCCCAGCACTGGTGAACATTTCGACCATCGGTAATCAAATTTTGGATGCGACGCATCTCTTGCTCGGGGGTATGTAACGCGGCGTGGTAATCCGCACGCGCCGTGGTAGTCCGCACTCACACTACGCATGCGCGCCTCTCCTCCTTTCCTCTCTCCGACAGCTGCGCGTTACTCTCTCCACCTCTTTACCAGCACCTGCTTGCGCTTCTCCTGCGTTCTCGCTTTTGCTTTCGCGGCGCATGCGCTACTCTCCGCGCTACTCTCCTCCTCTCTCAGTGCAGCACTTGCTTTGGTTGACTCCGCCATAGAGTTTCCTAAAATGTATTGTAGGAAACTCTATGGACTCCGCTTGACTCCATTGGTGCTTCCGATGAAGCGTGATGGAAGCAACAGTCCCGTCAGTGAGTGGGCTCACGCAAGCACGCGTCAGCATCAGCCCAATTGCGTCCACTCAAGACAAAGCTGCGAAGCGAAGGGCACGCGATGCTGAACGCAAACGCCTGAAGAGAGCGGCGGACCCTGAACTTCGTCAGCGCGAAAGCGGATCCTGAGCTTCGAGCACGTAGAGCAGCGTTGGAACTTGAACGTCGAGCAGCAGAACCTGATCGAGGTTCGGGACCATGACGTTCAATTTAAACGTACGAAGCGAGCGGCGGAACCCGACCTTCGAGAACGGGAAGCCGCGTGTAAACGTCAACAACGAAAGGCTGCTCCCGATGCTGCACGCGACCGCGAGCGCGGCGTCAGCATCAGCCCAATTACGTCCACTCAAGAAAAAGCTGCGAAGCGAAGGGCACGCGACGCTGAACGCAAACGCTTGAAGCGAACGGCGGACCCTGAAGTTGGTCAGCGTGAAGCAGCTTCGCAGCTAACCGTTTCACCTTCGTCTACAACGTTAACAACACCGTTAACAACGATCCGAGGTCGGTAGCATGCCCAACGAACGCCAACGGAACGCGATCGTGCAGGTGCTCCGGCTTCGCATCGCCTTGTCCCCTTTTACGGAAATGAACAATGACCCTTCCTGTCGGTGAACAAATCCTAGAAACGTTACTAAGCAAAATTAAATGCACGAGTTCGACACGTATACGTATAACCAGAGGTATAACTTTAATTATATTGATGTAAGGACGTTTTCGCATGTCCATGAACCTTTCAGAAAAAGCTGCGTTAGTTGTACAACACGTATACGTATAACTAGAGGTATAACTTTAATTATATTGATGTAAGGACGTTTTTGCATGTCCATGAACCTTTCAGAAAAAGCTGCCTTGATCCTTTTCTCACGCACTCGCGTCACGACGAACTACAGTGTAGTTATTGCTGATTTTAGTAAATAAGTGCCCTTTTTCTCATTTTTTCCCCTTATTTTTACAGAGCGCCCACGCAAGCATCTCGACTCAGCGCGAGCAGACGACCGCAGAGTTGCTGCGTCGTTGGGGTAACTAGCAGCGCCAAAGCCTCGGCTAAAAAACCCCTAGCGGCAGAAAGAAGTGTTAAGAGGTCCGTGCTGGCGTTCTGCTCGCTGGGCATGTCAGTTCAGTTCCCTTCTACCGTGTACCGTGTTTACGGTCTTCTAGCCACTGTACTACTACTTTTGCCGTCCGTTGTATCCGTTGTCACGCCAGACGTTGAAATAGTGGAGACTCCAGGGCCCCTTCGTACTCTTTGTGAATGCTTGCGGGTGGTGCGGGTGCGGGGCCTACAACCGCTACAATCGGGTGCAACAGCAGCATGGGCATGGCTTGCGGCCACTTGTGACGGCGGCAACAAAGCGCAGCAGTGTTTCGCGTGTGCGGTTTGCAGTCGAGACCGTTGAGATCGGTCCTGCTGAACATGCGGACGGTGGGATGGCGGCGCCGACTGCTTTGGCATTGCAGGCAGCGTCCAGTAACGCGCAGCTAACGCGCACCTTGGAGCGGCTTCTCGAAGAGGCCCAGCACACCGGCGATCTGAAGTTGAACGGCCGCAAGTTGAAGGAACTACCGTCCTACGCGGCCAAGTACGACCTTCGGGACATAGTGCATGCAGGTGAGGCCGATGCTTCGCTTTGCATGTTGGGCGCAGCCGCCGGATGTGGGATGTCCGGCTTCGCCTGAGCAGTAGCTTGCGGCCACTTGGTCGTGGCACTTGCGGCACTTGGTCGTGGCAGGGGCATTTGAGTCGCCGCACTTCAGCCAACTTCAGCGTCACCGCTTGCGAGCAGCGCTCTAGTCGGAGAAGCGTTGCTGCCGGCCGCACCCGTTACCCCACTTTGATCCTGAGGGAGGGACCGTCATCTCGACCGAGATGCACGCCGTGTCGGTACTCGCGCGTGATGACGCTCGATTCACTGACCCCTTGCGTCAGAGGCAGGCCGAGGAGTGAACAAGAACAGTGCAGCGTTTTCAGCGGCGTGGGCTTCCTGCGCTGGCGTTGGTTGGATGGATGCTATGAGCGTCCTCTGCTTGTTTTGCTGTAGAGATGGGGCTCACCAAGCTGCCTTTAACAGCATTCATGCCATCTTACCCAACCGCAAATGTACTTCGTTCTCTTAGTACTGTGGAGTTAAATGACCTGAATGTGAGCCGCAAAGATGAATGTGTAATTTGGCCTAATGCTCTTGCCTACATGAATTTTTTTCTTAAAAAAAAAACAAAAAAAAATCATAATGGAGCTTTGCATTAGTGGGGCCAATCCTCAAGGAAGAGCGGAGCTGGCCGACCTGCCTCGTTTCACTTTATTTTTTATCTTTCTTGCTCTCTTTCTTTCTATTTTGCTCCTGTTTATTTCTATTTCGCTCTTCCTCTCTCTTTTTTGTCTGTTTCTATACCTTTCTCTCTTTAGCATAACTGGGCGTGTTGGTATAGGTTCATAATGAAAAAAGCGCAGATTGCACGGAGACTCGGAAAGAACACAGGATGGAGTGCTTACTAGCAACTGAAATTTTTGTATGATGTAGGGACTAACAAGGCACACAAGGAAAGAGGAACACAGCGCATCGTCCTTCTTTTCTTGTGTGCTGTCTTAGTCGCACCTCCCTACATCATGAATCAAAACCAACTCGCCCAACTTCTTGTTACACTGAAACTTGGTTTTATTTGGTAAAGAACGTTCTTAATACGCGTCAGATTAATGCACGTCACCACGAACCATTGCTGTTATCTAAAAACAGTATGAATCAACAAAATACAGCAAGAATGAACGATCCCGTACAACAGCAATCCAAGGAAGCAAATTCAGAATCTGAGAGCAGTACAGATGCCTGGCTGACACACCTATCTCCTCCCTCCCTAATGTGAAAGGCTTGAGTTATTTTCCTTGTCTGTTGTTCACTTCTTGTGCTTGTCAGTGATTACTGTGTTACAAAGCTTTGGCTGGCACATACACTCCTTGCAGTGCATAGCCAATTGTGAGTATGAGGCCCCTTTTAGTGAAGGCGCACGTTTAGGCAACGGCCCGTCTTGCCGATGCATTCCTTTCTGCATGTGAAAGGAGTACTGTACACGACAACCTTTATGCACTGAGTGAACCTTCTGCCATGTTTTATTTCACAGCCCTCTTTTTCTTCTGTGCTTCACTTTACCGGCAACCTTTGCACTTTCGGGCAAATCTTTGCCAATTTGTTTCATGCTGAAAACACAACCCTTACCCCATACCTTGGCGCAACTTTTTTCAATAGATGTGACACGTTATGCACGTAAGGGACAACTGCTATCCGTTCGGTCCCGCCCTCAGCCTGTTCATCCCTGCCTCTTCTGTTGCCTTTTTTATTTCTCGGTGATTCTTTTCACAAGCCAAGAGGACACACTCGCCTGGATAACCGGCTCCTCCTAAGCATTCTATCTGGCCGAAAACACTGTCTTTCATCAAATGTGCACACAATTTTGTGAGGGCTGCTTTTATGCAAAAAGTTGCAATCTCGTTCTTTACTGTCTTTGAATGGGCCGATTGATAGCTTAGCAAAGGTTTTGCTGACATGGGGTGATGCATCCAACATGCGTAAAAGGGAAAGAACTTAAGTACTAGGTCCAGAAACTACATTTTTCATTTCTTTGGCAATTCAAAGGTATACTCAAGGCCGCATCTGTTTTTCTTAAGGTATGTTGCCACCCTTGAAAACGGTGTTTTTCTTTAAAAAAAGAAAGCAAACTTCACTTTTTGATATTCTAAGAATCTACAGACATTCAGAATTCAGTGATTCCACTGCTGTGCCAAAGTGCACCAAATTAGATTTACTGCGCCATCTTGACAAAACCGACGTAAATTGCACCAAACTGCACCAGAGTCTCAAGTATGATGGTGTCTATCACTGGCAATAGGATCACCGGTGCCTCTAGACACGTGGAGCTTGACCTTCAGGCCACCAAAGTCACAGTCACGGACCAAGGATTAATCTACAGACGAAACAGTGCTCCCGCACGAGGTTTATAGATACTAGACTGCATGCAGCCATACAACACATGCGACGTTTACAGAGACGTTGCTTGCATGTGCGTGCCGATTAAGCCACGACCCCAAGCATGGTGTTGACTTGGCTTAATGTTGGGTAGGTCCCGAGGGTTCTCAGGCACCCCACCAATATTGACGAGGCATGTGAGACCACCCTTGCTAGAATGTATAAAGTTGTGTGTCTGCAAAATGTACGGGCTGCCGATGTTTTGTCCATGTAAAAAAGCATGCACTGTTTCCTCGCATTACTCGGTTTGGAGGGCTTCCTGTCCAATGTGTCTGGCGCTACTGGGATTGGCGATGAGATTACCTGCGAGGGCACGATCGGAAAGCAATTGGGGCCCCTGCACGTGTGTCCTCTCATCGGTATCGTCCTGCGCAAGTCTCTGTCACAACAGACCATAGAGACTGTTCAGAAAAGCTACCTTTGTCCCGGATGTCATGATTACTGTAACATAGTGGTTTCACCAATAATACTACATACGTTATAACTGCCTACACTTTGTGCTCTTTTGCGTCACCAACACTTTAGGCTCTTTTGCGTCAGATACTGCCGAGCACCGTGGCAGAGATTGGGGATCGCTTGTTTCAGGTCTGCGTCATTAAGCCGTGAATCCGAGTCTGAGTGAGTAATATTTTGGTGAGTCTGAGTCCGAGTGAGCCCTAAGGGCAAGATATATTTCATGAGTGAGTCTGAGTGAGCTCCACATTTTTTGCCGACCTATAGTCAGGGCTATGATGAGTTCCATGTCATTGTGCTCAGCTGAAATAAAATGGTTCCTTGTAATACATATTTACGCTGGCGAATGTTATTTTGATCACTCGCATTGTTGGATCTGCTATTAACCTTGCTCGCTATGAGTCCAAACAAGCATTTGGGTGTTTTTTTAGTTTTTATGAAGGTAATAAAATTAAGTGCTGTTTCTTGGGTGAGTTCGAATGACATACTTAGGTGGGTTTTGTTCTTCAGTGAAGCACAGTTACAGATAGCTCCCATTTGTGTAACCGTGTGCCCTACTCTGTCACTGTCTTAAAGGTGCAGCATGCATAAGTCAATAAAATTGAGTTGACTAGAAACAATCTTCCAGGAAACGGCTGCTAATCTTTGAGCAACACATTATTAAAAGAGTTGTCACACTTTGCTCTGTTCTGATAGCAAGGCATCTTGACCCTGGACATTGCTAGACAACAAACTTCTAATCACGTGTTCAGTTATGCACCTTCCTGGCAGAGCTTATTTATCTCTAGCCCGGTTTCACAGACTCGTCCATTTTGGCTTCTTCGTCTGCAAAATGAAAGTAGCTTTGCAATGACACTGGTGCACAGAGTACCAATGAAACTGATTACTGCGAAAGACAGCGTTAATCTGTTGCAGTTACAGACAAAAGTTACATCACAGTAACTATGACATTGATTGTCTTAGCCATGTTCTGCTTGTACCATTTGCAGTCCTCGATGCCCTTTCAGATCATGTTCTTTATGCAGACTTGTCCAAAAACCGTCTGAGTGAGCTTCCCACCGAGCTGTGTGGCCTGGTGCTGCTTGAGCGTCTGGACTGCCACAGCAATGTGCTGCGTGTTGTGCCAGCCTGCGTGGCTGCGTTGCAGGCCCTGACATACCTCGACCTCAGGTCAGTAGTGCCTCTGTGCTGTAGTCACAGTTAGATTTCAGATGGTAGGACACTGACTAGAGTGCATTAATGGTTAGCTGAACAGCATTGGCTAAAGTTGTAACAAACATGCGCTGTACACTAAGTGTGATACGAACAAGTTGTTGATAGAATATATGGGTTGGGCATGAAGGCGGTTCCACCAAAACATGAGGCTGCTTGCAGGTTTTCCACTCATAATACAAACACTTGAAAAAAACACACACACTATAGCAAAGCACTCAAATGCAAAGATAAAGCGAGACCTAGTGAAGACGTTCACTTATGACTTAGTCTTGTCTTCTTTTGTCCTTATGGCTGCTTCTGATAAGTCCAAAAGTTCGGGCCATTGAAGTGTCGGGTGACTTGATCAAGGCGAGGTGCTTTGAGATCTTCGATGCTAGGAAACTGGAGCCTTGATGATGTGAAAGGCAGATGACATTAACGGTTGCGCGAAGCCCTTAGCTCCAACTTGTGGACTGAATCTCGAACACTTAGGCCCAGTCACCCAACTGCGTTGAACGCCGAACCCCATCTGCCCTTTTTCTTTTTCTTCTAACTCGCGGCTTGCCGTGCTGGTGTGTTCTTGCGTGTGCACCAGCATCCTGTTCATCATCTTCTAGCAGATTACACTAAGGAAGCATTTTTGGTAACGTTACAGGGCTTGTAATTAATTGCTTAACTTTCTTAATTAGAGCCTTTAACTAGCATCTACACAGACATTGCTTCTGTCTGGCAGAAATGACAAAAAGCAGTTGCAACCACGTTGCGTCTCAAATTTCTCAGGGTGCCATGCCCAGTCACAGGTTGCATGCAATCCCAAGGTTGTACCAAAGAGCAACACACTTCCTATCATCACTTCCTCTGAGCTGTGATGGCAGCTTTTTTTTTTCAGTTTCTTTATACAAATTTTGTGCACATTTTCTTAAAGCATCCACTCGTATATTTCAGAAAAAAAATCCGTCTTGCACAGAGGCTGCTTCATAGTTGTACTATTGCTTAAAGCCCAAATTTTATGCAGTTGGTCTTTAAATCACTTTCATGACTTTGTTGCAAACTGAGATGAAAAGGACTGCACGCTTTAGTTCTGGTCGTATTGAGAGTGCTCACTATAAGTTCACTTTGCTAGAATATTATAGCCGCAGCCTGTTGCGTGCACAGTGCTCACGGATTGAAACGCAGCACCAATACTTTTAGTGTAACGGCTGGTGTTTGCAGTTGCTGAAGATAACCATGTCATGTCACGATGAATCTGGCCACTTGAAGTAATGTTGCCTCTGATGTGAGTGAGTTGAAATTATGCTGATGTTGACGAGAACTCAGGATGGTTGAAACGAAAGTATGTCCGTTACTTAGCTTTAACTTGTTGCTTTTCAGTCTTTGAGCATGTATATATAGGTTCCATCAGATACATGTGCACCAGTCTGAACCAGTTAACTGAGAGGCACGAGAAATTCAGAAATTGTGCTGATGCAGGCACAATGTGACACTAGAAAGAAATGGCGAGATGCCAACACAGTGCAGGCCTCCATAAACACACACATATGGTTGCTTTCTAATGCCTGTAAACACTGCCTACGTTGAGTAGAGGCAGCAGATGCGTATGAGTGTGGTTCATACAGCAGTTTCACCATGTACTGCTTGGCCTCAGCACGTCAGCATGAAGTTAGCTTTGCCAGCTGAGAGAGTGCTGAGAAATTGTAAGCTAGCCTCACACATTTCCTGCAGCTTTTGGATCGAATGGCGTGGTTCAGAGGGTGCCATTGTTGCAATGTTGAATGCGAATGGCAGGGTTCAGCACCTCATCATAACTGGTTCTGGTGGTGCACGTGAATCGGATGGACCTGTCATGTGTTTTTTTATATCTATGATATTGCTGGCATATTTGCACCAGTGTGCTGTGGAGATGCTCCAGAGTGTAAAGCTAACCAAAATTTTGATTTTTCTTTTTGGTAGCTGCAGTTAGCAGTGATTAGCAGTGATTTCAATAAGGTTCAGGGGAAGATGGAAGGTTGAAGCGCCGAGAAATCCTTGAACACGGACGGGGTGCCACTGTAGCCAATGTTTTGACAAGTGGTCTCGTCTTGCCTTGAAGGCGTGTCAAAACATTGGCTGGAGTGTGTTCAAAGATTTTTTGTAGCAGTGATTTGAATATTTTAAGATCGATCATACTGCTCTGCCATGTTATACGAAGTACAAATATGTGCCGATCATGATCCGGTCAAATCCAGCAGTATTAGCATGGTGGACATTTTCAGAAAGTCACATGCACCCATAGCGATTGGAGATTCACCCATAGGTTGGGGAGAGTTAGGGATACGAGTGGAGAGTACCTCAGTAACCTGCGATTCGCTGATGACATTGCCTTGATGAGTAACTCAGGGGACGAATTTCAACTCCTGATTACTGAACTGGACTAGGAAAGCAGAACGGTGGGTCTGAAAATTAATATGCAGAAAACTAAAGTAATGTGAAACAGTCTCGGAAAAGAACAGCACTTTGCGATACATAGCGAGGCACTGGAATTTGTAAAGGAATACGTCTGCATAGTAGAGGTAGCAACCGCGGAGCCGAACCATGAGACTGAAGTAACTAGAAGAATAAGGATGGGATGGGGCTCATTCGGCAATCATTATCAAATCATGAATGGTAGTCTACCACTATCCTTCAAGAGGAAGGTATATAACAGCTGCATCTTACCGGTACTGACCTATGGAGCAGAAACCTTGAGGCTTACAGAGAGGGTTCAACTTAGACTGAGGACGATGCAGTGAGCACTGGAAAGCAAAATGATAGGTGTAACCTTAAGGGACAAGAGAGCAGAGTGGGTCAGGGAACAAACGGTTGTTAAAGGGGTCATGAACCACTTTTCCAAGTAATGCTCTAATGACCTCAGTATCGGAGTTTACTGCCTCCCGAATCGATTGCCGCAAAAATTTCTCGAATCCGTCAAGAATGAGCGGAGTTACGGGGGTTTGGTGCACGCTCTCAGCGCTTTCTCTCTTTTCTCGTGCCGACGAGCGCACTGGAAGCTAGACAGGGAGGGATGGCATGGGGGAACGAAGTTACGTCAGCGTGCGTCATGAAATGCGATCGCTCTCCCGCTGTGATTCGCGTGCGCGAGTGCGGTTACCGTGTAAATTTAGCAGACTGAGGAGTGCGGCGCGGGCAAGTGGCGGCACCCCGTGACAAGAAGCGCATCTCATTTGGCTATCGGCCCATAAGCATGCTATATCTCTTGCGACGTAAACTGGCAGATCCGCAACGTCAACGTGCAGACGCCCCGCCCACCGACAAGAGTGAGAACCGGCCTCTGTTTGAAAAGGGGGTGCCTGAGGAAACGGCAACTTCGCGCTCCGCTTGTGGCCTTTACGCGACGCGCATGACTGTAATATTTTGCAGAGCAGTTCATAGCTGTGTCGGCTTTCCACAGGATGTGTTTTTTCAACAAGCCCAAGGGTTGCTTCATGACCCCTTTAGGACATCTTACACCTGGCGACAACTTTCTGTGGCAGCACAACCAAAGCTATGTGGGCGGAGCTTCTGCACATGTGTTACTATGCCAAGTACCGTATTTACTCGCATAATGATCGCACTTTTTAAAAAAAAAAATTGACGCAAATTTCGGGGTGCGATCATTACGCGGGGTAAATTTTCCGCGAAATATTTTGAGCACCGAAAACGCAAACAAGTCGCGTATCGGAATTCTTACGATAGCTATCTTCAACATAACCAAAAATAAAAGTAGAGTAAGGCTTACCTTTGTAATAAACGCACACATTACGCAGGAACTACATGCATTGCATAATGCCCTATTTTTTTCATTCACTGACCCCCTAACTTTCATTCAGAGTTTGAAGCGTCACTGGCGTCAGTGTCGTCGCTGCTCGATTCCCTGTCGGAACCGGCAGTGTCATCACAGTCCCACAGAAGGTTACCTTCCGTTCCGTCTAGCGCGTTAGATATGCCTGTCTTCTTGAAGCTGTTGGCGACAGTTTTGCTCTTGCCAGTTTTGGTTTCGCGGAAAGCCCGGCGCGTGCTGTTGGTAGCTATGAGCTTCTCACGCTGATTTTTCCAATACCTAATTCTGATTTTGTCGACGCCGAAATGCCTGCCGGCAGCGCGGTTGCCGTGCTCGAGCGCGTAACCGCCTTCAGCTTAAACGCGGCAGTAAAACTCGCGTATCGCCCCATCGTGAACCGGTACTCAAACAAGCCCACGAGGCGCATCTCGACAACGTTTCCTCTTGCTGTCATGAAACGTTTAAGAAAAGCCGCAGCGCCTCACATCGCTGCTTCGCAAGGAGAAGGGCTACCTCACACGACGACGATGTTGACATTGCAGCAAGCTACCACAAATGCAGCAAGCTACCACCGAAATATCAAAACGAACCGTCGATCAAAATTAACGACAAAATACGGCCGCTGCCTCGCTCTCCACGTGAGATGGGGCTGTAAAGAAGGTAGTCCATAACTTGCTTTCCTTGAAGTACGCGCCGATTGGAAGCATCAAGAGCAAATTGCAACCGAAGCAAAAGCGAGGATCAGGGATGCTGCCATGTTGCCGGAAATCGTCACACTCACTTCCGGGCGACAAGCGATTTTTTCTGGTTTCCCAAAAACCTGCGACGCGACAAGCGGCGGCGATGGATGACCCTCCGCGACAGCAAATCCTGTCGCTCGTCTCCGTCGCTCGAAAATCGCGTGCATGCGGTGGGGCCGGTTGGGCCTTAACACTGCGAGATATCAAAACCACGTGATCAAAACAAACATGGCGGCTGGCGGAGCTAAGCGAACGCGTTTTTTCTCGTAACTCATGGAGGTCGTGAGTGTGTCATGCGCGTCAGAACAGTTTCTTCCGGCGAAATACTGAATTATTTCGTTTAAATCGGTAAATTTGCGGCAACAGCATAGCCATGTTTAAAGGACAGAAACAGAGATGGGCGCGTTCAGCTGCCACAGACGTAGAAACACATGGCGGGCATGTGGTGAAAACTACGGCATTTGTCTTTACTGCTATCCTAAGATGGCACGCTTCCGCCAACGGTGGGCAAAAATTAGGAATCTGTTTGGTGCGTGCAGTTCACTTGGTGAGTCTTGAAGAGTTATTTACGTAACGTTCGACAGATGGTAAACATGATGATCATCAGCTAGACTTGGCACACGACATATTGCTGCGGCAAGTTCGGGGTGCGATCATTACGCGGGGGAAAAAAACGAATTTTGACGACAAAATTTAGGGGTGCGATCATTACGCGAGTGCGATCATTATGCGAGTAAATACGGTAGTCAATTTGCAGGTGATTGTTTACAGGCGCAGGAAAACGTGAAATCAACACCAGAAAGCCAGAAAACTAGAAATAGCAAAAAAGAAAAAATCCTTCGTGGGATAAGCTTTCTTACTTACAATGCAAAAAGTGTTGAAAATAGTGCCCATTTCTTCTCTTTTTATGTTTTCTTTTATGCTACGCAGTTTAGAAAAGTTAGCATTCCTGGACTACTTGCAGTAGCATAATAAAAAAGTGCGCACTTCAGTTCTGTAGCCTTGGCTGTGCTGCCACAGAAAGTTGTCGCGAGGTATAGTCGAAATCAAGAAGAAGAAATGGACATGGGCAGGGCGTGTAGCGCGTAGGCAAGATAACCACTGGTCGTTAAGAGTTACTGACAATTCCAAAAGAAAGCAAGCGCTCGAGGGGGAGACCGAAAGTTAGGTGGGCAGATGAGATTAAAAAGTTTGCGGGTATAACGTGGCAGCAGCAAGCACAGGACCGGGTTGATTGGCGGGACATGGCAGACGATTTGCCCTGCAGTGGGCGGAGTTAGGCTGATGATGATGATGACCCATAGCGACAGCCAACCGAAGAGCCCAGATTAAAGCTTGGGTTGACTCGGTTGTAGTGGCCTGCTGAAGTTAACCAGCAAAATGCACATTTGGAACTTCACTACTGTGTAAATCATATGGGTGTAAGGGACATTTCTATTTACTTCAGTATACCGTAAAATCCCGAGCAAGCGCGCCCCACCTACAGTGAAAGATAATCAGACAAGATTTGGAGGGGGGGGGGGGGGCTTGCTCGGTTGTGGACCAAAACTCAAGATGGCGGCAAAAGAGCCGCTGCGAAGTGCTTCTAATGAATTACTTTGAATACGCATGCATTTACTGTTTTTACTGAACCGGAGGGAATCGTCGTGTGAAATTTCAAGTGTTATGACAAGGGGCGAAAGGCGTTCTTCAAATATTCCGACAATTTGTGGCAACTCAGAATGTAACCCCGAGGCACCACATTTTACAAGTACAAGACCTCATGTACCTATCTAAAGACATTCAGAACTTGGGTTCCCTGGAACCAATGCTGCAGGATTCTGTAGTGGAGAACAGGCTGCAAAACGAAGTGGCGAGAGGGAAGGGGGCGCTTGCTAGGGTAGGGGCGCTTGCTTGGGATTTTACAGTAAGCTTCATGGAGTCCTTAATGTGTGCCCAAATAGTTTAGGTGCAGCTGGTCTAACAGTTACTATGGGTGTGGTATTCCTTACCCACAGGCAAGGTTAATGCCTTTATATCTGTGTTGCTGCTGCACATGCATTTTTAATAACTAAATGTTGCAGTGATGATAACTATTGAATGAAGTATTTTTCTAATCAAGGAAAATTACGTAGCAAAGAAAATTTACGAAATGCCATTGAAAACATACTTTATGGCATATTGTAGGCAGCATTATTTTAGTTTGCTTTAGAAATATATTCTCACTATCAACCACAAGTGCTGAAGAGGTTTCTTTTTTGTTTCTGCGCTGACGAGTGCACATATTGTGGCCATATGAGTTGCAAGATTCCACTGTCGGCAAGTGGCATCAACTTTTATTGCCATTAAGTGTGTCCATGTTGAACTGTACAAGTGGCGTTAAAATCCGAGAAATTTAGCACTTGATGTGATTTTTTTATGCCTGCGCGGCAGAGGTGTTGCCGACCATAAAACTCGTAGTTGTGGCTGTAGCGCGTGTAGGTGCAGGCCAGCAAACCTGTATGTTTTACTTCTGGTGCACTAATTGACTCTGTAATCCAGGTTTTTTAGCACTGTGAAGTAAGAGCTTTGTGTTATCCATATGAAGCACAAATTGACAGTTCTAGTTTATCTAGGACTATGCATAGGAACTGGTGGGTCAACGTACCATTAGTGCAAATCATTGTTGTGCTGTGGTTGTATTTAGGTTAACCAAGAGACAGAATACACACACAACTGTGCTGTACTTTCTGAAATGTGCTGCTTTTCACCCTCTGGCAACATCTTGCCCAGGGAAATTTCCATTGATAAATAGTTTTCCAGTTATTCTGTTGAGAGAAAAACTCTGTGTTCCTTCCTCTTTGTTCATGCTGATGCAGCCGGAACCAGCTGAGTGCACTTCCAGTGGCAGTGTGCCAGTTGCCCCTGGCAGTGCTGCTGGTGTCCAACAACCGGCTAGCCAAACTGCCCGAGGAGCTGGGCAGGATGCGCTCCCTTATGGACCTGGTGAGTACTAGTGGGGTTTTGAAGCGTAGCTTCTCCATGGGCATTTCATTTTCATTTACTTACCTTATCTACTCAAATATAGTTGCAACTTGGAGCAGAGGCTGAGCTTGTCATTAAGGGGGGACGCGCCTTTCGTATCGCGAAAAATGGCATAAAATCGGTTTTTTTGAAAATCGCATTTTCAGTTTCTGTAGACCCTTTTCTATCAGATTCCAAAATATCTTCACCAAAAACCACGTAGAAGTGCTTTAAAAATTTTTTTACGCCTGCCACGGTGGCGAAAGTTATTGCGGAAATCGCAAAAAAAAAACCCACTGATTTTCAAAATATAATAGCTCCGCAACGGCGCCACCGTTCGCCGATATTTTGGTCTCGTCGGAACGAGCATTTCTCCGTCTTCGAATTCCCCGCCTCAGCTGGCTCCTCCCTTCGAAAACAAGCGCACAAAAAGCAAATGTCCGAAGGTCGTTTCGAGGCCTCCGATTGGCCGCGTCCGCCATGTTGCCCCAGCGCGCCTCGCCATTGGTCCGATGCGCGCTTCGGGGGATCGTCGGCTGCTGCCATGGCTGCTGCTTGCGCTTCGCGAGGTCACGGCTGTCGAAAGTCGTGGTCTTTATGACGCGTTCGCACTCGTTATGTGTTCACGGCTCGAAGTCGACGATCACGTAGAACTTAACTACGTTTTAGTTAGGAGCTGCAAGCGGAAGCCCGATCAGATTACGATGGCACGCCGCGCTCGTAGCGAACGTCGTAAGCGCGCGTCTCGGTCCGACCCTTTAGTTGACTCGTCGGATCAGCGGTTGGAGCTTCTGCTATCAACACTTCGTACGTAGTGACGAAGATAATCGCGGGACGACTCCTTGTACTCGCGACCACGCATTACGTACTTTGAAACAAACATCGGGCACCGCGGCCGGCGCGTCTACTGCTCGGAGTCGTCGTTAGGCCTAACTCCGCTCACGGCGCCGGCGTGCGAGACGAACCTCGAACTTTGCGGGCAAGAACAACGCGTTAGAGGAACCGCGGCAGTGTGCTTCTTCGTAAGCAACGCAGCGCATCGCCCGCCGGCTCCTCGGAACCGCGGATGGTAATTTTACGCATCGGCAGCGGACCCCACAGCCAAGCTCGTCGCGCAGCGGCCGCGCGTCGGCGTCCCGAAATGCGAGGCCAAACACGTTGCGCGCCGATTTTTCGTCGCCGCACCTAGGGATATTGCGCATCGTCACCGAATGCCGCGACCCAGAACATCGCGTGCAGATTTCCCGGACTCCGCGGCCGAGCACTTCGAGGTGAAATAAAGCACTGTTGATGCAATTTAGGCGCGCTTGGAGCCGTGCGTGGTATCGCCACAAGCTCTCATGAATCATCTGAAAAAAAAAAAATAAAAGCCTCGCAGATAACCGTGTTCGCCGCAACCGGGTGAATTGTGAAGCGCATCACAGTCGAGGTTTACAAGTGAGCTTGAGTGAAGCAGGGAGATGAATTTACATCTGCCCAATTCGCGTCTTGAATAAACAGCTAAGGAATTTCTATTCCCCCAATGTTTTGGCCGTAATTGCCTGTTATTTAGGAGGAAGGGATAGGCTGTCATGATGAGAGCCACTCTTAGTATCCTATAGAGATGGGCAAAGCGGCTCACTTGAGTGAGCGGCTCCGAACGGCTCAGCTCACTTAAGTGAACCGGCTCACTTGAACGGCTCACCGGTTCACGGTTCACCCTAAATCGACGAAGGAAGGGAAAACACTAGGAGGGAGAGGAGGCAAAAAGGAGGCTGCCTTCCCCTTCCTGGAATTTCGCGGCGTGCGCTGGTCGTTGCTGGATGCCTCCGCCCCCCCCCCCCCCCCTTCGCATATGCACTCCTCTGCAAAATGTTCTGGAGACGCACTCTGTCTTGGCAGTCACAAAGTGCCTCCGGGTGCCGAGTCTCCTCCCGGGATCTGACCGTGTTGCCAATGGACGTGCATGGCGTGTCCACGACAGGCGAGGATGCTGCGACTACTAAGCCACCATACGACTACGTTGATTGTCCCTTCTCCAATGTTGTTGGCTGCGACCACTGTAGCTGCGACTGTTGTGAGCAAGGACAAAAGGGCAGTTGCTTTCTGTCATCCCCAATAGACCTCTACCAGCCTACGTCACTCACTCCCCGTGACGTCCGGTCACGTGACCTCTCGGCGCACGTGCAACCGCCGGTGGTTGGCAAAACATTCCCGCTGCCGGCTCAGCGTGGTACAGTCGCACGGTGTTTGGCGCACGTTTTTTTTTCTTTGGAACCTTTTTCTGAATCTTTCGTTTCCAAGATTATTTGTGGTATGTGTCAAAGAACATATAAATGTGTCGTGGACTGCGTGACGAAAAATTTGCCACGCTGCTGGCTGTTTAACTTGGAGAAGTGAACCCAGGTGGTGGTTTGTGCGAGGAACAGCGGCATCGTCTTCGAAAATGTGCCGCATTTACTGTGGCGTGTAGTGTGCGTTGAAAGGCAGCGACGATATCGGTTCACATTTGCGGACGCTGAAACTGACAATATTGTGTGTGGTGTGTGTGGTGTGTGAATAACGATGCATCTTGTTTGCGAAAACATCGGCACGCGTTGTTTCTAACAGGGCAATTTGCAGTGACCGGTTGTCGACGGAACATCAGGATTGGACATTTTATTTGACGGGATGATCTGCGAGTGCGTACATCTCAGTGTTTGTGCTGCGTGCACAAAAAAAAAAATACTAAAGAAAGTGCATGATGTCCGGACTGAAAGGTGAGACTACGCATGAGCTACCAGAGTGTTTTAGCAATGCGGAACATGCACGTACGGTTTACCACGGCGAATATCCAGAACTATACGCGTATCGCCTTTTATTGGAGATGTACGTCTTAATGGAAGCAGTGGAGATTCTTGTTTGTCATATTCTAGTTAGCATATGTTTATGGCTCGATATGTATGAAGTGACATTCCGAGTTTGTGTACCAAGTCTAAAAGAGAGGAGCAAGTATGGAAACACGTTGAAGGCATCAGATACAGCGACGTAACCGCGCAAGGGAATATTTATAATTAAATTATTGTGTTCAACATCTCTAAACTGCTCAGTGGATTATGAGGAACGCGGTAGGAAAACTTCGCTTTAATTTTCACGGGGATTTTTTAACCGAACGCAGGCTAATGCGTGTTTCCTTCGTTTTTTTTTTTCTTTGATTCATCTCTGATCAGTATTTCGCGCCGTGAGTGAGAATCTAATCCGTGACCTCGCGCACAGAGCCGCCAATGCTGTACATCGTTTAAAACTGCAGTGCAGATTTCGCTACGGAAATTCATGCCATGCTAATCCATGACATACTAATATTTCTCCAAACGCCAGTCGCCGTGAAAATGTACAACGTTCGCTTCCGAGGAGCATAAGATTTTTTTATGGCTGTCATCCACGACGTGCAAATCATGTTGAACTAACAGAATCGTTCATTACAGGCAGTAACTCTTCCTTCTAACAGCTGTGAGTTCAGAAAACAGCAGTTTGCAAAAACATTTATCGACGTAAAGCAGACACACGCAGCGCTGCTATGCAGAGAGATCCCGCCGGCGGAACTTTCTTGCCAACCAGCACCTGCTCCGAAGGCGGGACTTGGGGGCGGGACACTGCCAGTGACGTCACACTGTTTGCAAACAGGGAGAGGTCTATAGATGGCGTGAAAGCCAGCGTAGCGTAACGCGAACTCGAACGAAGCGGCTCGACCGGTTCAACGAACAACAGGTTCAACACGGCTCACTGAGCGAGAGAGAACCGGCTACCGACAATGCACTACTGTACCGCCACCTCAACCCGGCTCATTCGTTCACCGGCTCACCGCTCATCCCCGGCTCTCTGAGCATCTGAGCAGATCGGTTCAGCACGGCTCACTGAACGAGAGAGAACTGCGAGAACCGGCTCTCCCCCTTTCCCAAAGAACCGCCGCTCACTTTTACTGAGCCGCGGATCACCCGCTCTTTTAAAAGAGCCGCTCAAAAGAGCCGGCTCGCTCCTGAGCGACCCATCTCTAGTATCCTATAAAAATTATTCAATGATCAATTGCAATAAAGGCTTAGTGATAGCACGAATACAAGAAAGCTGGCAAAGCACCACAGCATATGGCCTAATCACATTACAATATAACGGGCAGCCGAGAAAGATTCTCTGCGCTTGAAAAAGGCTAAGAATCGATCACTAGAGAAGATGGAAAGGCAGCAAAGAAAGAGAGTGCCAAAGGACACCTCCAGTTATGCTGCAGGATCATTTTAGAACTACATATGTGCTCAAAACTTTCAAACGTCGTTTTCTCAAAATGACTTTTTTGGCTAGTGAGGCTGCTTATCCCAGCCATATCTCTGAAACCACTCATCGAAATTCCGTAAGTCTTTTTTTTATTATGTACTTGAATAAATTTCTGAGGGGGTGACAAGCCCATTTTTTCAATATATTGTGTCTGTTATTTATTATAGTTAATCAAAATTTGATTGATAATATCCTAATCACCAACACTAAATTTGATGGTCTGCTAAAACTTTTCAGCAAGGAAATTAAAAAAAAAAAAGGGCTCTGTTACCCCCTGAAGTATCAATCTGGGAATCATCACAGTTAATTTCACAGTTCCAGTACCTTTTGAAAGTTCTCCAGGCCTGGGATAAGAGAACCATGTGCATTATTCTGACATACTGCCATAACTTGAGAACCAGTGAACATAACTTCATGAAATTTTGTAATTCTTCTAATGCTTTTGCTGTGAGTCTATCATGAAAATTTCATTAAGATATCTCAATAAACAAAAAAGTTGGTATCCGAAGGTAGCCTCCCCCCTTAAGCCTAATTGATAAAGACGCCCTGCCACGTCAGCAGAGGCGGCTGGGAAAAAGGCTTATGGCAGCTTGACCGGCTGTTACGCACCGAAACAAAGATTTCATCAAGATCATTGGCAACATCAGCCTTGGACGCTACATGGTTGGTTCATAATAGTGTAATTGTAGCACGAAAAAAGACGAAGACAAGAGAGTGAACACCACAAGCACTTACTCGCAACTGAAAGCTTTATTGCTTGAACAGAAAATATATCTAAACTTGACGCTCGACTAATTCCTGCTCATACGCATCGTGAGCAAGGCAAAAGGCAAAAACCAGAACAGAAACACACCTCCTTCAACCCCCCCCTTCCCCCCAACAGGCTATTCCCTTTCCTTAAGTAGTATCACTTCCCTCTCTGATATGGCCAAAGAAGGATGACTAACGCACGTAGATGCCCTCGTGTTAATATGAAAAGCTTCAGCAAGTTCTCGTGTCGTGTGATCGTGGTGTTTAAACAAGATCTCCGTCGCCGGGAATTGCACTTCGCACCGGCACTCAGCACAGTGCATGGCCAAGTGTGCTAGGGGTCTCCCCTGCAAGGAAGACTGATGCTCTCTTAGACGTATGTTCAAACATCGGCCTGTCTGGTCGGCGTAGACGCGGCCACACGACAGAGGGATGCAATAGACGACCACACGACAGAGGGATGCATTGGCCCTGCACAACACAAACCCGACTTTGTGGTTAATGGAGCAACCGCGCGTCCCGACGTTGTCAAGCCTGTTGCCGACCATTGAACATAGTCTGCCTAGCTTGTTACTAGCAGAGAAAACCACCTTCAGCCCAAATCGCTGGGCTGTCTTCTTAAGCCGATGTAAGAGTGTGTGTACGTATGGCATAACAGCCATTTTATCATTTTGATTCGTGTTCTGGCTGCGTGCATCGATACCTTTTATCTGTTTGATGAGGCGCTCGCAGGTGATTTGTATCACCGATATAGGAAAGGCTGAGTTCTTTAGACGATCAACCTGCTCCTGAAAGCTGCGAAGAGCGAAATGCGTACACGATCTGTTGACAGCGGATTTAAGACACGACATAGCAATCCCGTCCTTCACTAGCTTAGAGTGGAAGGAACGGTAGCTCAAAAGCAGTTTTGTAGACCGGGGTGCGTACATCCAGCAGACGCGCTGTGAAGAAAAATGCAGTGATAGGTCGAGGAATTGTAAGGTGTTGTCAATCGGCACGTCACAGGTGAAGTTCAATCCACCGCCCCTGTCGTTAAAAGCCTGGAGTACCACATCCGCATATGATTGAACGATTGAGTGGGTTTTAAGGATAAGGTCTTCGTGCGAAAGACGGGTATGTGCATAGGGTCATGAGTTGCCCCCGTGCTTAGTAACATATTTTTGAGCAAGGTTGACAGGGACTTGCAGATTGATTTGCAGGGCATAACCATAAAAGTTTTTCAGTATGTCGACGATTTTTTTGTTTTGACGAGAAGTGCACATATCGAATTGGAAACAGAGGGCGCTCTGCTCGCCAAGCTCCAGCCAATGAACGGCGGCTGAAATGGACAGTCCATTACATAGACACATTGAGAAGAGCTCCCCGGGTGAAGTGATGTATATGTCCCAATTGCCTGTTCAGGTTAAAAGAAAATACTAACGGCGGCGTACAGCGGCGGCGTGGTCACTCTCGGGACTTTGGCGGCTGTGCACAGGCCTACCTGCAATCTCACACCTCAGAGCAGAGAAAACAGAACAGAGATTGCAGCAGTTTAGAAAAATAGATGGTTCACGATTGTAAGGCACTGCCTCAGGACTTCGAGACCACGGAAGGGCGTGTGCACGCTTCAAGGCTGATGGTCCCGACAAGACGATGTAGCCACCAGCGGGAGAGGCGAAAACGTGTGCGCAGCTGCCCCAAAGCGGTCTTCTCAAGCACCCCTTGTGCCTGTTGGGCAAGCGGGAGCAAAACTTGAGTACCGCCTAAATTGGACCAGTGGGGCAGACACCTTGTTTTACCTCCAAGGGGCAGGGTAGCAGTGAGGTGATGGCAGTTTACGACCATAGGCTACCCGTCCGTTTGGAAGAAGATGGATGCAGAAATGTTCCAAGAAAAAAATGGTGCAATAAAATATTCTGCTGGGCCAGTTGGTTCATACTTGCAAGGAAAAAATGGTTGCGTGTAAACCAGACAAGGATGCAGAAGGCATGGACAAGTGTAAACTTTCAATTCACTTTATTTCAACTTTCAACTAACATATACTCAGCAGAATTTTCCTCCAGCAGAAATCGCACTACATCGTCTGATGTGAGATTGCGATGTTGTATGATTTCTGCAGGAGGAGAATTCTGTTGAGTATATGTTCTCTGTTGATGTTGAGGATTTATTTTATTCAGTTCCCCATGGGCAGTTATTTGTTGCTGTATGTGAATGCGTCAAACCCTGTGGGGTCATTGATTGTCAAACTTCTGCTGGTATGTTGCTCAATGATTTTATAACTTGTGGTGGTGTTTTGCCTACCTTCTTTTGCTGTTATATGTCACATTTTAACTGACCCCTGGCGCGCACGGCCTCGTTAACACCTAGCTGTGCGCTCCGAACACCACCGCGGGTTTGAGCACTGCGAGCTCCGTGCAGGGGTGCCGCGTTCGCGCTTGTCTCGCGCCGTGTACCGTTCGCGCTGCTGCGCACGAGAGCTCGACCCATCACCGTGAAGAGATGGCGAGCCCGCGCACGCAGCGAGGGAGACCCTAGGCGACACTCTCCAAATGGGTGGTTTATTGCCGGGATTTTAATACAAAGAGATCGATCATTTGATACAATCTATCATATGTAACATAATTATACAGGACACCAATTAGCTAATACAATTTACAAAATATATCAATTAGTGCCTGCAAATGGCACACCTATAAAAGAACCAAGTTTGGACAGCTGACCTACCCTTCGGCTTTCTTCCGCGATCGCTCACCCCAGAACAGAAGAAACAGAACAGACATAGGAACATTTGAGAGAAATATGCAGTGCATGATTGCGAGGCGCTGCCTCGGGACTTGGAGACTGCAGAATGGAGTGCGCGCCTGCTGAGGTCGGGACCCCAATGAGATGACATAACCACCAGCCGGCGACGAAGAACAAAGGATCGTCGCCGGCCGGAGGGGCCAAAATGCATACGCACCCCCTGAGGTCCCAAAGCGGTCTCCCCAAATCCTGTCTTGCGCCCCCGCTTCTCAGGCAAGCGCGACCAAGGCCCGAATCCCGTCAAAACTAGGCCATTGGGACCCTGTGCTAAACCTTTGAGGGGCAGGGTGGCAGCAAAGTGACGGCGATTTATGACTAGCTGCCACCCATCCGATCGGGGAAGAGAGGGACGCAAGAATTCTCCAAGAAAAAATGCCGTCGAGCAACTCGTGCGGACGCCGAATTCCCACAGACTTTACTTGAACTTTATCTTTGTTCCACCTTTGTTTCTTTTTAGATCGTGTTTTGTCTGCAGCAACAAGGGATTTGCATTCAGTCCTGTGTGGCACCTGCTTTGTGCAACATATTTTTAGCGGACGTGGATCGTTGTTAAGCATCCTAGAGAAAACTAATGTGATCAAAGTTTTTAGATATGTTGATCAGTTTATGATATGATACTTTTAAAGAAACTTTTTTATTTTGACTAGACAAGTCTGTTGATTTTATTCTTGACGTTTTTTAGTAGTGTGGAAAGGGCCTGACCCATGAAATCCCTTCTAATGACTCGCTGCAATTTTTAGATTTATGGCTTTGTTTAAGCGATCATGTTTGTTGGTCATACAGCCCCTGACCGCAGAAGCCACTGTTGCCGTATGACTCTGCAGAGTAAAAGCTAGTTAAGCGGAGGATTGTGAAACTTTCCTGGATTCCACGCTGAGAAAATTTTGCCCACATGCTATGCAGAATATCTTTAATGACCGAATTCCGCAAACGTTGGGTGCCGGGTATCCTTGCAAGATCGCTACGGCAATCGTAGAGGTTTTCCTGCGTGAGACAAAAGCACCCTGTTCCAGTGTGAAACCTGTGGGCCGCCTTGAAGTGTTGCCCTATATGCATCGCACTTCTCATAATTTGAAGAAGGTTGCGGGCAGGCACTGTGTGTTGTTGGTTTTTTTTTTTTTGCCCTGCGCAAGCTGGCAAGGCTCTGCCCAAAAATATCATCTGCTAAGAAGAAACCTGGAGGGTATGGCAAAAAACGGGAGCTGCCTTGTGTAACCTGCGCGGTTGGCGTTCATGAACTTCCTCTTGCATCTGAAAAGTCTTATGTCGGGCAGACCGGACGGTGCATCAACCCAAGGGAACAGGAATTATCGATTATCAATGAAGAGAATGCGCATTTGCTGCGCACGTCCAGCATTGCACGTGTGCTCTGAGTTTCTGAGGCATCAGGATTTTAGGCACAAGCCTTGATAACAGTGCCCGTGAACTGATGGAAGCTGATTGAACTGATGGATGTCAATTTCTTTAATGGATTGTGAAATGAGGTTCCTGGGCGGCCTGTTGTAATCTGCAGAGTGTGACAATGTGATTACCGTTGTTACCACGTGAGTGAATGTGCTTATATATTGACTGCGATGTCGAAAAAGAAGGTTAGTTGAAAGTTTGTGCTTGTCCATGTCTTCTGCGTCCTTGACTATAGTCAGATACAACTTTAGAAGTCCTGAGAGGCCCCGCCCAGATGACCGAAGCACGGCAACCGATTGCCTCCGCGACTAAAGAAATAGTCCTGCATATGCACACGTCAGTGTTCTCCGAAGGCAGGGTCACTGGCTGCCCGGCTCATGATGTCAGTATGGAGTGTGCACCGATCGGGGTAGGCTTGTGGGCATCCGCCTGTGAGGAGGAAATGCCGCACAGACTTCTTAAGTTGTACCCGACTAACCTGCCACGTGGTCTAGTGGTTATGGCACTCGACTGCTACCCCGCAGGTCATTGGATCGAATCCTGGCCGTGGCGGCCGCATTTTTCGATGGAGGCGAAAATGCTTGAGGCCCGTGTACTTAAATTTAGGTGCACGTTAAAGAACACCAGGTGTTCAAAATTTCCGGAGCCTGCCTATGGCGTCTCTCATAATCAAATCGAGGTTTTGGGATGTTAAACCCCAACATATATTAAAGTTGTATCCGACTATTGATCGCGCAACCATTTTTCCTTGCAAGAAAATGGTGTTGTGCAGCTAGTACAGATGCCTTAATTCCCACAAGCTCATAGGTTCATGTCTTGGATGACATTTCAGTTTCACCGTCACCATCATTTCCAACATCACTTTTCATCTATGATTACCACGTTTTATGATGCTCTTGAAATGTATAACAGATTAACATTTCATAGTCAATATTTATCTGACAAAGAATAAATTTTCCTGACGAACAATAGCAGCAAATTTCTTGGACAGTTGACATATGGTGTAAGCCTCTAGCTTCACATTACAATAGGTCATTGTAGCTTATTACTCCTGCTTTAATAATAGAAATGATGAAAGCTCTTTGTATAGGCATCTACATAGGGTCTGAAGAGTGAATAGTGATGGAATATTCAGGGTATTTTTTATACGTACAGTTTGTAAATCTGCACTTTCAGTTTAATGGCCTTTTAATACCTCTTTGCGCAGGACGTGAGCTGTAATGAGCTGTCACAGCTGCCACCAGGCATTGGGGAGCTTCAGGCTCTGCGGTCACTACGTGTGCGCCGTAACCGGCTGTCAGAGCTACCAGCCGAGCTGTGCCGACTGCGCCTGTGGCATCTGGACGTGTCCGAGAACCAGCTGGCACGACTGCCGCCCCTGCTGCGCCTCATGAGCTCCCTGCGTCATCTGCTGGTCGACGGGAACCCGCTTGTGTCCCCACCTGCCTTTGTACGTCCACCGATTGGCTCCTTTGCAGATTCATGCAGCAATTTCATACCAAGTAGAGTAGCACTTGTGGGGTCACAAGTGCTCTAATAACGAGGGGCACACAAAAGAAAGGCACTTATTGCTCCTTCTGTTCAGTGAGCCAGCTAGCCAAACCACACATCAATGTAGCATGCCAGTGGAAAAAGTTGTGGAATCGAGGCCAAGCACATAGGCAACCAGTATGCCCTGTCAGGGTTCACACGATTCCTTGAATTTCAGGATTATAGTGAATGGTGCCATTCTGCAGAGACTTGCTTATCACTGGGTGGCCTTCTGATCGAAGCCCATTCATTCCTGTTTGTAGCTTTGTTATTTTTTTCCATGATGGTGGTGGGAGCCATTCTTCTACCCTGGTCACAATGGACATTTTAATGTCATTCAAATGGAATGACATTCGCATCTAATGACGTTATGCAGCTGCTACACAGCAATATTTAATGTCATTAGAATCGAATGAGTTTGAAAAACACATTCGCCGTCGCTGTCTAACCGAATGTATACTGTCTACCCTAGAGTCTACTTAAAATGTGGCATTCAGCATTCTCAGTTTGACATGCATTTATACAAACATGCTATTAATGTTGCTTTTTTAAGTCATTCATCATTTTAACGAGAACAGGTGTACGAAAGGTTGTCACGAAAGGTTGTCACAAAATGTTGTTACTCTCCACTTCAGTGGTGTCTGGCCGCCGGCGCTGTCGTCCATAATGTAAACAAGCATACGCCTGTGTGCATGTGCAATCTGCAGTGGTGACATCAGCTCCACGCGCGCACTGCACCCAGGCGGAGACGTTTGCTCTCATGAGGCTTTGGGAAGACAATTGTGCGCGGATCCATTGCAAGCTGTTTTCCCGCATGGACGCGTGTGAAACCGCGTTTTAAAATTGAACAAATGCGGAACGCTTGGGGTTTTGGTGCGTGTGCTGTCACACCACAAACTGCCATGGGTGCACATCACCTGTCACTTCGCATTCTAGAAAACTTCAGTAGATGCGACACATTTTTTCTTCTTTCTTTTGCATCATGCCGCGCACATCTTAAGCGAACGCACACTGCCTTGTTTTACTTGCAGACTCAACAGGCTGTCTCTTGATTCTTCTCCTATCTCACGATGAAGTCTCTTCTTCTGGCTTGTGCACATTCCTCACAACGCCAAGTACAAAGCAACTAAATGCTTTACTCTCTGCAGCGTCGTTCACCAACAAAGCCATGTCAGCCATGTTGCTTGTGTTCATTCTATCGGCTGTGGCTACTGGCTAAGCGTCGTCTTGTCTTGTGGTGGCGGCCAAATAGTCTGTGATATGCGTGTTTATTGAGCGAAGCGACTTCCCACATGTCTTTTAAAATAAATAACTTCACTTTTCTACCACCCAATGTTTACCTTCAACTTTACCGGCCATTTTTTTCTGAATTATTGACATTGATATCATGAACAAATGACATTAGTTCTTCCTGTGTAGCACCACCACAAATCGAATGGCATTCGTTACACCGAATGACATTCGAGCCGAATGGCATTAACTTGTCCAGTGTGACGGGGTTATATACTACCGTAAATACCGGAATATAGGTCGAACCGGAATATAGGTCAACCTCCCACTTCTAACAACTGAAAATTGAAAATAAAAAAGTACATGGAACGGCCAAGTATCAGAAGGTGCCTTTACCATGAAACGAAAGCAATTTCAAATGGTGCACAGTGAAAATGCCATTTATTTACCCGTGTGTTTACATGTAAATTACACATGGCAGAAAGTCAAAAGATTGGCTCAAGCATTATCTTCGTAAAATGTCACAACCGTCTTGACAGCATTAATTTGGATGCACTTTGAGGCCCCCGGTAGCAATCACGACGTGAGAGCGGCTCCCAGCAGGGGTGAGACAGCTGCGCATATTGCGCATTTTTAATACGATTCCATTTTCCTGCGCCAAGCTGCTCCAAAAGCATTACAGTCGAAAAAATTGCGCCGAACTGCTCCAAAACAGCCTCAAAAGCAAGAATTTTGATGCCCACGTTGGCTTTAGTGGGAAAAAAAAGGCTGAGTTGACATCGTGATTTCCCAAGCAGCGCCAGGAATTAGAGCTGTGCACGGGTCGTATTTCCGAGCCCGAGCCCGGCCCGGGCCACTGACTTTGTCGAAGGCCCGCCCGAGCCCGACAGCAAAGGGCTGCGAGCCCGCCCGGCCCGGCCCGACGTATGAAAACACAATTCCGGGCCCGGCCCGGCCCGACCCGGCTTTTTGAAAGTTCGCTGCGAAAACAAAAGATCGTTTTCCGGTAATTTGGCATTTTATTGAGCATATCGAATATGATCAAACAACACACGACGAACAGTCTCTAATAGAGACTGTTCGCGGCACTTTTGCTATACAAGTAGACGGCCTCATGCCAGCAACAATGGAGTTCGCTCGCCAAAGCCGTCACGTGTATGGGGTATGCCAATCCAAGCGTCAGCTTGCACGAACGCGATCTACGTCGGGTCGCTCGTCGCTGTCGCGTGCATTTTCACTCATATTGGATTTGGCCTTAAATCTAACGCGGAACAGTCGCGTGGCACCGTCACTAGCTCAGGTGGTGCTACTTCTCTGTTTGTCGGAGTGCAACAGAGGCAGTGCTTTACCTGCTCCCCTTTTGTTTAAAGTGGCGAATGGAAAGTAAAAGCGATAAAGGGTGGTTGCGGGAAAGGTGCTGTATGCGTGCTGGAAAACAATTCCCGCTCATTCTCTATATTTCGGGCTTGAGTCGGGCTTTGCGCCGGGCCCGAGCCCGGCCCGATAAAGCTCCAAGTAGCCCGAGCCCGGCCCGGGCCCGAGGTGAAAGTACGTCGGCCCGCCCGAGCCCGGCCCGCAGGCCGGGTTGGGCTCGGGCTTTCGGGCTACCCGGAGCCCGTGCACACCTCTACCAGGAATACCAAGAAAATTATGCGTTCGCAGAATACACACGCTTCCAAGCGTGTGTTTCTTCTATGCACTTTTAGAATAATATCTGGGGTTTAACGTCCCAAAACCATGATATGATTATGAGAGACGCCGTAGTGGAGGGCGCGGGAAATTTTGACCATCTGGGGTTGTTTAACGTGCACCATCTGGGTTTGTTTAACGGGCACAGTTTTCATACACGGTGATTTGCTACTGCTTTATGTTGGTGTTGTAATCAAAATGCGCATCGAGCGCTTTGATACGTGTAAGAGGCGTCGCTTCGCGCTGGCTGGCTTCACAAGCATTTTGGCTTAGCTTTACGACTGGCGTATCGGTCGACGGCCGTTTTGCTGTGTGACTGGCATGCCTCCTTTCTTGTTTTGCAGAAAATAAAACAGGCCTATGTACATCCGGTGCCTCGTTTGCGTGAGCACATTGCTTACAGTGCGCGGTGCCTGAATCATGCAGTGTAATGGTCGCCAGGCACTTTGTGCCATTCGCGGGCTGGGGTGGGGGGGGGAAGGGGGGGGGGGGGGGGGCAATCGCAAGTCTATGTGTTATCGGGAGTTCTACATCAATGACGATGCCCTTCGATATTGTCACGTGATGCTGTAACGGAGGCCTGCAACTAGCAGTACAGCAGAACATCAGGCTGGTCCGATCATTGGCAAAACGACCTCATCGTCTTTTTCACGAGCTCGTCCTCATCATCTTTTCGACAGCGGCACGTACAAGCCTGCCAGCAACAATACTAGCCAATCTTTACTCGTGGCATTACCCCCCCTTTCCGAGAGCATCGTCCCGATGCCACATCAAGATTACGAGAAACAAAAACATACAATCACAGGACACGCGATGTAATGGTGACAAAGTTCTGACAAGGTTACACAGGAGAGTTTGACGAATAGTCAACGTTGGTAAAATGATTTCATCCTTGAAACATGGACGATGTCTGTCTGCTTTGAACGACGAGATCGATGAGCTGTATCCTCGAGAAGAACTTCGTAGTTCACTTCGCACATACAAGCCTGCCAACAACAATACTAGCTGATCTTTACTCCCCCCCCCCCCTCCCCGCTCAGGAAAAAGTTAGGGGTTCCGGGGCGCGCTGGAAAAGCCGTTGTGGTTCGCCAAGGCTAGAAAGTTTGAGAACCCCTGCTCTAGTGGTTCTGCACGAGAAGGTGACAGCAGACTGATGCGAAGCGTGTTTGTGTAGTCACCCAGTAAAAGCGTTCAGTACGCTCACAACGGCACTACTCTTGCAGTGCCATATGGGCGCATTTGACGAGATAGTCAGTGCAGGGAGGTTCCTTGGCACCCGCGCCGCACTCTTGAAGGTGGTCCCACACGAGGAGGCAGCGGACGGCGGTACAGTGCGCTTTAGTTGTCTGTTAAATGTGTGCAGTACACTTGACGCTATGCCAACAGCGTGTCCGAGCGGATAGCTGAAGGCTCTTATTGTGATGTTCTCCTGACAAAGAGTAACAATGCCCTACATGAAGCTCTTGGGAAGCTTGAAAAGCTAAATAAGCAGACGTACAAAAAGCCAAAGCTATAATCTGCTAAATCATGTCACTAATCTTAAGCAAGGGCCTGCTCCTATGTAACTGCAGTTCTGGTGCACTCACAATTTTTTTTTATCAGTGTGATGCTTTTTCGGGTTTTATTGCGATAGCATTTATATGAACACTCGTGGCGATTTTTTGCTGTCGCCGTCATGTCCCGGATGTGTACATGTATGTATATATATAAAAAGCGCACAAATAAAGCAGAAGAAAAAAGTTCTCAAGTACTCGTCTGGGGATTCGAACTAGCAACCCCAGGCTCCCCAGCGCGCTATGTTAGACAACTCAACCACGCATGTATGTGCAGGCGAAATAACGGCGAGCTATTTATGTTCGCCATTTACCGCTGGTGGTATGCAGATCTAGGAGGAGCTTGAACGTGTTTTCTATCACGCAACACTCCTACATTTTCTTTCACTTTGAAAACTGCCCTTGAGGCGCGCACGACAAAGTGGCCCCTTTCTGTACCCACTCGTGATGTGGAATAAAAAAAAAATAAAACACCGGCCACACCTTGCGTCAGGTGCCCCCGTGTGGCGGAGACACGGAGGGGTCACACCACGCGCTGCAGTTTAAAAGAAATATTTAAGAGTGTCTGATTCTCCATTGTTGATACGCAGCCTTGGCCAATCCCCGAGAGTGGGTATGTGCCATAATTTTGAGGAAACAAACAAACATTGTCAACACTTGCAGCGGCTTGCTTAAACACAAAGACGTAGTTGTCCTCCGCCACTGCCGGTGTCCGTAACCACTGTTGCGCGAAATAAAGAAAAAGCTAAAAATAAGAAAAAATATCCGGGATGTAACAAGGTTCGAACCTGTGACCTCTGCGGGGGAGCCCAGTATTCTACCTCAGAGCCATGCCAGTGCTTGAAACTGCTTTGCAAAAAGCCCCTATACAGCCTTCATGTAGGGAAGGAACCACATTTACATATGTAATGTACAGTAGACTCTCAGTAAACGGAAATCTGTTAAACAGAACTGCTGCTTAAATGGAACAACTGCATCTAATATAATTGGTTTCATATTTGGATTCTGCACTTCTGTTCATCTCTCAGTAAACGAAACTCCTGTTAAACGGAACACATTTCCTTGGTCCCTTCAGGTTCTGTTTAACGAGAGTCTACTGTAGTGTGGTAGAAGAGCAAAATAACAACCAGGTGTCGCACAACGCGAATTCTGTAACCAGGCGTCACACAATGCGAATTGTGCAACGAGGGGGTTGTTGAATGCTTCCAACCCATTACAAAGGGCTCTGCCATAATTCTTCATTGTCATCAGGCACAGCATCAACAAAGTGCACATAATGCCTTACAGGTGTTTAGCGGGTACCACGGTTCTCCGCAGAATGACAAAAAATTGCATAGTGGCTGCTTCCCTACTTCACAAAAATTATGATGATTCATAGCGTAGTGGGTTCCTCGCAAGTGCACTTCTATTGGTTGCCAAGGAAGCCCATAAGGCCCCCGTGATCCATTTCCTCAGGGTCTCATTAAAGTTAATTCCCTCTTTCTCTCTCTTTCTCATGTTATCTATGTTATAAAGTGTGGTGGGAGAGTTAAATAACGACCGGGCGTCACACAATGTGAATTACGTAACTAGTCGGTCGTTTGAAGCTTCCAACCCATTACATAGAGCTCAGCCATAATTCTTAATCATCATCAACCGTCGCATCAACAAAGTGCACATAATGCCTTACAGATGGTAGCTCGCTTCTCCGCAGAATGACGAATAAAGTCGTGGTGGGTGCTTCCCAACTTCACAAAAATTATGATTTGTGGGCGTAGTGGGTCCGTTTGTAGCGTGCTTGCCCCACGAATGTTTATAACGGGCTCTAGAAATGCCGCTCTTCCAGCTTTCGCTGTGACTGTGCTGCGCTTTCCGCGCAGGCCTGGCGTTTTTTATCTCTTTCGATCTTTGTCTCTGTTTTTTCGTGTGTTTCTTTCTTTCTCTTTCCCTCGCTTTCTTTGTCTTTATATCTTTTTATGTCTTTATTCTCTTTATTTCTATCTATTTTGCGCTTTCTCTTTTTTTTATAGCGCTTTGTCTCTCTCTCTATTTCTACCTTTCTTTTTCTTTCCTTCTCTCTCTCTCACGTGTTTCATGGGCTCCACTTCGCTGAGCAGATTTTTGTTTAACGCTCGCGCTGGCTGCACTCGGTAGTGGGGCTTGCCCAATTCCTGTGGCGTACACCCGCCTGTGCTTATCTGCGGACACCAAAGTTTTTACGGCCTGCTTAAACAGCCCTGCTGTTAAAACCATACTAGTGGCACGGAAGCCAGCTGCCTTTAGAAGCTTTGTTTTTTATAATGGGCGCCGTCAACAAATGCCCCAACGAACAGCGTGTGTCTTTTTAAAGGCTTTCTCTCCTGCTGATTTAATGAGCAGCACCTAATTTCTTTATTTGGCGTTCATCTGAGGAACCGGATCTCGAAAGCCATGAACCACCCAAAGAAACTGAGTGCAGGGCCATCTGTCATCGATGCAACTTCTTTCTGCTAAGCATCTTTCGATCCAAGCAACAGAAGGGGTCTACTGTGAAGTGCCTTATACTTTTGCCCATCTGTCAGCGGCACAAAGCAAAGCTGGACGTGCGCAGCAAGGGGTGCTTGCTCGGTAATTGGTGCATATTTAAAATCTCCCAAAAAAAGGCAGGGGGGCACTTGCTCGGGATTTTACAATAGACCTAGTTAATCGAATCCAGTTCAAGATAGAGAACGGGCGAAGGAAAGCCGGGGGATTACTCGGTTTGCTAGCCTGGCATGGAGCATCGCGCAGAATGCAAGACAAAGCAGAGGAAACAAAAGGCATATTACACTCACACTCATGTGTTTTGTCCGCATTGTCCTATCCTGTGTGTTGCTTAATTCACACGAACTTTATGATCACCATCTTGCTGAACCTGCCACCCTACATTGGCGAATGTTTGTTTGATCGATTACAATATGTAGAGCATTCCGTCGATTGTCTTTCTTTGTAAAGGCTAAATCTACACATATTGCTTAACTGATTTTTTTTCTAGATATATACCGTAAACAGATTCTGCTCATTTTCGCATCGAATCCAAGCACTTCTACAATACAAGTAAACCCTTCCTCTCTCCATTCCTTCCTTCCCCTTTGAACTGCCTTTGTTCCTTAAGGGGAGATGCTACTCGAAGACACTTTTTCTTTAATATTCACCCTAGAGCAATGAAACTTGAGCTGCTTATAGAACTTTTTATGCTGATTTCAAATGTATAATTATTTTTCTAGCAAGTTGCATACTTTTAGTTCTGCAACATGACAAAGTGAAAAACTTAAGCCTCTTGCCCCCCCTCTTTTCAGACCTAAACTTCAATAATTTTTTACAATTGATAGTTCATAATGTTTCAAATAAAGTGTTGAATGCAAATAACTAATTAGGAAGTCCATACAAAATATGTACTAGACGTGAAAAATTTTAACGTGGGAAGTTCATATTTTTCTTACCCTAGTAAAAGTTTACGTAACTTTTTTTTATTATATAATAAGAATATTGAACCTTAAACAAGATAATTGCATTTCTCGTACTTTGGAAAAAATTTGGGAAAAATTTCATTCAGATCTGAGCACCAGAAGTACCCGAAAAAGGAGGGGCACATTGACAAAAATGGCAAAATTTGTGTTTTGAGAAAAACAAGTTTTAAAGTTAAAATTGCAGGTTTAATTATCAAAGATGTCATTGAATGCGACGAAATTTGTACACAAGAAAGAACAATCCTCCTTGTAGTGGCCACTGCCATTAAAATGCGCCAGCACCATAGGTTTGGCCCTCACGGCTCTTTCGAGCTGGCTCCTTGACAAGAGATTTTTTCTTCAGCGCACGCCGATGAGCCCTTGCTTCTCCTGTTAGTTTTCGAGACATTTTTTTTCTGGCGTGTGCTGTCCCATGATGTGCCAAGAGCAACCAGATCATGAGGCGGGAGTACGCTAAGCTCTTCCAGCACACGTTCAAAACTGTAGTGCCCTCGATTAAACCAACGTGTTCAGTGCTGTCATATCAGCAATCAACGAAGACTCGTCGTCCTGTGATTTTTCTTCGTCTTCGAAGAGTCCGATCTTTTTCTGGGAGGCACTCACATATTCGAATGCCGCGGCAAACTCGTCAGACGCATCGGCGTCACTGCCACTACGCCTTGCGGCAGCAGACGATCTTTTCGTGGTTTGAGTGTTCGGCTTTGATTTGCACCGGCGTCCTCGAAATTTGTGCGTCGCGTGAAACTTCACAGGCCGGTGACCGCGCTTCCTACGGTTTTCTTCATCCATAACGGATAAGCACTCGAGAAAAGCGTTGTTCAGCTGCGCTGCTGGACGAGACACGGATCCTGCAAGTAGGCTTCACAGCACACACAGGCGCGCAGCGGCCAATGGCGGCTCCCGATCCGTACCACGTGATTTAAAGCCAGTCGCGGCGCTCGAAAACGGCGGCAAAAGCGTGCTTCTCTTTATTATTTCTTGTGCTGCAGCAGCGCGGGAAACCGTCGTTATTTGAAGAGTGAGGCTCGGTTCTTTCCCTCATGCGGTCGACAATGGCGAGCGGCGGCGCATTATCAGCGGCAAGGTGCTCGAAGATGACACACTTTCGGCCTTTTGACAGCCACCTTGTGCTCTTTAGACGCAATTTTAAAGCATTTCCAGTTGAATCTCGACATTGATATTTTTTTTTCAGAACAGTAGAGGTACTAATCTTAACAAAACAGGTGAAAACAAAAAATCGATAATTTTTTAGAAAACTCGCGTTTTTCGACCCGCATCTCCCCTTAAATCGCTTTCACCATCATATTTATTTTTATTTCAATACCGACTCTTCTCATCTTTTATTACTCTTCCAAGCCCACCTCATATAAGATGTTTTGTGTGAGAGTGTGTAGTCTCGTAAGCCAGAATATATCGACAGTCCTCGCGAAACACCAACCTTGGCGCTGCCACTGACATGGATATAACTAAAGAGAGCTCGAAAGTAGCTTGACATTTATTAACACTTCTGTCTTGAAACGAACACTGCCTTTCCACATTATTAGGAGCACTTCACAACTTTCTGTAGTCCAGTGATTTTACTTGAAGCGGCCGGCGAACCGATTGCGGTGCGTTTCCTATGCTGAGTGGGCAGCATTAAGAAAGAACCTCGAGTCTTTACTGGTGTCAGAAGGTGTCTAACAAAAGTAGATTAACTGCAAAAAAAAAGTATATTTAATAGTACCTCAAATGGTGTGCCGGCGGGGGCGAGCACGCAGGCAGAGCATGCTGACGGCAGCGGCGGAGTGAGAACTGTCGGCAGCAGCGCGCCCATGTCTCAGTCCGGCGCACAGCTCTAAACTGACCACAAAATGTTCTTGGCATCATTGTGCGATGGCGATGATAATGGGTCTCACCCCTCTGACTGGAGTGCTGGGGCTGCAAATGTGGTTTAGGTTTCGTGGTCGCTTTCATTTCTTTTTTCTCCCACTCCCCTTGCATTTGCCCCTCTGACCCCAACTCTCTTGTGTTCTGTTCTTTGTACTCCAGCTGGGAAAACGAAAGGGGAGGGGGGGTATACAAAAGGACGCAATAGCTTGGGGGTCCCAGTTGTAAATCCCCCAACTCTTTTTGTTGCTTTCTTTGCTGATAAAGCCGACACCTCCCCTACCCACAGGCTTGAGGTGAGGGGGACCCTCTGTGTCGCGATTTGCTGATTTGCTCTGCGTCTTTGCTCCAGGAAGTGTTTTTTTTTTTTTTTTTGCTTTTTCTCGGGCCCCTGAATGCCCCACCAAGACTGCAATGTTCGTTTCGCAGAATCGCCAGCATTATCGGTCACTGTGAAAGTTCGTGTTAACAGAAGATTACAGTTAGGCAGTTCGTCTTAAGCAGATTTTTTTTTTTGCATTGAGTCTATGGGAAACCAAACAAATGGTCCCGTGCTGCTCGGCATAAGCGAGAATTCGTCTTAACTGAGTTCATCTTAATGGGAGTTTATATATTAAGTGCAATACTTTATAAGGATCATAGCTGATAATTATGGGGCAGGAGATCAGCATATTAGAATGCACGTGTGTGCTGGGAAATTGGCATTCACTAAATATTTTTGTTGAATCGGTATCCTCCGTTTATATATGTTGAGAAACTGGCTGATGCTTGTTCTTACTACCTCCAAAGTGTCTAGATAAAAATTGCTCTTCATACTGCTCTGACATGTTTCGAAATGCAAAAATTACATGCCACAATGTTCAAAAGTACAGTAGACTCCCGTTAAGACGAACTCGAAGGGGCCGCGGTCATCTGTTCGTCTTATCAGGAGTTCGGCTTATCAGAAGTGCCCCCAAAAAGAGAGATGCTAACATGCCAAGTGCATCCAAATATGTTACTTGAAACACTGAATGCAGTAGACTTACAATGTGGGGCAAAAAGACAAGAAAAAGCATTTATTTGGCTCATCTAGATAAAAACTATGCCTTCAAGCAGAGTACTTACACGAATCGTACGAGCACCTGATTTCGCGGGTTCAAAAATAAAAAAAATTCATGTACATACTGCTACCACATTTTAATGATAAAACTGTAGCACGCTCCTATGTTGACGATTACAAAAAGAGAGAGAGAGAAGCACAATTTTCCTTCAAAGAATGTAAAATTTATTGTCCTGGCAGTTCGTTTTCTTCTGTGAGCCTGTTTTGCTGGCTCTAAGATCACTTCTGGATGGGCCTCGGTCGCGTGCTGTTGCCTTGACAAATTGCTTAAGAAAGTCTGCAAGGTTTTCTTCGAGGTCCGGATATTTTGCCGTTTTCGGCCCGTAGTAACTTTTCCTGAACGATGCGCAGCTGAAGATATCCCATCGGGCTACTCACGGTCACAAGCCTCGCCACGAAAAAGACACAACGCAGCTATATTCACTGTGCAAAATAGCCTTCCCTTGTCGTGCGCTTCCATAATCAAAATGGCTGATCACAATTTGCACTTCACTGGGAACAGATACAACGCACACAGGTCCTATGCGAACCAACGCGAATTGACCACAAAATACATGTGCTCGGCCGCCATTGTGTGATGGCGATGACAATGCACCTGACCCCTCTGACGGGTTTTGGTTTCGTACTCGATTGTAATGCACAGACCATTTTTGTTCCTGTTGTCGCTTTCTTTTTTTTTCCCCACTCCCCTTGCGTTTGCCCCTCTGACCACTCTTTTCCTTTGTACTCCAGCTGGGAAACTGAAGAACGGGAGGGGAATACAATGGCTTGGGGGTCCAAGTTGTAAATCCCCCTACTCTTTTTGTTGCTTTCTTTGCCAATAAAGCCCGCACCTCCCCACCCACAGGCTGGGGGTGAGGGGCTTTATCCGCTGACCGTTCTTTTTCCTTTATCTCGCGCCCTCCCCGTCGCGATTTGCTTCGCGTCTTTGCTCCCGAAAGCGCTTTTTTTTTCTTTTGTGCTTTTTCTCAGTCGCCTGAATGCCCAACCAAGACTGCAGTGTTCGTTTCGCAGAACCACCAGCGTTGTTGACCACCGCGAGAGTTCGTCTTAACAGAAGAATACACTTGGGCGGTTCGTCTTAAGCGAATTTTTTTTGCATTGAGTCTATGGGGAACCAAACAACCGGTCCTGTGTTGTTTGGCATAAGCGAGAATTCGTCTTAACCGAGTTCGTCTTAACGGGAGTTCACTGTACTCTAAATTGCCAAATTACCTACTCCTAGGTGCTCCAATGTGAAATACCTGAAAGTTGCTTCAAATCGCAGGTTGTGTCGGTAGCATTACTGGCTTGGCATAACATTGAGGAGGGTTACTGAGAGTGGTGCTAAGGTGTGAAGTAAATTTCAACGGTACGATATGCTGTACAGCTTTGCAGGCGAGGTCAGGTGCACGTCTTCAAATACCTGGAGCTGGAAGCCGTCAAGGAAGACAGGAGGCGAGGACACCTCATGGATGCTGATGGGAGCCTGCCTCGCCGTGGGGGAAGCCGCACACCGTGAGTAGTGCACCCAGAGATTCTCCGGGTCTTCTCGTTTTGTTGCTTTTTATGTAGAAGCTAAAATATAGAGGTATAGAAATTGAGCTTAAAGGGCCAGTAAACAAGCCCCGACTTTTTTTTTTTTTAGAGCGCAGCTCTTAAGCACCCATTCCTGCATTGAGCGGGGTCGCCATCGTCGGTGTAGCCGATAGAGCGAACAAGGAGTTTTCCACCATGAGAGCCAGTGAGCCGCTCTGTTAGTGTCTGCAATGCCTCGTGCCTACTTGCGCTTGTGACAGCACAACGCATGCCTCTCGTGCATGGGCATGAAAAAGTGGGTTGACCTGCAAGGCTTGGAACAAGGAAACATGCGTTGGTCAAAAGGACACTTTGTGTGTGGAATACTCTAGCCGACTCTTAAAGGGCCCCTAAACCACCCAGAGGTCGAAATTTAGTTGTGGTGCGACAGTTTTGCACGAGTCTACAACGAACACGTAACCGTGAGAATTTTTCGAAACGGTGCCGTAATAGCGGAGTTACGTTTGATGATCGAAACACTAAGATCGCTCGTTTCACTCTTTTCTTCGCTACCCTCTGGTCATCGGCTGGTCTCCCAAAGCCACTTCGCCATCCTCGCCGAGTTCCCCTCCCAATCTCATATTACATGCGTCATCGCTGATGCGCTCGTTGAAACATCGGGCACTTCTGGTTACTGCGACTCCCTGAACTTCGTGCTTCCCAGCTAACTGCTGTTGTTGCCGTGCTGGCCCATGCTCGTACGAATTCTGCCGGTATGGACCCTCTGTTGCGCGCACGCCTTCAAAGGATCACCAACATGATGGACCCATACGGTGACACGTGTTGCGTCTTTTCGTTTTTCCAGTCGGCTCTTTTGCAGCCAAGCACTGATGCATGAAAGCCATTGCAAAACACTGTTGGATTCAGTCCACGCAGCTTACCAAACCGCTAGGTGTGACTGTGCTGGTACGCTAGCGATTTGGCAGTTTCGTTACGGGCCGCAGTTGCCGATTTGCCAGCATGCACACGCGGGCAACACGATGAAGAACAGCAAGGAGCGCGGGCAGCTGCTTGCAGACTAACCGGGAGTCATAGGTTCTTGTTCGACCAATCGCAGCATCGCCTGCATACCGCATCACAGATTCAACACGCTGACGTCACACACGTCACTAGGCAGACCGGAAGGGCCCGGAGAGGAGAAGAAATTGTTTCTTGGAATTCGTGTAACGCCTGCGGCTTGTAGCGCTGCCACGTGTAGCATCGTTGATCGTGACGGCATTCTGCACACGATGCGCGTGTTTACTTGAAACGTTTGAAAAATGTCGGAGGTGGTTTAGGGGCCCTTCAGATGAACAGTAATTATAGCATTTTCATCATCATACATGGTTCAAAAGTGTAGGCACGCACCTTATTGCTAATTGTTAACCGATTATACACGTGCACCTGGGCTTTTGAGTGTATGCTGAAAGGGATAGGGTGGTGCAGTTGAACTGGCATAAATCAAACTTGCTGAAAACAAGAATTTGCCGTATTTTCAATGCAAATTTGGGTGTGCAAGTTGGCTTTACGGCACTGCTTGACAATAATGCAAGGTGGTAGGTGGCTTACGGCAATATGTGTGGATATTTTTTTTAGTTTTTTATTTTCCCACGGTTTGTAGTTGGGGATGTGGGTTGTATGCAGGCGTGGATTATAGACAAGTAAATATGGCATTGATGTAAATAGCATCTTAACATCTCAGTGCGCAGCTGTACGTGCACGTCGGGCGCCAGAAGCCTCTAGTGGGTCTTGGCCCTAACGTTGGTGTTGTTCTTCGGTATCACACTCCACGGGCTTCTTGGGATGCTGTACGCAGCGGTGATGTTAAACTTTGTTTCTCTATATTTGGCTGTGTTGATTATTGCCAGCTTTGCGGAAAACAGCCAGGTTTTTCTGTTTTACGGCATCTATTGTGTTTATAACAAAGAGCGCTGAGAAGCGAGTGGCGACCCCACACGACTGCCGCGACAAGTAATCATGGGAGATGGCAAGCGATAGTTTCTATTCGCTCTGCATGGTGCTCTCCCAAATGCATGCTTCCCCTCAGAGAGCTTCTTGTGAGGAAAAGCCAACTTCATGGGGCTTATCGCACTGCCCAGTGTTCGATATACCAACTGCTCCGGCTATTTTACTTTGGTGTAGCTGTAAATTTTCTTGTGCATTGACGTTAACACATTGTCATGTCTGGAAAAAGTTCGATATAAAAGATAATTCCGTTATATAGTCGGGTTTGACTGTATGATTTTTAGTCTAGTAAATAACTAACATGCGAGATAAGTGAGATTGCAACAGTATATATTACGTGTTTGCTTCTGGATAAATTTTGTTTTAAGTCGGAGCCTGTCATGCGTAACTTCTTTACTTGTCCCTGTCTTTTACAGCGAAAGCTGTTATGAGATCATTTCACCGGTCGTTTTTGGCGCCGTAGTTGTCCGCCGCCGCCGCCGCCGGTGTCCGTAACCAGTATCGCTCGAAATAAGAAAAAAACGAAATAAGAAAAAATTCCAGGATGGAACGAGGTTCGAACCTGGGCCTTCTGCGTGGGAGCCCAGTATTCAACCTCTGAGCCATGCCAGGTGCTTGAAACTGCTTTGCAAAAAGGTCCTATACAGGCTTCATGTCGGGAAGGAACCACATTAGCAAATGCAATATTGCGTGGTAGAAGAGTAAAATAAGCACCAAGCGTCTCACAACGCGAATTCTGTAACCAGGCGTCACACAATGCGAATTGCGCAACGAGTGGGCTGTTGGATGCTTCCAACCCATTACAAAGGGCTGTGCAATAATTCTTCATCGTCATCAGGCACAACACCAACAAAGTGCGCATAATGCCTTACATGTTTTTAGCGGGTACCACGGCTCTCCATTGAATGACGAAAAATGGCATAGTAGCTGCTTCCCTACTTCACAGAAATTATGATGATTTATAGCATAGTGGGTTCCTCGCAAGTGCACTTGCATTGGTTGCCAAGGGAGCCCATGAGCCCATCATCCATTTCCTCAGGGTCTAAATGAAGTTCTTCCCCCCTCTCTCTTTCTCGCGTCAGTGTATGTTATATTGCATGGTGGGAGAGTTAAATAGCGACCGGGCGTCACACAATGCGAATTACGTAACTGGTGAGCCGTTTAAAGCTTCCAACCCATTACAAAGGGCTGAGCCACAATTCTTCATCGTCATCAGTCGTCACGTAAACAAAGTGCACATAATGCCTGACATATGTGTAGCTGGAACCTCGCTTCTGCGCACAATGACGAATAATGGCACTGTAGGTGCTTCCCAATTTCACAAATATTGTGATTTATGGCGTAGTGGGTACCTTCCTAGTGTACTTGTATTAGTAGCCCCAAGAGAGTTTACAACGCGCTCTAGAAATGCCGCTCTTCCAGCTTTCGCTGTGACTGTGCTGCGGTTTCAGCGCAGGCCTGGCGTTTTTTTAGCGATAATAGAAAAATCACCATACATAATGTTTGAGTGTTTTTTGATGCTAAAATATTCTCAGAATGCCTACCTAAAAAGGCTGCCTCATTGGTCAATGTTCCTGCACCTGCCAGCATTGATAGCAATCAACACGCTGGTAAGAACATTGTCACAGTGATTGCTAATCGCAGAAGACAGTTGTGAAAGGAAACTGTTGTGAATTCTTGCAATCTGAGAACCACTGTTCAAAGTGCGCTGCATTCATTTATGCAAGTTCCTTTCACTATGCTTGAAGAGAGAACAAAGCAGTTCTGCTCCAACGATGCACTGCTAATTGGTGGTGATTTGCAGGGTGGATCAACGTTCGTCTAGCAATGGCCATGTTTCAGAGCCTGTGGGCGGCAAACGACCAACCACAATTGATTCCGGTTACTGCAGCACATCAGATCCCACCGACAGTCGTTGGTCCTTTGAGGTATGTAGTCTGCTGTTGTTCTACACGGTGTTTTGCTTGTGATTCCCTGGAACCCTTGACTAAAACAGCAAATCTGCTTTTTGTTAATTCACCCATCAGCATTCACTGTTAAATAGAAGAGCACTTTGCAAGCAAGGGCTCAGGTCTTTGGGTTTGAAATGTTGGTAATTATTGAGGGTGTCACTGGGAGTGTAGGTTGACATGCCTCGCAGTAATGAAACGAAATCGTGCAATTCGCAATGCCAGTCAGTAAAAGCTTCTGTTAGGCCATGCATGCTTGTAATTAATATTTTTTCTGTGATCCAAGCAGGCTGCCTGTGCTTGACAGGTGGTGCACTGTTGTGTCAGCACTGCTCCAAAAAGTGCTCCCCCTTTGAGCTGTAGGGGTAGCGTTGGCCCAACATCCTAGAACTGGAAGGATCTTTCATGTTTATCTGGTAGTATCGTCACTTTGTGCAGTCAGCAAAGACGCTGGTGGTCACAGTTGAATAGCTGCTTATTCCACTCTGTTGGATATTCGCAGCGATAGAAGTGCTGCGTTAATTGCGTCAAACTGCACCAAGCTGTGCCAAGCAGCTCTTTTTCACTTATATTATGCCATGCCTGCACTGAGGTCAACATGAATGGCCTGGGGTGGCATGGCCTCCACGGCTGTAGTACAGGCAGAATGGTGATGGTTCCCAAACCGAAACTGCATTGTTCTAGTGGCTGAAACAATCCAATTTTCAGCCAGTGCTAGTGGCATGAGCCCAGCAGTTCGGCCGTTCGGTTCAGCTGTGGTTCGGCTTTGTAGTGAGTGCGGTGTGTTGCTGGCATGCCTGTAGATTGATTCTTTGTAGTGAGTTAATTGGTGACAACACTGAAATGCACTAGTTTGCTGATTGGTGTAGGCTATAAACAAAGCATGGCCTGGCGTTCAATTGAAATGGCTCTTGCAAAGCGTGAACGTAAGCCCGTAATATATGTAGCGAATGCTTATAGTTTCGTTTATGCTGAAATAGGTGTAACGCTGGAAGTTTAATCTTAAAGGGGCACTAAAGGCAACTATTAAGTCAATGTGGATGGTTGAAATAGTGTTCCGTAAACCTCGTAGTGCTTGTCTCATGCCAAGGAAATGCAAAGTAGCTACAGTATAACCTCGGTGATACGATCACGGCTTGTACAAATTTCGGGGTGACACGAATTTTTCTGTGATCCCGGCCAAGGTCCATTAGCCTGCAATGTAATGGAGTATGGTTGTTGTGAACCGATTTTCACCCCCCGATGTATCAAACGTCGGGGGGTGAAAGATCAGCTAAGATCTGGTACCAGATCGCAGTATCTATAAATAAAAAAAAAAAAACTTACGCTACAGCGCAGCAGGTGCTTCCCGCATGCCTATCACACGCGGGCCTGGCGCGGGCATGCGCGCCGCCAGCCGCGGGTCGTAGCCTCCGAGATTGTGTGCGCGAATCTTGGAGGGCTAAATGTGCCTTTGAGTGCCTTCGTGTTTAGATTACAGATGGCGTTGGCGTCGCGCTCTTTTATTCTTTTCATTTTTTTAACGTGTTTATACGTGCTGCCGTACTCGAGGCAATATCGTAGTACTGTGGTCCCTAGAATATTCTAGGGACCGTAGTAGTACTGAGTTTACGATTCCCTGCCACGTCCATGCAAGTCATGGCCCCGCAATCGGACATCTTATGAAAGGTGGACAGGGACCGAAAGAGGTAGTGAATGGTCTTGGCCAAGGAGCTAGGCCTCGCGATGTCAACATGCACGATTGTTGGGGACGCACACACTTGTCCGATTTGCACGAAAGGAAAGCTCCCGATTGCGCAGGCACGGCTGTAAATTTCCCATCCCAAACATGACCGCAATAAGAAAATAACGACAGTGGTTCGAAAATTTTCTACCCTTCGTCTATTGCGTGCAAAGTGCTCCTTAAGTCACTTTCGCCGCAGTAATTTGATGTCATGTGGAAAAGCGTACTTAAGACTAGGAAGGGGCTACTAGCTGTCACAGGTCACAACACATCTGGTTGATTAATTTGATTAATTACACACGCGCGCACACGTCGTATAATTACAATTACGATCTTCGATGTCTAAAAGCTTTACTGGCAATCATTCAGAGCTGCTTATGACATTGCTGCGGCCCTGAAAACAATAAATGAAAATGTACACCAGCTTTCTTTTGTCGCATACTAATTTTCCATGTTTTCTGGTGATACAAATTTCGGATGATACGAATATTTTTGGCAACCCCGCGAGATTCGTGTCACCGAGGTTTTACTGTATTTGAGCGAGTTGGTTGAACTTCATCATAAAACAGCTCACGCACACGAAGACAAAAGAAGAAGGAAGGAAGTGACGACACGAGTATGACTATCAACTGAAATTTTTATTCAACACACACACATATATACATACAGTCAATGTCTGATTTTTCGAACTCCCTAGGGACTGCGAAATCGTCCAAAAAATCGGGCAGTCTGAAAAAACGAATTCATGCTTTTTCATTTCGCTCAAGCGGTCAAATCTCTACACAGCCACGTCCAAAATAGCTTTAATGCCTCCCAGTACAATTATCAGGCATTTTGGTGTGCGCCCAGGCTTTCACAAATACATTCGGTACCTGCTGCGAACCCCGCTTAACTACGTGTCAACTGCCACTTGCAAGTTTGCATCTCGTGATGAGCACCGCTGATACCAGCAAAGTGCGGGATAGATTACGGCTCTCTCGCATGGAGCGTTTGGAAACAATGACGCGGAACACAGACTGTGGCGGAAGAGCGAACGACTCGTACGGTTTTCCCCAATGCCTGTGCGCATGTAAATGATGCGTACACACAAACGTTGCGTATCACCGAATCTCCGCATATGGAACATTTGCTGCCATGTGAAGCTGATCGTTTATAGCCAACTAAGCTGACGCCGTCACTGTACTGTTGCTGTATCGTACGCACACATTTATCATGAAAGTGTTCGTGATGCGCACTTTGTTCCTGGTCGCACACGGGCGCGGCAATGGCGAGCTGGTTTCATCCGCGAAGGCAACGCGTCTGTGCGGTGCACTTAGCGGTCTTGCACAAAGAGGCAGCACGAATGGCGGCGTGGCGTGTTTGGGTTCTCGCCTATTAAATGCGTGCAGTATGCATGCAACTGTGCTAGGCCACATGCACTACCGAGCAGTTAACTGAAGATGCTTATCGTAAGGGTTGTCAGCGATTAAGCCGTACTGGTGCGTTTGCCACCTGCCGCCATCACGCCTCCGTGCATTTCCACTGCTTATCCGTAAAGATATCGCCGCACGGCGCCATGATAGCGACCCCTTTGAATTTCTGGTTTGCTTCACCCGATAACGCTTTGGCGTTACGGCAAAGCTGACTTTCGGACTGCTACTGTCGCAAACAGATCGACTCGCGAAAGCGCCGGTTCGAACCTACGAGATGATAGACGCGGCAGAGGTGGGGGCTTCAATTAATGCCTTTCGGACCTGCAATTTAGGTAGAAAGTCTGAAAAATCGGACGCGGAAGAGTTTCAGCATCCGAAATTTCGAACGTTCTAATACATTGACGTCTATAGGGCTGGTGACGGTGCCGCGAAAGCGTCCGAATTTTCGAGCATGTCTGGAAAATCGGGCGTCCGAAAAATCGGCAGTTGACTGTAATGCTTGTGCCTCCCAGCAGCACACTCCTATATTGCTTGCGAGTGATGTTTTGCATCCATCAAATTCATGGGTTTCTGGATTCGCTTCAGTGCGTTACTCAAGGGAATGGGAAGGTGTTCATGGGTCAGTCCTGCTGAGCGCAGAAGCTGGCTGCATGCAGCGTTGTCCTCAAGCTGAAGAGTATGAAGCAAGTTCTTCTTGTTCCCGAGTATCCACACCGTTAGGTGGTACAGGCATGGTCGCACTAGTGCCGTCTCCTGCACTGCTGCCGCTATCCAGGAGGTGGAAGAGTTATCAATGGGGGCAAAATAATCTAGCATCCCCGCAAGCTTGACCTTGGCAATTAGCTAGGAAGGTGCAAAGACATAGCAATTTAGAAAAGTAAATAAAAGGACACTTATTTATGTCCCTTGTTACATAAACTGAAAGAGGCTCCACCATCCTTAATACTGTCCCAGCAAAAGAGTGACTGAAGAGGGAAAGAAGTGAGGGCCATCACGTGGGCACTGACATCTGGGCATTCAGAGTTTCACTGGCACATTCCTGTGTCAAACATTGTTTTGCTCGTTCACCTGCACTACGCATCAGAGGGGAGGGATGGAAATCCTGCACCCTTGCTGATCGTACTCAGACATGTTAGTGCGAGCACATGCTCATTCATATTCTCTACGGCTGGAAACACAGGAATTCTAACATTAAAGGCCAACGTGTCCTAGCTTTTGAAGTTGCAGTTTGAACCACGTGGTGTTGTTTTTTGGCTGTGGACGTGAATGTTCACCCTGGACGCAAGCTGCAACAGTACAGCCAAGTGCAGATCGTTTTTAATGGACTTCTGCAGTGCAAGATACAACACGTACGACATAGAAGCATACACGAACAACGCTGACTCAAGTGAGGGTTTATTGCATACAACGTACATGTGGATGTCTACATGAACGCGCAAGGGGAGTCGATAAACAAGCAAAAAGGGGGAACGTGAAAGGTACCATAATCTGTTTACTGCTGGTGCATGTTTTTTAGGAATTCAATTTTCTTATCGCATAAAGTGATAGACGGTTCACTAATGCACTTTGCACTGATTTTGTTAATATTGTATCTGGCACTGGGTACAAGCGAATTCAAAAATGAATCGCGACCAACTAGGCCAGCGGTCAGGTTTTTATTAGCCGAGTGGGGATCACTCATTTTCTTAGCTCCAAGTGCGTGCTTTGACCATGAAGAATCACTTGCTTTTATTGCAAGTGTGACCCAGAGGCTGATTGTGTGCCTGAATGGTTTGAGTGCAGGAGGACCCCTTGCTGCCCCCTCCACCATTGCGGGCACTCCCTCGAGAACAGCAGCACGAGCGCCTTTCAGACTTGACTCTGTCATCTGCGGCAGGTGGCACCACCACACCCAGCACCCTCAGCCCCTGCTCTGAGACGGGGCCCGAGTCAAGCTCACAAGTGGTGAGTTGGCCGTTTGTGTCTTTGCCAGAGATTTCAATGGGAGGTGCACCACGTACTTAATTAAAGAAACACTGGAATGGCACTTGGGCGAGTTGTTTGGTGAGCCCGCAAGGTGTGTAATGTGTTCAATAAAACCAGGACGAGCATTTTGTCAATTGGGAAGCTTTTCTTTTTGAAAAATCTGTATGGATTTCCTTTCAGCTTTCTGCTACAAATGACTGGATGGCAATTTTTTGTTTCAGGACAGGGGTTTGTAGTTATTGTTTGTCTCATGTCGCACCCTTCCATCTGCATTTGTTGAGCACATTGTGAATTTTGCCAAGGCACATAAGAGTTCCTGGGGCTCTCCGATGAGTCCACTTGGTCAGAGAAACAATAGTGTATATAGCAGTACTTGTTGGGCTAGTATGTGCATCCCTAATGCTGTTGCTAAATGATAATCCGCAGTTCTTGTATAACCAGGGCTGCTGCATCATACCTAACTTTCTTAAACTTTGCATGCACAGAACTGTACTACATTGAACTCTCAGCTGTGGTTAACCCTGGCTTTATGTGGTCATGTGTAACCACACATTAGTGCTGTAAGGTGAAGGGGGTTCTTTTGCACGCAGTTTTTTGACGACTCCTCAGACACGGACGTCTCTGAGCATGGTGAAAGTGCTGCATCTATGCTGCTAGAGTTGCAGGTAACACCAAAGGCTGTGGCTTGGCTGCTGCAGATGTGAGCTGCATTGAAGGCATTCCGTGTACTTTTTAAAATGCTTCTTCTCTTCTTCCAAAATTATGGAGCTTCTTTGCCAAGCCTGCAGTATATAAATCACTGTATCAAATACTGCCATGCACAGCACAGTACACTACCTCCTCGCTTGTCTGTACCTCTGAAATGTTTGTTGTGCTGTCTTTCAGACCGCTCATCTAATGCAAGAAATATTTCATTAATACAGTAAAATCTCGTTAATTCGACCCCCGTTAATTCGGAATTTCGGTTAATTCGGACGCGGCATCTAGTCCCGGCCAAAATGTGCATTGTTCTATGGCTGAGAACTCTCATTAATTCGGACAGATTCGACCGCGCTTCGGTTAATTCGAACTCCCGACCGAGGTCGGGTCGAGACGGGGAAGCAGCAGCGGATACCACCACAGCCGCGGTTCGGATATAATTCGGATTCGCAGCCGAAATGACGGCGCATCTGAACAATTTCGAGATCGGATCATGGCCTCCGAGATTTAAAACGAGGTAACGAGATCAGATTATGGCCTCCGAGATTCAAAACGAGCTTTGCATCTCGGAGGCACATACACAATGAAAGGCAGTGCATCGCTACTGTCATCAGCAACAGGCAACATGGCGACGGTCCGTCCGCGTTATCAACGCTACAGTTACGGTCCCTAGAATATCGGACCGTACTAGCCACTGTATCAACGCGATCAGCCAGCCATGAGTGGTGGATGATAAGAACAGCATAGAATATGGCATAAGGCATCGTTCCGCGATAGCACCCCTGGTGTTCCGCAACGTGCGCGGTGAAGCGTTGTGCAGGCCTGGCGTTCCGGACTTTCCGCACTCCTTTCTACATACGAGCCGTGCAACATTTTCAACACTGACGAGACAGCGCCTGACAAGACGATCGTGTTTAAGGGGGACCCGTGCGTCGGCGGGAAACGGAGAAAAGAGCGGGTGACGGTTCTTCTGGCTACGAGCATGACCGGCACAGAGTAGTTGCCGCTGCTGGTGATAGGAAAGGCTGCGAAGCCAAGATGTTTGAAGAACATTAAGCAGCTGCCTGTCGACTACCGCTTTAATAGAAAGGCTTGGATGACCTGGCTGCGTCAGCTAGGCCGCCGCTTTGCGGCACAGTGTGCGCGGACCTTCAGGAACTTAGCAAAATTGCGATTTCCTTGCACGTTGCCTCCGCGAAGCAAACCGCGATCACCGACTTCTTTAAGAAATAAAAGTCTGGTGGTGGCGGAAACATTTTTCTAGTGTTTTGATCGTACTCGCGATAATTCGAACCCTCGGTTAATTCGGCCATTCTCTCTGGTCCCGTGAAGTCCGAATTAACGGGGTTTTACTGTACTATAGGTGGATTGCAACGATTTGACATGTTAACATCCCTTTAGGATCACTCAATGCACATGTCATGCAGCAAAAAAACGAAGCTACCTGGTTGTAGTTTTTACTGCTTCATTAAGCATTGGGCTTGCCGAACCCTCAATATTTGGCACAATATTCAGTTTATATTTAATAACACCTGTTTGAAATCTTAGCATCCTTGCACTCCTGAAATGAAAATGCGACACTGCCGGCCACCATGGGCACCAACATGGTGACGTCATCTTAAGACATTTCAAATCATAAACGTATTGTTAACCTTCGCCTGCTCTAAGATAACATATTTATATGAAAGATAGGAAGTAATAAAACAATACAGCAATTCTTTTAGCTCACAGTAGTGCTCAGAGTTCAAAAGCCAACTGCGTTCTAAACCCGGTGGAGGAATATGAAAGGTGTCTGAACAGCACCCGCCCCAGCTTCTAGCAGTTTCCGACAGATGGCGTGCTCGTCTGGGCCACTTCGGTTCAGGGCGATACATGTGGGCAAACGCAGTGAATGCTCGTTTTGTACGACGCTGCGGCTCGGGAAGGTCGGATGGTGGGCGTGGTTTGTGTGCGTGACGTCTTTACGGCACCGCAGTCGAAGCGGTATGATGCTCCGAATCTCGGTCACCTATGGCTCAGCTGGCCTCACTGAGTCACCATGTCGCCACAGAGTCTTTTGATTGGCTGACTAAGATGACGTGAGCTGTAGAGTTGAGGGGAATGCGGGCTGGGAAATTGAAATTGTGCTTTTATAGCTATTAAATGAACCTGAACGATGAAACGAGTCAAGGTATATTACTGAATGGACCGCCAGGATTCCGAATGCACTCAAAGTTGAAAATTTTCGGAAAATGTTTCACGACCCCTGTAATGGCTTCTGTGTCTCTATCGGGCTTTCGCTTTGCTTCTCTCTCTTTCTTTTTTGCTTGTTATGTTGTGTCTCTTTGTTGTCTTGAATCTGTTATTGACATAGGACTGCTGAAGCCATTGCGATATGCTAAACTAGATAAGGGAAGCAGCTTTGCCACTCTATTGCACTATAATAAGATGCACTTCTTTTTTATGATGGATGTTTTTGCTCTCTTTTTCCTGTCCTTGAAGTCAAATGGACCAGCTCTTCTTGAAGTACTCTCCAACCATGCAGTCGAAATGCACAACGGCGATCATAGCGATGCCTCTGAGCCAGCACTGTCACCAGCCAGGTTAGCCTTTCTCCTTTATTTCTCATGGTAGTGTGCACAGAACTATTGTTTAACAACAGTTTATTTTGTGCATGACGATTTCAGCATTTTTAGTACTCCTTGTAACCTTTAAAGATTACAAGTTTTTATTTAAAAATATTTTTGTTATTCGAGTATTTATATATTTATTTATTTTGCGCCTTGCGGGTAAAAAAGAATTCATTGGTGACTACGCTATGCATAAAATGGTGGATTTCAGAATAACGTAGCTTTGACATAACGGAGCAAATGCTCGACTTTACTGATTCCATTTCTGACGGTTAAGGGGGGACGCGGCTTTCGTATCGCGAAAAATGGCAAAAAAATCGATTTTTTGAAAATCACATTTTCAGTTTCTGTAGCCCTTTTTATATCCGATTCCAAAATATCTTCACCGAAAACCGCGTAGAAGTGCTATAAAAAAATTGTTGCGCTTGCCGAGGTGGCGAAAATTATTGGGGAAATCGCAAAAAAACACTGATTTTCAAAAAAATCATAGCTCCGCAACGACGCCACCGGGCGCCGATATCTTGGGCTCATCGGAAAGCGCATTTCTCCGTCTTCAAATTCCCCGCCGCAGCTGGCTCCTCCCTTCGAAAACAAGCGCACAAAAAGCAAATGTTCGAAGGTCGTTTCGAGCCCTCCGATTGGCCGCGTCCGCCATGTCACCCCAGCGCGCCCCGCCATTGGTCCGATGCTCACTCCGGGAGATCGTCATCTGCAGCTCGTGCGTCTCGAGTCGAGCTCACGGCTGTCGAAAGTCGCGCTACTTCGTTGCGTGTTCGCAATCGCTCTGTGTTCACGGCTCGACGATAACTTTGAACACGAACTACGTTTTAGTTTGGAGCTACTAGCGGAAGCTCGGTGGGATTACGATGGCGCGCCGCACTCGTAGCGAACATCGCAAACGCGCGTCTCGGACCGACTTTCTAGCGTTGACTCGTCGGATCCGTGGTTGGAGGTTCTGCTTATGCGCACTTCGGACGTCGTGACGAAGATGATCGCAGGACGACTCTTTGTACTCGCGACCACGCCTTACGAACTTTGAAACATCGGGCACCGCGGCCGGCGCGTCTACTGCTCCGAGTCGTCACTAGGCCTAACTCCGCTCACGGCATCGGCACGCGAGACGAACCTCGAACTTTGCGGGCAAGAGCAACGCGTTAGCGGACTCGCGGCAGTGTGCTTCTTCGCAAGGAACGAAGCGCTTCCCCCGCCGGCTTCTCGGTACAGCGGATGGTCATTTTACGCATCGGCAGCGGACCCCACGGCCAAGCTCGTCGCGCAGCGGGCGCGCGTCGGCGTCCCGCAATGCGAGGCCAAACACGTTGCGCGCCTATTTTTCGTCGCCGCACCTAGGCATATTGCGCATCGTCACCGAATGCCGCCACCCAGCACATCGCGTGCCGACTTCCCGGACTATGCGGCCGAGCACTTAGAGGTGAAATAAAGCACTGGTGATTCAATTTAGGCGCGCTTGGAGCCGTGCGTGGTATCGCCGTAAGCGCTCATCAATCATCTGAAAAAATAAAAGCCTCGCAGAAAACCGTGTCCGCGACCGGGTGAATGATGAAGCGCATCGCAGGCGAGGTTTACAAATTAGCTTGACGAGTGAAACAGGGAGATGAATTCATATCTGTCCAGTTCGCGTCTTGAATAAACTGCTAAGGAATTCCTATTCCACCAATGTCTTGGCCATAACTGCCTGTTATTTAGGAGGAAGTGATAGGTTGCCATGATGAGAGCCGCTTTTAGTATCCTATAAAAATGATTCAATGATCAGTTGCAATCAAGACTGTTAATTATGTTAATGAGAGCATGAATACAAGAAAGCTGGCAAATCATCATAATACATGACCTACTTGAATTACAATATCTTGTATTTTGGCATGTCTATTACACCACTTCATAACTTCGTTTAAAATTCATGCTACATGTTCTTTGTATATCAGAAAAGGATTTTAAGAAAATAGAAAGAAACCAAAGGCACAACCGATGAAAGGCCACATGTGCAGGAGGTCCAACCTTATAAAACACCTTAAAGATCACAATCTTCTTGTGTTTTAGAGAAGCAAAGCACCTCAAACTAAAGACAGGGCACTCAAGAAAGTGCACATTACGAAGGACTCAAAAGATTACGACCCCAGTGCCTTTTGATGAAGTAATATCGTTGGTACAACTTTAAAAGCCGTTTTCTCAAAACGACTTTTCTTGCTTCCTGCTTCGCTTGTTCCGCTGATTTCTCACTGACCGCTGGGTCTATTTCAGTTCCGTTTTTTGTTGTATATTCCTTGAAACACAGTTCAGGGCGTGACATTCTTGCTTTTTCAGTATGGCGTTTTGATAATGAGCTATTTGACGAGTTGCACAAAGCCTCGATGCCTGTTGCGCAGTCACTTCATGAAAAAGGAAAACTAAAAAAAATTTTGTTGCAAATAAAAAAATCTAAGAATGTCACGCCCGCAATCAGACATCTTAGAATGCATAGCACTTTGAACGAGTTTCCTATCACATTTTTTAAGCGAGTCAGACTTGGAACAAGAGCAGAAGGTGGAATATATTGTAAATCAAAAAGTTGTAAAGATATATTCATGAAATTTCTACAGTAGCATTAAAACAACATTTCAAATAAGTGTGCCAATTTTCATCAAAATCCATGAAGAAATAAAGTTGGTACCGAAAGCCACGTCCCCCCTTAACTGTATACAGTACAGTAGAACTTTGTTGATACGTTCCCACTTAGTACGATATCCCGGCTCCTACACTAGCAGTCGCGGAAATTAGAAATAAGCCAATACAGCTGTGTGTAATACGTTCCCGGAAAATATGATTATTCGGCAGCAACGTTCAGCACTGCGGAAAACTGCAGTCGTATGATATGTTTTGTACTCGGAAACTCTCATTCAGGTGTGCAAAAAGAGCCCTCTTGTGTATTTCTGAAGCACGAAGTGGCAGACAGCCGCCGCGCAGCGATGGAAGCTTCTCCGCAGTGCCTTTCCCCCCTCTGCGCTTTTTCTGCTTTATTCAATTGTCCCCTCCGCACTTTCTCTGCTTTGCTCAATTGTCCCCTCCGCGTCTTCCGAATTGCTTGATCGTCCCCTCCGTGTCTTCTCCGAATTGCTCGATCGCTGCTCTCTTAACAACCACACACCGACCCGAAGACAGGCGGCGACGCTGACCGTCAAAATCTTCAAATGGCCTAAAAAAAAAAACGTATTTTCTATAGCACTTGGCACGATTTTGCTGAGCATTGCAAATCCTTCAGCCAAAGGACGGTACATAGATGCCAGGGCTGGGCAAAGATACTTTGAAATTGTATCGCGATACGATACAAGATACTCAGGCAAGAAGTATTTGAGATACAAATACAAGATACTGCCGCAATAATTGTATCCGATACGATACTTGCCAATTGTATCTTAAGATATTTCGATACATTCGCAAATTTGTTATTATTAATGTAGCAGCAAAGCAATTGCACAAAAATATCTTCATGAAAATTTCTTAAGTGTGGCCAATTTTGTTTTATTTGAATGAAATATTTGTTAGTATAGTAAAAGTTGTGTCCTACCTACTCGAAGTATATTAGTTCAATTCTGAAACATCTTACTGAGGTTTGTTTAAACTGCTTAACAGGACATTTCTTTGTACACTCCGCTGACATTGTTCGTTGCTTGTGTTTTTGTAATTGATGGGAGTCGCTGCTCAGCTTGCCGACTAGCTAGAGTGTTGCCATATAATCACAAGAACTTCAATAAGAAGCCTTCAAACGATGGTGCAAATACCGGCGTGGAGATTTACCTTGTCCGTAAACCACCGCTACGCAATCCCGAATCACCGGACAGGTGCACAGCAGCAACAAAGCTGGAAGCGATATTTTTTGTGACGCATAGTGTATACGTAGGGAACATAAAAATCCAATGGCTGTTCATATTCTACTTATCTGCCTCTGTAAAGTGTTTGTTATCGATATACTCGCTATCGTGCACTCTTTGAACAATTTTCCTTCAACGAAAGAACATGTGCAAGCCGGAAGCGCCTCAGACTTATTGTATTGCCACGTGGTATAGCGACGATTAAGGAGGCAGGCAGTCAAATTGTAGAAACGAAACTCTTTACTGAGCTAACTTGTGCCAAGAAAACTAAGTAACAAAGTGCAATCAAAGCACGCTGCACAGTGATAGCGGCAATCACAGTCGTCGGTCGTCGGTAATATGATCATCGGTGGAACGCGTTGTCTTTCATACATCAGGGATCAAACCTTCCAGCGTTAGCGCTGGTGCTCGCGCAGGCTCCCGAATAAGCTAGACTACTCGCGCCCTGTGCGTAATTTTGACAGAACAATGGGGAAAAATTGCAAAGCTTCCCCAACGTTGCGGCGCGGCTTACGCTGAGTGGTGCTAACAGATTTTGTCGGGTTAAACTCAATCACATCACACACGAGTTTGTGGCAGTATACTTGCACAAAGTGTCGCAGGACATAGCCACTATTCGCGCTATTGCTACTTACGGCTCTGATTATTGGGCGATTAGTTATAGTAAAAAAAAATCAGGCACGCCTAAAATAGGAAAACAGATATAAAGTAAAATAGAAAGGGGGTTCCATATTAAAGGGATACTGAAGTGGTTTTACAATTCGGTAAAACTTTGTTGTTAACAAGGACCAACATTATTGTCGACGATGGCGTAATTTTTTTCGCTGTTGTGGCAGCAGGAGCTTTAAAATACGCAAAAGAAAAGTCCGTCTTGCTCCGCCCACGCGAACGCGCCGAAAGTGTGGGCGTGACCGCAACTACGTCATCGTCGGTAGTTTTGGCCACGGTGGTAGAATAACAGGTGGCCCGACGCGGCGCTCCGCCAATGCGCCGCGCGTGTCACGGAGGTGCTCGAGTTGCCGCCGCTTTTCCGCAAGGTGGCAGAAGGTACACTCTGGGCCGATATCTCCGCTCCGGCGCATTTGAAAGCATGTGACCAGTGTGCGTCGTGAGCATTTAAACTGCAATTTACATCTTTAACTTTTGAGAAAGAGATCCGCGGTGTATTTATTACACCAGAGAGGCCTAGAGCAACACTGAAGAGTTGCCGTCGCTTAGAACGGACGCGCCACTAATGAAAGCATGCAACGCAACCAGCGTTGCAGCCGCGTCTCTTCCTTTCTGCTTGGTCATCTTCGATAAATGCGGAGGCGTCCGTGGATGCAAGCGTCCGAAGAGCAAGAGCGTCCCTATGTGACGCAATCAGCGTCGCAAAGTCGCAATCAGCCTTCGAGTCATGAACGCGGCCAGATCACTGTGGTCGTGATTAGGTGATCCCACGGCTTGAGATCCGCTCTGATGCGTCGCGTTTGTTGCGCTCTGTCAAACCAACGCGCGCGACCGCATCGGTGTTTCCGCTCACTTTGTAAGCTGGAACCACGGCTGAAACCACGGTGGCTCGATCTATGCCGCTGATGCGGCGGCCACCATGGGACGAAAATGCTTCGCTCGAAATTGCAAATCTGGCTACAAAACGTGCAAAGAAAAGCTGTGTCTTCTCTCCGCGCCGAAAGACGAAAAGCGACTGCAGTTGTGGAGAAATGCAATTCCACGGAAAGACCGCCAGCTACTGTTTTCCGATATACATACGATAGCGTGAAAACCAAATTTTTTTTTTTTACTCTATACACTCGCCGGTAGAATTTTGCACGCTTTCGAAAAATAAAAAAAAGGATACGCGCGCGTCTCTTGCAATCGGCACCCTGTGACAGTCATATCGGGACTACCCGCGCCGATTAAAAAAATTTAAGCTTCATAAAGCCTGGCGCACTCACTTTTGCGGTCGAAGCTGGCAGACAGCCACTACAAGCTAGTAAAAACACAAACAACCGGTTAAAGCCACAAAATTAGCTAGAGAAACCGGTTTTTACAGCCCAGCGAGAGCTTGCAATGCGCGTCTTTCGGCCCAAAAACTCGTCGCGAACCTAGCGGCGGCCGCGAGCAACTCGAGCAGTACGGCGACGCGCTCGCGGCGCTCGATGGACCACCTGTTTTATTCTACCACCGTGGTTTTGGCGGAGTCGTGGCCTCCGTGACTACTTCTGGCTGCGCGCGTTGGTGGAACTGATCGCGAAGGCCATGCTTTTACAGAGCTGATGGCGCCGATGACGCGGCATACCGAAGGTGACGTCACCGCCTTCGCTCAGCAGTTCAAAAAGCCCTGCGGCTGCAGCCGCTCTTTTTTTGCCAAGAAATGCCATTTGCGTTCACTTCTGTGAACTCTTACATTGGTTTTCGTATTCAGCAAGGATCAAACTATGATTACACATTCCAAAGTCATTTTTTTTTAAAAGTGCTTCAGTGTCCCTTTAAACGCTCACAATGAATAAGTAGAGGAACACGATACAGGCTGGACCCCTAATAGCTATGGCGATCAAGCATGAAGTATTCTCAACTTAGCAGTTAAGGTAAGACAATAAAAAATTCAGTGCCTATGTAAATTTGCCTGAAACAACTCGTTAGGATGCTCATCAGAATAATTTCGTATAAATATTTCTTGAATCCCTCATCTAATGTCTTTGAGATGGCTTCTAATAATTTCCATTCGTATAATGTGAAATCAGCTGCATTATTTTATTAAAAGGTAAGCAGAATGTTTGGCCCTGTATGCTCTAGGCACGCCCACATATTCATATATATGTTTCAAAATAACCTTGGCAGAACAACAAAGTCAAGTGAGGTATAAATGTGTAAACGGTAGCAAAAAAAAATCACAGCATATCCACGGAGTGAATGATGATGAGTGGGCGAAGCTGCGGAGGTTCATCGGTAAACCGTGAATCTTCCGTGAATTCTGCCCAGTACATCATCATGAGATCGGGCGCGTTTATACTAAAGGTTCGATGAGTTATGACGACTTGCAGCGCACTTTAATTTTACATGTACGCTGTGAATTTTCATTGTTTAGAAAACCATTGCTTAGAAAACATCTGGCGTCTTTCGTTAAGCAGCTGGCGTCTTTTCGTTTTGCTTTAGAAACATCTGGCGTTCTTTCGTTTTGCTTTTACAAAACATCTGGCGTCTTTTGTTGGTTTATTTCATCAATCAATGGCGTTTTGAACAAAATTTTTATTGTTTATTCACGCACAGGAGAAATCTCACCAGGCACTACCTTGGAGGTAAAGAATGGCTGCTAATGGGAATGAGAGACAGAAGAAGTCGGCTTTTAGCTAACGCTGCGAATTTTTTATTGTTCAACAACGCACAGGAAAAATCTCCCACCGGCACCACCTTGCAGGTCAAAGCGTAAGACTGGTTACATACTACGCTACGAGGGACGAACGGGTGCCGCTATAAGGAGCTTCGCCCCTAAAACGCAGACATTTAAAAGTAACAATAAAGCAGAGTGCTTATTTTGGCAGCACGTTACAAAAGGTATATTGCAGAGACCACACAGGAAAAAAAAACAATAAAGAGACTTAGGTATTGAATGGAAGGCAAAAGAAGGACAGCTAAGAAAGCATTCGTGCTAACAATCAAATTATGTTTTCATAAACTCTTTTAATATAGATAGCTAGAAGAAAAAAGATGATGGTACACCGATATATCTTTCGTTAGGTAAAGGCTTATTCTGTTAGATCTAGGGTCGGTATCAGTGGTGCCATAGTTCTTAGAATCTTATTTGCATATACCGTATTTACTCGCATAATTTGCGCACTTTTTTTTCGCGAATTTGGAGCTCCAAAAAGGGGGTGCGCAAATTACGCGGAGATTTCGCGAGCACATCTGAAATAACGCACAATATATAGTCCTAACACGCGCGATATAATACATTAAAGAAGAAAATAAATTATAGCGCAAACGAAGGGTTTTTAACAGAATTAGCATGTACTTTAACCAGCCAGATTCGGTCATGCACGGTCTAGTCAGAATCACTGGTTGAGAAGTCCGACTGAGAATCATCGCCGCGGCCGCTGTCACCGCCCTCCCAAAGCGCGTCGTCCTTGGTTCCGTCGAGTGCGTTGAAGCGTCTTCTTGAAGCTCTTCGCGACAATGCTGGGAGTAACGAAGTGCCACGGCACGGTGATACCGGTGGGCCTATTTGAAAAGGTATTCTTCAACGGCAGGAAACTTTCCATGCTTCGGTCCTCGGAACGCTCTCCTTCCTGGTCTTGTATTAAAAAGCGAACTCTTCTGCGGCACGGTTCCCGTTTCCTTAGGCAAATTCTATAACAGTGAGCTTGAATTTTGCCGATTATTGTATCCCAGCGCCTGAGAACAGTGAAAACGCAACTGGCTGATCGCGAAACCTAAACTTCCGAAATCAACGAAGGCTGCGTCGCAGCGCGGACGCAGACGAGGAGGGTCAGCGAGGGGAAATGTTGGCGCGGCTGGCCCTCGCACGCCTCCGATGCAGAAAGTAGTCCGTGCCGTGTCGCTATGGTCCCTTGAATACTGGCTAGTCTACCGTCCGCATGGCACACCGTATGGGGAGGGGTTGACGCTTTCTAAATGACCCCGCAAGGGGTGCTGCGCGCTTTCGGAATGTCACCCGCTCATTGCTCTCGCCTGCTTGTTCGTTGTGTTGTGTTGTGGTGCCGCGGATTGTCCGTTGTGTCACTACGACCACAACTGCAACGGCGTGTTTGCTGGACTACGTGGACCTCACCTGATCAATCTGGGGCCGGGAACGAATGACAATCCAACTGCAGCAGAATTTTTAGTGATAGTTCGCTAGCATTTTATAACATTGCAAAACCACATAAATCAGGAAATTGTGCCCCAGAAGTTATCACTGCTCCGGCTTCTCTTCCTGAGGTACAAAGGGAAAGCAAGCTTGCTGTACTGGATAATTTGATTGATGCAGGAATGTTTGGTGATGCTCAACATGCACTGCAAGCGCTTTGCGCAATATCAGTTCGTCGGACCACGCGTCTTCTGTGACGGCAAAAAGCCATGAAATGCTTATTTATGCTGTGGCAGGGTACACAGTAAGAAAGATCCTGAGGAAGACTTCCTGTAATGAGTGTACATTGCTGCTCTCTGTGGAAAAGCGCGGTGCTGTGGATCATGCTTCTGAATCCACACCAAATTTCCACAATTGAGGTTTGATGTACCCTTCGGGCTCTCTTAAGGATATTATAACCGTCCTTGAGAACAGCTTCACGACATTTTTCAGCGTAAATAAGCTACACGAGCAAAGATGATGACTCGATCTTAAGGGCTCGTTTTTTTTTTTGTATGTGAAACACTATTTAATGAGAATTCTAACAGACAATAATGCCATGGAAAGTGTACGGGATGTTATTTGTAGTAATTAGGATATAAATGTGAAGAAAGTAAAGTGGACGAAAAGATAACTTGCCGCCGGCAGGGACTTTTCTTCACATTTATATCCTAATTACTACAAATAACATCCCGTATAGTTTCCCCGGCATTATTGTCTGTTAGTTCTCATTAAATAGTGTGCTACACGAGCAAAGCATTCTCGACTGCCGATTTCATTACGTGGGTATACAGCTGCCTGCACTAACATGCACAGAGCATGCACAGCAAATTACTTGCCAAATAGTGAAGTTTTACATTCTTCTACGGCTGCGCTTTTTTGTGAAGGCCCACTAACAATGAGAGAACAACAAAAAAAGAGCAGCTGAAGCATTTGAAAATGAGAAGATGTAAATAATTTCCCTACCTGTGCAACTCTTCATATTTATTTGCTTTCATAACCACTTTCGTTTCCCTGTTTTAGTTTTTTTTGATGCTCATGCCAATAAAATATTTGAAAAAAAAAAAGTAAACTGGTTCTTTCAATGTCAGTTGGTGCCGTTCCACCTGAGAAACAACCTACACACGTACTGCCATGCATTCCATTGATACATGTGCCTCGGCAAATCAAGCCTTTGCGCACGAAAGCACGTGAGAACTTGTTAATCGAACCAGTTAGTATTTGCCATGGGCACAATTACGCTGCAGCAAAAAAAATTTTGCAAGAAATGGTCTGCTGAACTATGCTGAACGTGCGCCCGCGCTTCGGCGACACGCAGCTGGTCGGCGGAGCGCCGCTCCCCAGCATGAGGACTGCTCGAAGCGCCACCACCCGCATCATTCGGTAAGCGTGCTCGCTCTCCTCCGCGGACGGCAGACTAGCCAATATTCTAGGGACCCTAGTGTCGCATGCATGCATTCTCACGGCGGGAGAACGCTCGAACAGTTCCGACAACTCGTGAACAGGTTTGGTGTTCGGGTAGGTTGGTACGGTCTCGGCGGTTTCCGGAGAATAGAACGAAGTAATCGGAAGAAGGGACTTTGCACTCGCAGCCTGTCTTGTGTATGACTGCGCTCGCCTGCTCGGTGAGGGCCGCGGGGGCGCAGCCGTTCAAAGTTTCCCCATGCGCGCGGGCCAGCGAGCTGGCTCGAGCGGAGGCGGGGAGCGCAAAATATGCGAGTAAATATTTTTTTTTAGCAAAGCTGGCTAAATATTAGGGGTGCGCAAATTATGCGAGGGCGCAAATTATGCGGGTAAATACGGTAAGTCAATGTTTTCGCATGTAAGACAAACGTACATACACGAGGTCTTTCATATCGCTGGTGTGTGAAAGTCATGAGACGCAAAGCAACCCCATTCATCCGTGGTTCAGATTTCGTAACGGAGCACTACGCAAGAGAATCTTCAATAACGACACAAAAGCGGCATAAGAATTTTCTGCACTCGTTGGAGTAAGGGGCGCAGGACTGTGACTAAGAGCAAGTGTCGCAGAACTGACAGCTAAAAAGAAAAAAAAACTGAAACAACAAAAACTACGTGGGCTGGGCTAGACGTTCGCGAGCTTGTTTCTGTCGAAACTGTGCGAGCGCTGCCACGTGACTCTGCTCCATCAATAGCGGCGCGCAGACCTCATCGTCTGCTCTCATTAGAGGACTCTGGCGGAAAGATAAATTATGTCGCTGTCTTCAGTTTTATTTGAGTGGCTTAGTGGCGCCAGTACCAGCTTGAGAAGCGGAGTTCAGCCAGCGATAATTGTTTCGCACGGTTGTTTTGCGAGAGCGGTATCTTGTATCTTTAGATGCACGATACATTATTGAATGTATCGAAAATACAGATACAGATACTCGTCTGGCGAGACGTATCACGATACAGATACAAGATACCCAAAAAGTATCTAAGATAGTATCTAAGATACATGTACAGTAAAAGCTCGTTAATTCGGATTTCTAGGGACCGGAAAAAAATGTCCGAATTAACCGAATGTCCGAATTATCGAATGGTCGAAATAAACACAATAAATGCAAGAGATTTTTCAACATACCTTTACTTTACAAGGTAATCGCGGATGCATCTCTGTTTTCGAGCAGAAATTCGTGCGGACACAATTTTTCTGAGCCCTTCAAGGTGCTCAGCAGCTCGCATGCTGTCTGCAGTGCCAAAACAAAATTCTTTAAGGACGATTCGTCGCCATGCATCACTTCCTTGACGATTTGCTCATCAGTCAGAGAGCCGGCAGTAGCAACGCCATCAATGCCGATATAATCGTCGAGTGTCACTGCATCAGGCATAACACTTCCGAAATCCTGCCCGTCATCGGCACCGTCGTTCGGCGACACTTCGGCCACTGCGGCATCGCTGGAGTCGGATACAACAAAGCCACTGTGCCTGAAACAGTTGGCAATGGCGTGCGCAGGCGTGCTCTGCCACACATACGCGAAGAATGCTAACTGCGCTCAGGAGACTCACGTCGTATTGTTTGCCGACGTCATGGCACAGGAGCTACTTCTTGCCGGGAGAGCCCATTTTTCAGGGCACGCAAAATTTCTACTTTGGTGGTGAAGTCCTTGGCCTCGTACTTGGGCCGCTTCGCCGGCGTTGCCATCGGCGGAGAGTGCGTTCACACGAGAAGTCAGCACAAAAGCACCAGCAACGATCTAGCTAAAGGAGCCGTATTGAATTGTTCCTCGATAAAACGGCGTTCAACGATGAAGCACACCAACGGGAACAAAGCAATAAAAATGACACCGCACCAAACCACACGCTATCACGCTACAGTGGCTAGAATAGGGAAGTGTGAAGACCGCGCCGCCTGCGCTGACGCTCTCCACCGATGCCTCGACCGGCGCTGTCTAGGTGGCGCTGGTTGTAGCTTACACGTCGCTCGCTCGGCTCGCTGCAGCGAAGCTGCCATGTCAAGGCTGATTTTTGGCGGATATGGTTTTGCTTTTGCCGTAAATTTACTATACTATATTGCTGGGCGTAAGTGTCTCATAAATAAATGAAATTCGCGGCAGATATTATCAAACATTATCACCGTATGGTATGACCGTACGCACAGTATCATAAGTGAAGCTTTACATTCGCAAACATCGCGGCCAGCTAAGCTTGCCACTGCTTGTGATCATTCCTCGATGCTGAGAAATGTAACCGATTAACATTTTGAGGGGATTGCCATTTCACAAGGTTATACGTAACCTCAAGAAGCACGAAAAAATGCTACTATGACATTGATATTCATTTTCTTCATGTTGTTATACAGTATACTTAACATTTTGCATGAGATAGTTTTTAAGGATTTAATTATTCTTGCGTATTCACACTGGAAATATATTTCAATTAACAACTGCACAGAAAATTGGAGAGCATTTCACTCTTCTCACACATTTTATTTAAAGTGGGAGGCATCAAAGTAGGGAAGAAAGCTAGCACACTACAGGGTGATGCACATAACATCGCTCTTCGAAGCTTGAGGTGCTTTTATCTTCCTCTTGCACAACTTTTCTGTTTGTTTAGAGGTTTCGTGAAGAAGTGAAGCCGTGTGAGAACAAAAGCTTGATTATATGTTGCTCGTCAGGTCTTGCTTGTGCAAGTCGCACCCTGCGGATGGTACGGTCTGCACTGAGTTAAGAAGTTCAACTATAGTGTCCCTTTGGAGCTTATTATACATAGTTTTCACGGACGTCACGCGACGTCACCACAGCCACTTCCGCTTTGCTCAGCCGCCATGTTCGGGAACCTTTCGAGACGCGGCTAACCCGGCTACCGTGTTGCGGCAGCTGGCGCGCGCATTTTCCAGTGTTATACTATATGTATACTTAGCGCCACAGCCATGACGATTTGTGCGATGTTCGGCTGTCGTAGCAGAAGCAAGACTTTTGCGAAACCGACCCACAGAGAATCAGGCACCGGCATGTTTTGTTTGCCGAAGGTTATCAAGCAGTGCGAGAGAACGCGGGCTCTCGCAGAAAGGCGCTGGGGCGTTTGGCTGGCCCGCATAAATCGGAAAGTCTTGAAGAACTTGGACAGCATTCGCATCTGTGGTCGCCACTTTATTACAGAATGGCAGTAGGCCGCTAGTAGCAGATCTGCGCTAGTACAAATGTGCCACCAGAAGGTAGTAATTTGGTAGTTGAACTCGAGCTTTTCTTTTTCATGAACAAAAAAAAAACGTGTTTAGGATATCTCGGCTGGCATTTCTGCTAAAGCAACCAATTTAAGCTTGTTTCAGATGTTCACACTTGCACATTGGTAGATGCTCGCCTCTTTTTTCTCGCTTAAGAAGGAAGGCACTTTTGTGCACGCCTTGCGAGTTTACGGTAAAACTGGCGTGAGCAGTGAGTACGACATACTTTTACGAAGATAAAAAGAAAAAGAAGTCCGCTATTTTTTGTTTTTTTCGTGCGTAAGCATATCAGGCCCGTCGCCAGAATTTTTTTTCCCGGGGGGGAGCGGGGCACTTGCTGAAGGCCTTGAAAAACACCCATTTTATTTTTTTTTTCGGTAAAATACTTACAACCATCCAAATTTCGGGGGGAGGGGTCCCCTGCGCCCTGGCTACGGGCCTGAAGCGCGCACAAACTCGCAAGAAGCGCCCTGGGCTGCTGTTTACACACTCGCCTCGACCAACACGACGACACGTTGTGACGGCAACTTCTTTGCTGCAATGTTCTTCACGAACCCACTCGTCAAATAATTGTGCGCATCTAAGTGACTTGTAAGACTTCCTTTGCTGCAACGAAATGTAGCTGGTTGACAGTACCAGGTAGTTTATAATATCTACATGCGTTGCTGGTGGCAGTACCTCGGCATCCGTGGTCGCGTCTCTTCCTATGCGCAGCTTATACGGGTCCACAGCGCTGCACATGGCAATTTTCGCTTCATAACGCACTCTGGTGGGTCCTACGAGCTCGTCGAAGTAACCGGGACAAAATTCCATTTCGTGCACAAGTGTCGCCTGCGAAAATGCCGCCGGAACGTGCGCTGACGCAACCGCACGCTGGCTTTGCGGCCACGGCGTGTGCTCGTAGGCGCCCGGTGATGGCGGCGACTGCCCAACAAAAGTCCCGCATGCCGGATATGACGTCACGTGAAAACTATCTATAACTGAACCACAATGTGAATGTGTCCTCCAGTGCCTCCACAAATGAAAACAGTTCCGGTGACAGGTACAAAAGCGCTCCAACATCACAGAACGCTGTGAATGACGCAAGATCCTTATCTGCGTTCTCGAGGGATGTGAGCAGCTGCTCAAAACAGTCCCGGCATTTCGTTGCCATAACTTTCCTCCGTGCCACATAGCCGGCCAAATAGTACACCAGTCTTCCGTCACTGACTTGCACAGGATACACATGGTCAGAAAGGAGAGTCGATGCCTGTAGTAGACTTGAACATTCGTCCAGGTTTCCAGTGTCCAGTAAATTGTAGACATGAATGGCCACTTCATCAGTTCCAACCAATGACGTAAGTATGTCACCTGCACAGTTGTCCGTGCCTGCTGCTTTTACCAAATTGTAAAAGCTAAGGGAATTCACGGCAGTAAGGAACCGGGTCGATGTGGGATGATCATTGCACCCGGATAACTGACGAATTATGTTGAATAGCTTTTCGATTGGATCTTGGCGATTGGAACAACAGCATTCTTTTCCAAAGGCTTGTCTGCTCTTGGTATATTACGCAGCCACTGCTGGAACAAATGGTCATCTTTCGGGACTCCAAGCAATGAATGCTTCTGCTTGCACGATTTCTACCCAGTTGAGCATCTAGGCACAAAACAGTGGCTCTGACGTCTGCTCGTGGCACACACCCCGCAAAAGACATAACGTAAACATGACAAGGCTGTCCGACCAGCAAATGCAGCACGAAAGAACAGCGTAAACATGCAAAAGAATCACGTTTGACCGGCGAGTTGCAGCGTTGAACAACGTGTTCAGCCTGAGAGCCTGACGCGTATACGACAGCGCGCGCCACCTAGTGGAAACATCGTAAGGCGGCTTCACTACCTCCCATTGCAACCGCTTGGCGGTGATCACACTTCTAGTATTCTAGCCACTGTAATCACGCGCGAAAAAAAGGCGCTTAACCAGTCTCAAGTCAAGCCAAGCCGATAATTGATGTCCATGGCGATGCTGCGTTTGAGCTTCACTTTTGTTCCGAATGGTTCTTTTTTTGTTTTCGAGCCTCGACAGCGGCCCGAAAGTCGCCGAATTATCCGATTTGCAGTCAAATCTGTCCGAAATAACGAGCGCCCAGTCTCATAGAGTGATGCATATATTTACAGGGACCAGATGACGTGTCCGAATTAACCGATTTTCCAAATTAACGAGAGTCGAATTAACGAGCTTTTACTGTATCTTCGACACTGCCGAGCACTGATAGATGCACACTCGTTCTACACACTTTTGTTCAGACTCCATGGCTACAACAACAACCGGGGGAATTAACAATGCGGCCCAAAGAATGGAGGCTGTCACTCCTCCAGTCCGGCATGGTTCGGTACAAGACAGGGACGTAGCCAGGGGGGGTGGGGTTTCAACCCTCCTCCCCCGAAATTTTTCACTTTTGCTTGCGTATATATACGCACACATACAAACACATGCACGACCATACATGAAGTATGGTTGAACCCCCCCCCCCCCCCCCAAAAAAAAAATTTCTGGTTAAGCCCCTGGTACAAGATCTACGAAAACGCACATACCGCCTCCGCATCACCGTTTGTGCCCAGTGAATACGGCCGATAATTTCCCCCACATTTTTCTCCCGGAGCGCGTTTGTTTTCCAGTTGCTCCACCCATTGCACGGCGCAATTCCAGTCACCGTTCGTTTTTCTCTGGCTGGACAATCCTGCCTACCAGCGGGTTGTCAGAAGCTGCCAGAAAAAGTTTGTTCTGGAAGATATCTGGAAGGTTTCTGGTTATCAAACACAAAAACAAGATGATGCGCCCTCGCCGCCATCTTTGTGAGGACTCAATGGATCGCAGTGCGGGCGCTTGGGGACTTCACCTTCGGTTGCCATTACGCCGGGCGTTATTTTTTAAAGCTCGTTCTGCCATGCGAGATGGTGTGATTACGAGTAGCGGCGAACATGCCATCGCATGTCTGAAGTTAAAGGGGTGGTGCCACCAAATTTGTGGCTTGCATGTTCTTTGCTGTAAGCATTTCCTATAGCTCCAGGAAGCATGATACACCTGTAGAGGTCGCCACAATTCAGCCTTTTGATTAGGCCGCCACTGGAGTGTGGCGCCCCCTGTTACTGCCGTGCATTATATATATGTTCGTGCCCCAATAAAGTCTGGGTTACATTTTCGTCTGAGCGAGCAGCGTGTACGCGTCAGTCTTTGCGTGCCCGTGCCCCTGCGGCACTAACCACCCGACATGGTGTCAGAAGTGGGGTGACATCGCGTGACAGTAAGTTCGGAGCGTAGGAATAACGCCCCCCAGCCCTAGGCCTTACTACGATGGAACGGCAGCACGGCAGCACGATGGACCTCGAGACCGGCGAGCCGCCGAAACTGTACGGCGTCAACCTTCATCCACCGGCACCGTTCGACTTCGCGAACCCGGCAACATGGTCGACATGGCTCAGCCGCTACGAAGACTTCACCGCGGTTTCGGGACTGACAAAAGCGTCGGAAGACGTGCAGGTACGCTCGCTACTGTACTGCATGGGCCCGGAGGCATGTCCGCTCCTCGAGACATTCTCGCTCGACGCCAAGTCGCTCGCCTCGTACCAAGTTGTTGCCGCCCGCTTCACTGAGCACTTCGTGCACCCAGCCAACGAGCTCTACGAGTCGTCGCGGTTCCACAGGCGTGTTCAGCTACCCGGCGAAAGCGTCAACACGTACTACGCGGAACTGTGTAGGATGGTGAAGCGCTGCAACTACCCGTCAGCTGCTGTCGAGGAAAGGCTCGTACGCGACCGGTTCGTCGTCGGCCTCCGCGACTCTCGCCTCTCGGATCAGCTGTGCCGAAACTCGAAGCTGACGCTCAAGGAGGCATGGACACAAGCCCGTCAGTCCGAAGACGCCGACAAAGAGAAGGAGTTGACCCAGAACCGCACCGAGCACGCACGCGAGCTCAACCTCGACGCCACGAAAGCCAGCAAGTTCGCCTCTCGTCGCCGCTCTGGAGCTAAGCCTACTACGTCGCAGCGGACAGCTGAGTGCGCTCGCGAGCCGTCCACATGTGAATTCTGCGGCCGCGCGCCTCACCGACGTTCGGACTGCCCGGCTCGACGCTCCGCCTGCAACTTCTTCAAAAAGAAAGGCCACTTCGCTGAAGTTTGCCGCTCGCGGAAGCACCAGCAGAACAAACTCGGCTCCGTTCACCTGCATGCCGTGGGCACGCCCGCCGCTGCAAAGTTCGTCGATGTGACCGTTGACAACTACACAGCGCAGTTCAAAGTCGACTCTGGCGCCGAAGTATCTGCTGTACCCAGTGACTTCCCTACGCTGCCTGCCAAGCTCGACCAAGTCGACAGTCTGCTCACCGGCCCTGGAGGACAGCCACTTCGCGTGCTTGGCTCGTATCTGGCACGACTTCGGTGGCAAGGAAAAACAAGCTGCCAGCGCCTATACGTAATCCAGTCACTCACTGTGCCTCTTCTAGGACTGCCAGCGCTCCAAGCCCTGAAAGTTGTGAAATTTCACAACGAACTCAAGACTCCCAAAGCAACGCTGCACGCCGAGCTCTTCAAAGGATTGGGCACTCTCAAAGACGAGTACATTATTCGGCTGAAACCCGATGCCGTGCCCTTCTCGCTAAGCGTCCCCCGCAGGATCCCCATCCCGCTGCTCGAGGTCGTCCGCCGCGAGCTGGACAAATTGGAAAGCGCGGGAGTGATCTGCAGGATCGACAAGCCAACTCCATGGTGCTCTGGCCTCGTTGTCGTCAGGAAAGACGATGGTTCCTACCGGCTATGTGTCGACTTGACTCAACTCAACAAAGTCGTCCTCCACGAACGGCATATTTTGCCAACGGTTGAGCAAGTCCTTGGCCTCCTTGGTGACGCAACAGTTTTTTCAAGGCTGGATGCGACCGCAAGCTTCCACCAGGTGAAGCTTTCTGCCGATTCCCAAGAGCTGACGACATTCATCACCCCATACGGCCGATACTGCTTTTGCCGGCTCCCCTTTGGCATCACCTCCGCTCCCGAGTACTTCCAGAAACAGATGGCAAGAATCCTGGAGGGCCAAGAAGGGGTCGCCAACATGATAGATGACATTCTGGTTTTTGGACGCACCCGCCAGGAGCATGACGCCAGACTGAGCCAGGTGCTATCTCGCCTTGCAAAAGCAGGCATCACATTGAACGAGGACAAGTGTCGCTTTGGGGTATCTGAAGTCTCCTTCCTCGGAGTTGTCGTCTCAGCTAAGGGTATCAGGCCGGATCCAAGCAAGGTTGAAGCGGTCAAAGCTATGGAAGCTCCCACAGACGTCGCGGGTGTTAGACAACTGCTTGGAATGGTGAATCATCTCGCCAGATTCCTGCCACACATCTCTGACGTCACAGCACCCATCAGAGCCTTGCTGAACAAGTCTGCAAGCTGGGTGTGGCAGCATGAGCAAGAGGCAGCATTCAAGAAGGTCAAAAAACTCTTGACGTCAGACAGGTGCATGGCCAAGTACCACCCGTCGTATGCCACGACAGTGTCTGCAGATGCAAGCTCTTTCGGACTCGGCGCAGTATTGCTGCAAACTCAACCCTCGGGAGAGCGTCGCCCAGTCGCATTCGCTTCGAGGTCAATGACGAGTACCGAACAGCGTTACAGCCAGACCGAAAAAGAAGCTTTGGCAACGACGTGGGCTATCCAAAGGTTCGACGAGTTTGTCCGTGGCATCACCTTCGACGTCGAGACAGACCACCTGCCTCTCGTCTCACTTCTGGGCAAGATGGAACTGGACATGTTGCCGCCTCGTATTCAGAGACTACGGCTCAAGACAATGCAGTACCAGTTTTGCATGCTGCACGTGCCAGGAAAACTGCTAGCAACAGCAGATGCCTTATCACGTATCACCCACAAGGCATCCACTCCTGTAGACACGGTGGAACTCTTCGCAGCACAAGTAGTCGGCTGCATGTCGGAAGTCTTGCCACTCCGCCCTGAAGAGGTACGACAGGCACAAGAATCCGATGCAGAGTGCAAGGCCCTCATCTCCTTCTGCCAGCAAGGTTGGCCACGAAAGACCAAGCTACCTCTGCATGTGTCGAAGTATGCCTCCGTGGCAGACGAGCTCTCTGTCTGCGATGGTATCCTGCTGAAAGGCCCCCGGATCGTCATCCCATCATCTCTTCGGCCGGCGGTCTTGACGCTGTTGCACGAAGGCCATCAGGGCATCAACAGGACCAAAGCCCTAGCTCGGGAGACGGTTTGGTGGCCGGGTATCTCAGCAGACATCGCCTCTCTCGTCACCAACTGCGAACAGTGCGCATCCACCCGGGTGAACCTTGCAGAACCCCTAGTCTCCACAGCTCTACCTGGACGTCCCTGGGAACTTCTCGGAATGGACTTGTTCCATCTCAATGGCCAGATGTTCCTCCTGGTGGTGGACTATTACTCGAGGTTTCCCGAGGTGGTGACCCTGAGAAGCACTACAGCTCGGGCAGTCATCAATGCTCTCAAAAGCATCTTCGCACGCCACGGAATCCCATAAGACGTCAGGTCGGACAACGGCCCACCGTTCTCGTCACAAGAGTTTGCGGCATTCGCAGTGTCTTATGGCTTCAACCATGCGACCAGTAGCCCACACTACGCCCAGTCAAACGGAGAGGCAGAGAGTATGGTACGAACAGTCAAGGACCTGTTCCGCAAGTCCAAAGACCCTCACCTCGCTCTGCTCAGTTATCGGGACACTCCGGGAGTCGATGGCTTCAGTCCAGCCCAGCTGTTGATGGGACGTCAGCTGAGAACCAGAGTCCCGAAGCAAAACTCCCAGCTACATCCCAACTGGCCGCCTAGGAAAGACGTCGTCGCCAAGGATGTAGCCTACAAGCGTAAGCAGACCGACGACTACAATAGGCATCACAGAGCTCGAGACCTGCCACCTCTCCAAACGGGTCAGCGTGTGTGGGTGCGTCCTGATCAAGTGCAAGCTACGGTCCTCAGCCCGGGGCAAAGGCCAAGAAGCTATGTGGTTGAAACAGACCGAGGTGGTGTTCTACAGCACAACCGCCGTCACCTAGTGCCTTTCGTGCCTTCCGCCTCCGGTGAGGAATCGCTGCCAACAGCTGCACAGCAACCATCGGCACCGCAGCAAGTTCTTCAGGAACCTCGGCCTGCCAACAGCATGGGACCTGCGATCCCCCAAGGGCAGCCTTTGCAACATTCCCCAGCAGCCAGGGACCGTAGTGGTGGTGTTACACGAACACGTTACGGCCGGCGCGTTGTTCCGCCGCGCCGTTTGAACTTGTGGCATTGTGTTGTGTTTGGCGTCCTCCATCCTCCCATCAGACTTTCTCAAGGGGGGAGATGTAGAGGTCGCCACAATTCAGCCTTTTGATTAGGCCGCCACTGGAGTGTGGCGCCCCCTGTTACTGCCGTGCATCATATATATGTTCGTGCCCCAATAAAGTCTGGGTTACATTTTCGTCCGAGCGAGCAGCGTGTACGCGTCAGTCTTTGCGTGCCCGTGCCCCTGCGGCACTAACCACCCAACACCCACAGGATCCATGTATTCTTGCTAAATAATTTAATATCGCCTTTTTACTTGGACAACTTTTGGTTTGTTTCCTGATCGTCGAGGTTGCACAGTGATGTAGCAGTGTAGGAGGCTTGGTCACGTGACCACACAAGGCTGTGACGCACTTAGCCAGGAAGCAATCGAAACTCAGCGAGTGATGCAGCAGTCGATGCTTCAGCCGGTATGTACGTTGCAGAAGTGGCAGGGGTCCGGAGGTCACTCACGTCACGAATAAACCATGTGTATGTAACAACAAAAAAGATTTTTTTTCACTTTACGGTCACGAAAAAAATTTACGGTCACGAAAAAAACTAAAAAAGCGGACATTTTATTTCAAATTATATGCACAATACACCAGGTTAACGTAGGCTGCCTCTTATGAAATACGCTTTGAAATGGGTCAACAGCACTTTCTTACCGTCATCCCTGTGCCTAGCCATGCCGCGCGCCATCCCAACCATCCTACGCTATACGCATGATATTCAGAGAGCTAACAAAGCTTTATTCACTACACTGAAAACAGACAGACAAAATTTATAACCTAGCGCAGAGCTTAATTCTCGACGACGACAGGCCTACATGTGACTCGGTTACAAACTTGTGCCTTCTTCTCGTTGTGAGGCAGTTCTTTACACATAGCAACTGTCAATGTAATACAGTAAAATCTTGTTACTACGAACATCAGATTACCGAAATTTTCAGATTGACTTTTTTTGAAATCCCCGCCAAAATGCCTATATTGCCAATGTAAAAAACTTTTAAGTACTACGAATTTCAGAATACCGAATATTTCAGATTAACGTTGTGGTAGCCTCGATGCTCACCGGAGCCGAAGACTACCGCGGGTTCAGGCTTAGCGAGCCACAGGGCCGCGTCTACCGTCGCCTGCTTACGTTTAGCGCACCGCTCCGCGCGCGCTCAGCTAGCAAAGGCGTTGAGCGCCGCGCGGCATAAACACAGTGTTCGATCAAACCTACACACACAAACACTTTATTTCCCTTTCGGCGGCACCCCAACGAAACACCACGTCCGCTCCCGGGACGCGGGGAGCAAAGGGCCCCCGCAGGCGGACGGAATACACAAAGGGGTTCCGCGAAGCACGTCGCAGCTCGCAATGGCGAGCTTTGACACGCCGCTCGGGAAAAGGTCCCTCGCGGCTATGCTGCGCACCCTCGCGATGACCACTGGGCCTGGTCGCGAGGATTAGGGCAATCTCCGTACGCGTAAGCCTCCGGCAAGTGCGGCTCGGCGTGGTACGACCGCGAACGAGCACTAGGCACCGCTCTTTGGCTTCACGTACGAACCGGAGCTAACACTGAGGTAAACACGCCTTTGCAGACTGGTATAGGGTGATTTAAGGAGAGGAGGATGTGGGGATCCGAGGCGCGCCCGAAGCCACTGCGCGGGCATTTCGCCGTTCTGCGAATCCTTTCCCTCTCCCGTTCTCCCGCGACGGCAAGTGGCGCCATCTTGCGCTACGCGCCGGCACTCGTGGTGGCGCTGCGCGCGGTCTGAAAGCCGCGAAATTCGGCGACTGACGCGCGGGCAGGCCGGGACGAACTCTCTCTCTCCTCGGACGCCGCTGGGTAAGCACGTATTTTCCTTCCGGTCCAACGTCCCCTTTGGGAATCGCTGGACTGTAGCCTGCCTGGGTGCCTCGGCATCCTTGTAGGCGTGTTTACCTCAGTGTTAGCTCCGGTTCGTACGTGAAGCCAAAGAGCGGTGCCTAGTGCTCGTGCGCGGTCATACCACGCCGAGCCGCATTTGCCGGAGGCTTTCGCGTACGGAGATTGCCCTAATCCTCGCGACCAGGCCCAGTGGTCATCGCGAGGGTGCGCAGCATAGCCGCGAGGGACCTTTTCCCGAGCGGCGTGTCAAAGCTCGCCATTGCCAGCTGCGACGTGCTTCGCGGAACCCCTTGGTGTATTCAGTCCGCCTGCGGGGCCCCTTTGCTCCCCGCGCCCCGGGAGCGGACGCTGTACTGTGTGTTTGGGGTGCCGCCGAGGGCAAATAAAGTGTTTGTGTTTATATTGCCACGCCCACTTCTTGTCTTGTTTTGATGTATTCGGGTTTGACCGGCAGGGACGGTTATCAACGCTCGACGCTGTCGGCGAAGTAGTGTTCTAGAAGCATCGCGATTGTAGTAGATCGGTTTGTTAAGATTGCGCCCCGCACGCGAATGTTCCAGCTTTGTCTAGAGATTACGCCGCCACCAGCGATATCGCTGGAAAGTTCGATAGCGCCTGTATAAAAGCCGACGCGCTTGACTGCTTGTCAGTTGATCGACGAACGACGCCCTGTTCGCCGCTATCATTGTACAGCGTATATTGCTGTAGTTCCAGTTCTCATTTTCCGGCCACAAGTTCGGCCAAATAAACAGTTTCATCCTGCAAACGCCGACTGCTGCCTTCGTCGACGTCACGACCACGTGACATCTGGTGGAGGTGCTGCTTCATGATCCGGACGCCACCGCGGAGCGCTGACCCAAGCCCAAGCCGCGAAGAAGACGACTCTAAGGACAACCCGGATCCTCGAACCAGCCGCCGGCAGAAGGGACTACAACCAGAGTACGGACTCCTTCCCGAAAACGCCAGGCAGCCGAAGACTGTCACATCGACCGCCGAGACGATGACAGACCCCCTGCCACCTACAACGGTCGTGATGCAGCCACCCAGGGAGCCGCCGACGTTCCGTGGTTCGCCATGTGAAGACCCCGAGACCTGGCTCGAGACCTTCGAAAGGGTCTCAACATTTAATAACTGGAACTGCGAGGACAAGCTGCGCCACGTGTACTTCTACCTAGAAGACGCCGCGAGGTTGTGGTTCGAGAACCGAGAATCCGCCCTACAAACATGGGATCTCTTTCGGACGACGTTCCTAAGCACGTTCACGAGCGTGGTCCGCAAGGAACGGGCCGCGGCTATGCTGGAGACCCGTGTGCAGCTGCCCAACGAAAATATTGCCATGTACACGGAAGAGATGAATCGCCTGTTTCGACACGCCGACCCAAGTATGCCCGAAGAGAAGAAAGTGAGGTTCCTCATGCGGGGTGTCAAACAGGAACTCTTCGCTGGATTGATAAGGAACCCGCCGAAGACGGTCACTGAATTTGCATCGGAGGCTTCCACGATCGAGAAAACGCTTGAGATGCGAACGCGGCAATACAACCGCAGCTTCTCTGCTACAAGCTACGCCGACGTTCAAGCCCTAGGACCCGCCGACCTGCGTGAGACGATTCGAGCAATCGTGCAAGAAGAGTTGCGAAAAATTCTACCTTCGTCGCAACCTCAAGTAGAGTCCATCGCCGACGTCGTGCGCCAGGAGATCCAGCATTCACTCGGCGCGCCTCAGCTAGCAGAGCCGCAGCCGCAAGCTATGAGCTATGCTGGTGCAGCCCGCCGTCATGCTCCTCCTCCACGCTCGCGCCAAGACGCCACACCGCCGCAGTACCGTCGCCAGACGCCGCCGCCGCCACCAACGCCCTACCGACCACCTGTCGGCCAGCGCAACACCCCGAGGAAGACCGATGTCTGGCGTGCCCCCGACAACCGCCCGCTCTGCTACCACTGCGGAGAGGCCGGCCACACGTACCGCCGCTGCCAGTACCGACAGATGGGACTACGTGGATTCGCCATCAACGCGCCTCGCCCGCAGCCAGGCGAACGGCCGCGCGACATTGACGACTACCTCACCGGAACACAGTGGCAAGAACGACGACCTTCCCGCTCGCCGTCGCCTGGCCGCTACATGTCACCGCACCGCCGACCGTACACTGGCCCAAACCGGGGCCGGTCGCCTAGCCCGTATCCGGAAAACTAAGGGCAGCAACCGATGGAGGTGCGGTTGCTGTACGACGAACTACCGAAGATCCTTCGCCGCCGACGACGACGCCGCGACGAAACCTTCAGAACACGACGCGAACCAGACAGACCCCTGACGACGAAATCTCACGGACTGAAGAAGCCCCGACGACGCAAAATGGAAGCAGCGGAACACACCGACGCAGCCGTGACCCCACGCCACGACCTAACTGCAACGCGAGACGATGAACTAGCGACCTCGACGTTCTTATCGACGGCCACAGCGTCACAGCTCTCGTCGACACCGGAGCCGACTATTCTGTCTTCAGTGGACCGTTCGCCACCAAGCTGAAGAAAGTAAAGACCGCTTGGAGTGGACCCGAAATCCGGACAGCTGGAGGCCACCTGATAACGCCGATTGGTGTCTGCACGGCGAGAGTCACCATCAATAACCGGACTTATCCTGCGAGCTTTGTAATCCTACAAAATTGCTCTAGGGATGTGATACTTGGAATGGACTTCCTAAGTGACCACGGCGCCGTCATCGACCTGAGGTCTGAGTCGATAACGCTAACCTCAGACAAAGCGCTCCCGCCCCACGCGACGCCAGGGAACCATGCATTGAACGTGATAAAGAGCAGGTGACCGTTCCACCGCGCTCCAGCGTCATTATTTCCGTCAGCACCGAAAAACCTGCGAACCTTGAAGGCGTCATCGAGGGCGATCAGCAACTACTCTTGAACCGTCAAATTTGCGTCGCAAGAGGTATAGCCAAACTGCGTGACGGTAAAGCAAAGGTAGTGCTGACAAATTTCAGCCACGAATATAGGCACCTCAACATTGGTACGACGGTCGCCTACATCGACGAATGTGTGGCCGCCAGCAATGCTTTCGCCCTCTTCGATGCTGCCGAACCTGCTTCAACGAATCGAGGTCCCGAACCAGATTTCGACGTCAACCGGAGCCTTCCGAAGGTCAAGCAAGACCAGCTGAAAACCCTGCTCCTGCAATACAAGGACTGTTTCTCGTCGTCATCGCGGGTCCGACAAACGCCCCTTGCTAAGCACCGCATTATAGCAGAACAAAATTCTCGACCACTCCGACAGAGCCCCTACAGAGTTTCGACGCGAGAACGTGAGGCCATAAAGAAACAAGTCGACGAAATGCTACGCGACGACATCATCCAGCCTTCAAAGAGTCCGTGGGCGTCACCCGTGGTGTTAGTGAAAAAGAAGGACGGGACACTGCGCTTCTGCGTTGATTATCGGCGCCTGAACAAAATCACGAAGAAGGACGTGTATTCCCTCCCACGGATAGACGACACCCTGGATCGACTACACAACGCGACGTACTTTTCGTCGATGGACCTCAAGACCGGCTACTGGCAGATCGAAGTAGACGAAAGAGACCGAGAAAAGACCGCTTTTATAACACCCGACGGCCTCTTTGAGTTCAAGGTCATGCCTTTCGGTCTTTGCTCGGCACCTGCGACGTTCCAGCGCGTCATGGACACCGTGCTGGCTGGCTTGAAGTGGCAGACTTGCCTTGTTTACTTGGACGACGTCGTTGTGTATTCCTCGAACTTCGACGAACACCTCCAGCGACTTCAATCCGTACTTCAAGCAATAAAGAACTCCGGGCTCACCCTGAAGCCAGAAAAGTGCCGCTTCGCGTACGAGGAGCTCTTGTTTTTGGGTCACGTGATCAGCAAGACTGGAGTGCTCCCAGACCCGCAGAAAACAGCTGCCATCGCCACTTTCCCGCTACCCACCGACAAGAAGGCCGTGCGCCGATTTCTCGGCTTGTGCGCCTATTACAGACGTTTTGTCAAAGACTTTTCACGGATCGCCGAACCACTAACGCAGCTCACGAAGACCGACGTCGAATTCAGGTGGCAAACAGCGCAAGTCGAAGCATTTCATGAACTGAAACGACGCCTGCAGACGCCTCCGATACTTGCGCATTTCGACGAATACGCCGATACAGAGATTCACACCGATGCAAGCAGCATAGGACTCGGCGCCGTCCTTGTGCAGCGGACGGGCGGACTGGAAAGGGTTATCAGTTATGCTAGCCGGTCGCTGTCTAAAGCAGAGGTCAACTATTCCACAACAGAAAAGGAGTGCCTCGCCATCATCTGGGCTACGTCAAAGTTTCGCCCCTACCTCTACGGCAGGCCCTTCAAAGTTGTGAGCGACCATCACGCCTTGTGTTGGCTAGCTAACTTGAAGGACCCTTCAGGTCGCCTCACACGGTGGAGCTTAAGACTTCAAGAATTTGACATTACTGTCGTGTACAAGTCCGGAAGGAAACACTCCGACGCCGACTGCTTGTCTCGTGCCCCTGCGACCCGCCACCGCCCGACGACCAGGATGATGACAGCTTCTTGGGAGCCATAAGTGCCGAAGACTTCGCCGAACGACAGCGAGGCGACCCGGAACTGAAGGGTCTAGTGGATTACCTGGAGGGCAGGACCATCGCTGTCCCAAAAGTATTCAGGCGAGGATTGGCATCATTTTTCTTGAAAAACAACGTCCTCGTAAAGAAGAACTTCTCTCCGGCCCAAGCCAGCTACCTTATCGTTATACCTTCGGGACTGCGACCAGAAATTCTGCATGCCCTGCACGACGACCCGACGACTGGACACCTCGGACTTTCCCGAACGCTCGCACGAGTACAGGAAAAGTACTACTGGCCGCGCCTTGCAGCCGACGTCACTCGCTACGTAAGGACGTGCCGAGACTGTCAGCGACGGAAGACACCGCCCACAAGACCAACAGGTTTCCTTCAGCCGATCGAGCCTCCTCGGCGACCATTCCAGGAGATCGGGATGGACCTCCTGGGGCCGTTCCCAACGTCGACTTGCGGAAATAAATGGATCGTCGTGGCTACCGACTACCTCACCCGCTTAGGGATGGTCGATTAAAATTTTTAATCGATTAATCGTTAATCGTTCGTCGATTTAGCATTTCATCGATTAATTGCTTTCTATGTGACGTTTTAATCGATTAATCGACATTTTTGATGGGTGCTTTAAAAAGGATAACTCATTGTTTGAGAGGCATTGTTTGTGTTTGATCTGACCGAAGTCCTTCTATCAGACGCGCTAGAGATCACATGTGCGCATTTGCGCCTTCGTGAGAATTCTCACTTTCGCCCAATGGTTACAGGGGGCCCGTCGTCTTTGGGTGATGTCACGGATTGAAGGATCAGTGGCCATCATCCATGGACGATTTCGCCGCAGGTCGTATTTCCTCGATGCCTGCCTCCTCGAGCGCACCGAAATCGGAGGCGTTGTCGGCTACCAGACTGGTCGAAAAGACACACCGGAAACATGCAGCGTGGCGAATTCCCACGAAAGGGAAAGCAGAGATGAGGAGGAAAAGAAAGTAAATAAGATGCTGGACTCGTAGGGACGCCATCTTTTCTCCGTTTGTACGTTAGATATTGTGGAAGCCCTCGATAATACTATATTTGCAGACTGACGTGATCTCTTTTTTGAGGTCACCCATGTGAGATTGCACAGCATCATACTGGCTTGAAACGGACCACTTATAATAATAATAATAATAATAATAATAATAATAATAATAATAATAATAATAATAACAATAATAATAATAATAATGTTATTATTATTATTTGTTGTAGTAGTAGTAGTAGTAGTATTATCTGGTGTGTTACGTCCCGAACCACGATATAATTATGAGAGATTATGAGGGCTCCGGAAACTTCGACCACCTGGGTTTCTTAAATGTGCACTTAAATCTCAGTACACGCCCCTCAAGCATTTTCGCCATTCTCGCTTCCACCGAAAAAGCGGCCGCCGCAGCCAGGATTCGCGACCTTCGGTGCTCGACTGCTGACCTTCTGGTCAGCAGTCGAGCACCGTAAACACTAGACCATCGAGGAGCCCGAACTCTGAGCGTGCCTAATGTATCAGACATTAGAACATAAACACAAAAAATGAGAACGTTAAGGGCTCGTTTTGCTTTGTTAAGCAAAAAAAAAAAGAAAAACATATATACCCCATAAAAGTGGACGGGGGGATGACCGCCGCTGTAGCTCAGTTGGTAGATCATCGGACGCGTTATTCGAAGGTCGCAGGGTCGGTCCCTGCCAGCGGCAAGTTACCTTTTCGTCCACTTTGCTTTCTTCACATTTACATCATAATTACTACAAATAACATCCCCTATACATTCCTTGGTTTTTTTATCTGTTCGTTCTCATTAGAACTCGTTGTATTTCGCGACTGTCCTCCTTTCGCGTAACAACAGAGGACGGAGGCCTCTATAGGCTGGCTGACGTGGGAGTACAAGCATTAGTTGAAAGCCGCATTTCTCCAGGGTCTGTTGGACTATTTTTATAATCCGCGAGCGCGCTTCCTTGCGCTGCATCTTCGCCGAACTTACGGCGGCACCTGTAGTGCTTCAAGTGGAGACGAGGTCGTAGCTGCACGAGCTGGGGTTTGTCTATTATGCGTGTTTACGTCCAGAGAGCTGCTGAGTCGACATTTTCCACATCATAGCGCTGAAAACACAGGGACCAAGGAAGAGGTCCTGCAAAGAGGACGCAGCTTTTTGAACGAATACGAATTAACAACAGTCCAACATTTTGAAACATAAAAACCGCTTATGTAATTGAAGAGTGACCTGATTTTCAAGATGAGTTACCCAAAGGATCTTGGCTAAATGGCGAGAAAGTGACAACTTACCTGAAGAGGCGGATTCGTGCCTTTGGGAACGGAGTCTTCAACATTGTAATTTTAGTCATGACCATTTTTCTTTGGAGGACGACTCTTTGGAGGATGACTCTTTGGCACATTAATAAAGTGGGTGAGAAGCATAGTGACATCTGAAGAGTTTCCGTCGCTGGCTTAAAGTAATGCTTACCACCTTTATCACACATCGCAGTCGTCGTTATTTATTCTTCTCTGAACAACGTCCACACCGCGCCCCTCTTGCGATTGCTCGTCATTATGACATGACAAAGGAAACAGTATACACACCAAAATGTAATAATAACGTAATATAGCAAGCAAGGATCACGTGCACTTTGCCGACTGTTAACCAGCACACGACAGAAGAAAGGGGGGGGCGAGAGGAGGTGAATGCAGTAGGCTGTGAGCGATGAGAAGCGGTCAAGTGCATCTCTGCCTCGTCGGGGTGCGGCCGCCTCCTGCCAGGGCTAGAAGCCTTGAGCAGTGCTTGGAGATAGACGCCGTACGCGACGGAGACCAGGGCGAGTTCATTTCTGCCTCTATGGGATACGGCCGCCGCCGGTTTGGGCTCCTTCTACTAGCGTACAAATATGCGCTGCAGTGAAAAAGAGTAGCTGCGCTCGACTTCTGCGTCTCGGAATCGCTCGCCTCGCACTCATGCGCACCGGCTAAGTGGCGGTACTGGGGGTGGGGGTGTTGCCGTAATCGATTAATCGAAGAGTTTTAATCGATTAATTGGATTAACTGAAACACGGAGATCGATGACGACTAATCGATTAACAGTGCTCCTTTAATCGATTAATCGTTAATCGATTTTACCATCCCTACACACGCTACGCCGAAACAAAAGCCCTGCCCAAAGGCAGTGCCGCTGAGGTAGCCAAGTTCTTCGTTGAGAGCATCGTCCTTCGACACGGCGCCCCGGAGGTTCTCATCACCGACAGAGGTACGGCGTTTACGGCTGACCTAACTCAGGCGATCCTGGAATACAGCCACACAAGCCACCGCCGCACCACCGCGTACCACCCACAGACCAACGGCCTCACCGAGCGTCTAAATAAGACCATCGCCGACATGCTGGCCATGTACGTCGACGTCGAACACAAGACGTGGGATGCCATCCTTCCGTACGTGACCTTCGCGTACAACACGGCCGTACAGGAAACGACGCAGATGACGCCGTACAAGTTGGTCTACGGACGGAGCCCGGCAACGACGCTCGACGCCATGCTACCAAACGTGACCGACGAGGAAAACATCGACGTGACCACCTACCTACAGCGCGCCGAAGAAGCAGGACAGCTCGCCCGCCTACGTATCAAGAACCAGCAGACGACTGACAGCCGCCGCTACAACCTTCGACGACGCCACATGTAATACCAGCCCGGTGACCGTGTATGGGTATGGACGCCAATACGCCGACGAGGACTTCGTGAGAAGCTTCTTCGACGATACTTCGGACCGTACAGGGTACTTCGACGCCTCGGCGCACTCGACTATGAGGTTGTCCCTGACGGCATTACGAACTCTCAGCGGCGCCGTGCGCGACCTGAAGTCGTCCATGTCGTGCGCCTTAAGCCGTATTTTGCGCGTTAGCGAGCCTGGGGACTCTATTTTTGTCCTTTGTTATTGTGATTTATTTGTGTATGCACTTGTTTTTTTTTCTCTTCTATGTTCTTTCACAAGCATCGGGACGATGCTTTTTCAGAGGGGGGCAATGCCACGCCCACTTCTTGTCTTGTTTTGATGTATTCGGGTTTGACCGGCAGGGACGGTTATCAACGCTCGACGCTGTCGGCGAAGTAGTGTTCTAGAAGCGTCGCGATTGTAGTAGATCGGTTTGTTAAGATTGCGCCCCGCAGGCGAATGTTCCAGCTTTGTCTAGAGATTACGCCGCCACCAGCGATATCGCTGGAAAGTTCGATAGCGCCTGTATAAAAGCCGACGCGCTTGACTGCTTGTCAGTTGATCGACGAACGACGCCCTGTTCGCCGCTATCATTGTACAGCGTATATTGCTGTAGTTCCAGTTCTCATTTTCCGGCCACAAGTTCGGCCAAATAAACAGTTTCATCCTGCAAACGCCGACTGCTGCCTTCGTCGACGTCACGACCACGTGACAATATGTTTGATCGAACACTGTGTTTATGCCGCGCGGCGCTCAACGCCTTTGCTAGCTGAGCGCGCGCGGCGCGGTGCGCTAAACGTAAGCAGGCGACGGTAGACGCGACCCTGTGGCTCGCTAAGCCTGAACCCGCGGTAGTCTTCGGCTCCGGTGAGCATCGAGGCTACCACACTGCCCAACGTTCGGGAACCCGCTGTCGTCAGGCGGACCGCCCGGCTGTGTCCTTGTCTCGGCCGTCGCCGAGAAGCCTTGCTGCCGTTTGCCTCACGGCTGCTGCGCGAGGCTAGCTGACATGGCAGCTGCGCCCGGCTCTCTGCCGACGCCGGGACGCCTTGCAACCAATTTGGTTTGGCGTCAGGATTGCACGAGACCTCGCTGTCCCAGCGAGGTCTTTGATCATCCAGCCTGGAACTCGGGACCTCCGAACCACCACCGAAGCGGCGTTCGTCGGACTCGCGGGTCTGTCGTCGACTAGATCGACGAGCCGAAGGTGAGCCCGTTCCGGGCATGCGGACATTAAACAGGCCTCTTGCCTCGCACTCTGGCCAGCAACATTACGCGCCGCCTCCCCTCCGCGCCGTGGACGCTCTCCCGTGTGAGCATCACGAACACTCCTCTTAATTTCTGGTACCCCCTTCCGTAGCACCATATTGTATAGTATAGTGTATTTCAAGTGTACTGTGTTATTATTATTATTATTATTTTTTTTTACACACACAAACACTTTATTTGCCCTCGGCGGCACCCCAAACACACAGTACAGCGTCCGCTCCCGGGGCGCGGGGAGCAAAGGGCCCCCGCAGGCGGACGGAATACACCAAGGGGTTCCGCGAAGCACGTCGCAGCTGGCAATGGCGAGCTTTGACACGCCGCTCGGGAAAAGGTCCCTCGCGGCTATGCTGCACACCCTCGCGATGACCACTGGGCCTGGTCGCGAGGATTAGGGCAATCTCCGTACGCGTAAGCCTCCGGCAAGTGCGGCTCGGCGTGGTACGACCGCGCACGAGCACCAGGCATCGCTCTTTGGCTTCACGTACGAACCGGAGCTAACACTGAGGTAAACACGCCTGCAAGGATGCCGAGGCACCCAGGCAGGCTACAGTCCAGCGATTCCCAAAGGGGACGTTGGACCGGAAGGAAAATACGTGCTTACCCAGCGGCGTCCGAGGAGAGAGAGAGTTCGTCCCGGCCTGCCCGCGCGTCAGTCGCCGAATTTCGCGGCTTTCAGACCGCGCGCAGCCCCACCACGAGTGCCGGCGCGTAGCGCAAGATGGCGCCACTTGCCGTCGCGGGAGAACGGGAGAGGGAAAGGATTCGCAGAACGGCGAAATGCCCGCGCAGTGGCTTCGGGCGCGCCTCGGATCCCCACAACGTACGTAATTTAACCCCAAAATCAACAAGATTCTTCGTTATTACGAAGTTCCGTGAATGTTTCAGTATGGAAATCACTGAAGCTTACACCTATCATCATCTGCAGCAGATATGCACCGGGAAACCCGCTTCAACGGGTGCAGCCCCATCAACGTTGACATCAACACGAGCGTCACCAACCGGTCAAACTAGTCAAACCAAATCAAACAACGTCGTAGGCTTAGTCCCGCTGTTGCCGCTGTTCTCACCACGTTTCCAGTTGCTGTCATTTGGAGCTGCGAAGTTGAGATCGTGTTGTGCGGTCGCTTTTCTGGCAATGACTTCTCCTGGCCCCAGCGTTAAAAAAACCGACGCCAGTATTCGCTCAAGAAAAAAGTGGACATCCTGACAGAGCTGAATGCTGGAAAAAAGCAAGTGGACATATGCAGGGAGCATGATATCGCGCCGTCAACAGTGGCAACGATACTGAAGGATCGGGAGAAGATCGTGAAATTACATCGAGAATCACAGCTGGCTTCCTCAAGAAAACGCTTGCGGCTGGGCAACTAACAAACCGTAGACGACGGTGTCCTCACATGGTTTAAGGATGCCAGACAACACGGTGTGCCCTTGTCAGGCCCTATTGTTCAAGAAAAGGCGCGACAGTTCGCGCTCGCATTGGGCACCTCCGGCTTCGACGCAAGTGCCGGATGGCCCTATCGGTTCCGTTAAGGTGGCTAGAATGGGGTGGTGTGCTGAGCGCCGCGCGTTTCCCTTGCCAGAGAGAGTCCCTCTGCGCGCCGATGCCACCAGGGGCGCTGCTGCAGGGGGCGCGGGTACAGCCGCCGCTGTTGCAGTTTGCCCTTTGGAAGGCTATTACAAGGAAACGCGGCTTGATTTTTTTTCTTTTCACCATTTACGCGTTCTTTATTGCACACGAGTCATGCATTAGTGAGCTGTGGTGAAAATGCCCTATAAAACGAAGAGAACTGAACGCTGGTGCTTCGTTCCTGGCTGCTACGAAAACTCTGAAACCAAAGAACTGAATTGCGAAGAAATACAATGATAGTGATTAACAAAATGTATGTTCGTCCTATCCCGGTATAAGGCACCGTTTTCTTGTTGTTGTTCTTTTTCTCTGGCAACGCAGCTTAAAAAATGAAACCTCTAATACTATTAGAAAGGAATGATTTGCGCTTGTGCCTTGGACTTCTAATGTTCGTTGCAAACAACGTGTCAGATATGGAAGCGCGATTACCATGGTCTCTAATTAGATCAGAGACACCAACAGTTAAAACGTACATTTTTAAAGATATACAGTTCGCATCAGAGACAATCATTATATGTTTTCATTTAAAAACCTAGTTTATTCTTCGAAGCACATTGGTTGTGAGTGAACACCCCTCAGATTATATTCGCATTAGCGCTGCTAGAACTACTCAATGTAAAAATATAACATATTGGCTCTTCAAGTAAGCTCAGTTCGATCCTTCGCACACAATGTCGTGATATTTTTTTTTCTCCTAATGCTAAACAAATGCCATTTCTGTATTTAAATTACCAGTACGCAATTACAGTAAACTCTCGTTACAACGAAGTCGCTTTATTCGAATTATCGCTTTTATCGAAGTGTCACGTAGTCCCGACCCAAATGCATGTATTTTAGACCGGATTACTCGAAGCATGTTGATAGCTTGCTCTGCTTAATGCGAAGTAACAAGTTGCGGATGCGTATTCACGGCGGCGCTAAGAGCGGGCGAGCGACCGCCCAGGCCGCCGAAATGCCTGCGCGCTTTTTTCGTCCACGACCCGCGCCAAGCGGCCTTTTCTGCGCTGAGCGAGCAATGTTCGCGCTAGCGTTGCCGGGCTAAAGCGCGCCAGTGCAGACGGCGTGAGAGTCACCGCGGCGCTGATTCTTCGCCGCGTGAGAGTCTCCGCGGCGCGGATCTTACCTCCTCCTCCGCGCCCTACTCCGGTACGGAGGCGACCGCCGGAGGCACTCGCTCTTTGTAAACATGCTGGCTGCTTCCTGCTACGCCACTGGCTACGCCGGTGGTGTCACGTGACCAGTACAGAGCCAATGCCTTTGCGTGCTCCCTGGGTTTTTTCCATCCGTGTTTGGAACGCACTCGTGCACGTGTGTTGCTGTGTGAACCCGTGGCGTTGTGTGTATGCATCGTGTGTGCTTTTAGTGACCGTCAAGTGAAAATGACACCGCCGGTGCCCGCACGGAAGTGTCTGACATTGGAGCAGAAAGTTCAGCTGATACGTGAGGTGGAAAAAGGAGGCCGGCAGAAGTCTCAAATCGCAAGACAATTCGGAATACCGCCGTCAACATTATCAACTGTTCTGAAGAATAAGGATGCCGTACTGGACGGCTTCGAGAAGAGTTTCTCAGCCAAACGAAAGCGCAACCGTGATTCTATGTATCCTGAAGTGGAAAGAGCGCTTCTCGAATGGCTGAAAAACGCTAGAAGTGCAAACCTTCCTGTAAATGGGCCTGCATTGACCACAAAAGCCGAAGCCCTAGCCGCCCAAATGGGCAAGCAAGATTTTAAGTGCAGCAACGGCTGGCTTGAACGTTTCAAGAGACGGCACGGCGTGTCTTCAAAATCGATTGTTGGTGAGAGTGCAGCCGTGGACCGCGACGTCGTGGACGGATGGCACAAGCATCGGCTGAGCGCCCTACTTCAGCAGTATGAAGACAGAGACATTTACAACTTGGACGAGGCGGCATTCTTTTACAAAATATTGCCAAAGCGCACGTACACTACACCGGACGGAACCTCATCAGGATGCAAACAAAGCAAAGAACGCGTTACAGTGCTGTTCGGTGCTAACGCGACGGGGGAGGACAAGCTTCCTTTGCTGATACTAGGGAAGGCGGCAAAGCCCCGGTGCTTCCGCAACGCAATGATACCCAAAGATTGCATATACAGAAGCAACAGACGAGCTTGGATGACCGCAGCCGTTTTCGAAGAGTATGTGCGCCTGCTCGATCGAAAGTTTAGGGCAAAGCAAAGGCGTGTGCTTTTTGTTATCGACAATTGCCCTAGCCATGGCAAGATTGAAAATCTGCAAGCGATCACTTTGGAATTTCTACCAGCGAATACGACCGCGATATTGCAGCCCATGGACCAAGGCATTATTGAGACAACATGAAAGTTATACCGGAAGAGTCTTTTACAACGGATGCTCGTTGCGTACGATGCCAACAAGGGATACAGCATCAACTTACTTGGAGCAGTGCATTTACTATGCCATTCATGGAAAGAACTGGCACCTGCAAAGATTGCAAACTGCTTTGCACATGCCGGATTTTCCCGGTCGCATGCAGAAGACACTAATCACGACTGCGAGGACTGCGACGATCTCTACAAAGCTGTGAACAGCATCGTTGGCGGAGATCTGGAAGGCAACTTTGAATCATTTGCGATGGCTGACGCAGATGTACCCGTCGTTGTCCCAGCTACGGATGCCGAAATAGTCGACTTGCTTGGAGGCCCTGATGAGGAAGAAGAGCCGCTAGACGAACAGCCTCGCGAAACACCAAGAGTGGCACAAACGCAGGAGATCCTCCGTCTGTTGCGAAATAGAGTGGAGTGCGCGGGCGGCGACCACGACCTCATAATTCGCCTGAACAAACTGGAGCGGGCACTCCTCGCGCCCAGCTGAAGCACCCGACAAAGCCAGCTGACTGACTTTTTTGTGCGTGAATAAAGGTTTGTTTCAATGAATACCACTTCTGCGAAGTTGTCATGGCTAATTTAGCTGTACTTGCTGAGCTTTTATGGGGCAGTCGCGTATATCGAATTACCGCTTATATCGAATTTTTTTGCCGTCCCGTTGACTTCGTTATAACGAGGGTTTACTGTACCTTGCTCACATGACAATTAGCAATACAACTCATTATGTCAATAAAAAAACTGCGACTTATGCATCGGCGGAGGGTAAGGTTAGGACAACGTCACTAGACTAGTTTGCTAACCTAGTCTAGTAACGTTGGGTTAGGCATCATCTCTCGCTCTTTTCAGTGGTATTTTTCAATTCGACTTCCCAATCATACACCTAAGGCGCTTAGCCGTGCTCCCTATTGGGTTGTAGAAAGTAGCGCTTTTTTTTCTGTCTTCCTCTTATCATCCTATATATACACTTATATTAATTATAGAAATACTGGCTGTTGTTTTAGCAAGCTCCCGTCAAATGAACCAACAGCAGTTATAGTTACAGATTATCTTTCGGTATGTTCAGCACTTCCTATATATGGCAGCGAATTCAACACTCCTGGGCATGTTTCGTTATCTAATACCTGCAAACTTACAAAAAATTTGGTTGCTGAGGGTACTGGGCCACCGCGGATTGTATCTAAATGAAATGGTGGATTCATGAGCCTCAGTATCTCTATGTGGAGCTCTGATTCATAATTTACCAGATACGGCTTATGCGACAGCTTTAAGGTATAGAAATGCTTGTTTGCAAAGCGACACTGGCAAATTATCACTGGATAAATTTAAAAACTTCGTACATGTAAGGTATTGCTGGAATAAACAGCGGTGTGTTTCTTACAGCAGATTACGCGGTCAAATTCCACAAGTGAATTTTTATTTATATAATGCTGGTCTCATGGCGTCCCCGGCCATTGTGCAAATTTTGCAATCAATTGAAACAACGGACCACTTCCTTTTATTCTGTCGCCAATATTACAATTAGAAAAAAAAGGTACTTCGTAGCTCCACTTCAGAAGATATGATTAACAATAAGTTACTGTTCTTATATTCAGAAGGATGTCTGTTATGCTGTATTCGGTTATATAAATATGACGAAAAGATTACCGTGATGGTTTATTTTTATTTTCCTTTTCTTTGTTCCAAATCCATTTTGTCTAGATCGATCTTTCGCATTACTTCAGATCTAGATATTTACTACCGCGTCTCTTTCATAAATTCCATCTGACAGTATGACCGCTTGCTCATTTATCATTTTCATTTACTCGATGTTTACTTTTTAAGCTAACTTTCTAGTTACCCTTGGCTTCATATGTGTTTTTTAAAATTATCCATATTGTGTGTAACGAATTTTTTTCTTTCAAGGAAGTAACACCAATCGACATTTGCTGGTTGGTGCGCACCGCATGTCACTCCGATATATTCTTTCTCGCGTGCATTCCTTTACGAAAAACAGTAAAGAAGGAGAGGAAGATGAGAAGCATACGAACTTGAGCTTGTTGGTACACATTCATAGTAAAAAACAGCGCGAAAACTACAAGGACGAGACAGCGCTAGTCCTGTTTCATCTGCCTCGTCTTCGTAGTTTTCACGCTGTTTTTTACTAGGAGAGGAATATGTTACAGTGTGCCCTTTCTTACTGCACCCGCTGAAAGAGAAAAGGAAAAAGACGATTAACGCAGCAAACTGTTGCAAGCTAATAGTGCGAGACAGGTTTGCCGTACATGCCGTACATGAGCGGCGCTACGTGGCACGTCGTCTGCTCGACTCCCCGCGCCTCTGCGTACAGCGCCCCTTACGGCATCGGCGCGATTTGGGGACCGGTTTTCGCGGCCGTTTTTCACACCTCCCCATTCTAGCCACCCTAGTTCCGGCAAAGGAATGGCATCATGTGGCAAGTCGCGTGCGGGGAAGAAAAGGCAGCCGATGCCGAAAGTGCGACTGCCTGGCGGAACGAGCGCTTTCCTCGAGTCGTTTACTTCAGACGACGTTTTCAACGCCGACTGTTATCAGCTGTTACCTGATAAGACAATGAACTTTAAAGGTGAGAGAAATGCAAAGGCGGAAAAATATCACGTCTTCGCGTGTCAGTGCTCTCCTGCTGCAACGGCACAGGCATGGAAAAACTCGAGCCTCTTGTTATTGGCAAGTCCGCCAAGCCTCGCTGCTTCAAAAACGTTGTCTCATTGCCTTGCGACTATCGGGCAAATAAGAAAGCGTGGATGACGCGGGAACTGTTCACGCAGTGGCTGCTGCAGTTCGACAACACAATGAAGAAGAAACAAAAGAAGGTTCTTGTAATCGTTGATAACTGCTTGGCACATATGGTGAAGGTGCATTTGAGCAATATGCAGCTTGAATTTCTGCCCCCAAATTGTACGTCTTTGCGCCAACCTTTAGACCAGGGCATAATAAGATGTGTGAAGGCTGAATTTCGGAAGCGCCTTCTCATTAACATACGACTGAAGCTGCCCACGGAGGTCAACATCCGTCAAGCCGCAGAAATGCTGACAGGGTCGTGGTGGAACGTCAAGGCAAGCACCATTAACAACTGCTGGCGAAAGGCAGGTCTTCTCGAGACTTCGCTAACGCCGCAAGACTGCGAGCCTACGCCACGAGACTGCGATGACAAAGTGGAGCTCGACCCAGAGCTTTGGAATGAGCTTACCGAGACGCTCCCGGTAGGCACTGCGGTAACCTATGAGTATTACGTAGACAGTGACTGCGCAGCGGCTACGTCCGCAGAGCTCACCTGCGAAGAAATCGTGAGTCAAGTGCGTGAGCAAGATTGCTGTAGCAGTGACGAAGACGAAGCTGGAGATGCAGAGTCTAGGACAACGGAAGAGACTATTTCCAGCTCGGATGTTGTGGTGTTCCTTGAGAAGACCCGATCGTACCTTGGGTGCTGCAAGGATTTACCCGAAGACATCCTTAGGAAGGTTACGGATGTGGAGGCATACATGCACCAGCGCCTTCTTTCTACTTGCCAGAAGAAGATAACCGACTTTTTTAAGCAGTAAATTGTTTCCACTCGATGCCCAGTGTTTTCGTTCATTGTTTACGCCCCAACACGTGCACCTTCTGCAAAGGTACGTTATTTTCGCTGTTGTGTTACATTACCGAGATCATTTTTCAGTACTACGATATTTCAGAATAACGAATTAAATTCGGCGGTCCCGCGAAGTTCGTTGTAACGAGATTCTACTGTAACTACAAAATGCCGGTAACGTGTGCAGGCCCTTACACACTCATCTGACGTTTTTATGCCCCGATTTCCTACTATCAAAGCAGATGCAAGCAAGGAGTTCTAGCCTCCAACATGGCGCCTCCAACATGGCGCCGAATCGGTAGATTCATCAAACCTCCAACAGATGGCAGCACTTTTGCATAAGGTCTATGGGAATGGCGATTAGCCCCTCCACATGTATTCATCCGCGTCGTGTCGTCTGTTCTGCATCTCCCAAGCATCTATGCACACGCATAGGGCAAGTAAAGCGAACAGACGACATCACTGGGGAAAAAAATGGCTGCACCCATCGCAGCTGGTGCGCTCCACTTCGAATTTATCAAGTCATCATCGCACGCTTTGTGACCCGTAAGCTACAAACTGACGGTTGTGTTTACTTTAGATTAATGTGCTGACGCTTCGACAGCAATGTATTCATGACAGTATTGCGCTAATTCCAAGAACCATTATCAAATTCTCAACGCATTAAGCTTAGCAGGCATGGCTGAACAAACAGCTATCTCGCAGATAACGACAAAATGTACTTGGTGCTTTGTCCTTCGCATGAGATGGCACAAAGCGATGGCTAATTTCACCATTTATTTGTTGCTGCCCGTGGAGTGGGCGAATAGCAAGTGCAAGTTCGGATGGAAGCGGGCGGTTGCGTCTGCATGGGCGCTGCCATGTTGATCTGTAACCACAGTTACCGGCGGTTAGTGATACAGCAATTAAAGGCAAATGACATCAGTGCGAGGAAGTACAAACATATCACGCATCGATGTGACATAACACGTGCCAAACAAGTGCAAATGTCTCAACTCTGCCAATTGTCAGGTAATTATAGCTGGAACTATCTTTTGCTGCGTAAACGTGTGGCTTGCTTACGCCCCGTAGCCTTGGTAGTGCTGAACGGTTGCGGTGAGATGAAGTAGAGTCACAGTAGATGACGCACGGAGCAACCGCCGGAGAAGGGCACCATGTCATTGCGCGCAGCAGCCAATAGCAGCCTTGCGTCCCCCCCGCTCCCTTGAGGAGTGCGAGCTTAGTCCAATCACAGCTTGAGACGCGGGAAACTCAAAGACCCCTGTGAGGCCCCAATCATAAGTGAATCATGCTTTGGCCGCGCTACCACCACTACCGCTGAAGGGGGTGAAAAAATGCGCAGGAATTCAGGAACAAAACAAAACCAAGGTGGTGCCGATCACCTGAACAGCGCAGGAGCGATGCTCGCTCGAAGTTGGGCTTGTTTTGGTGCTTGTTTGGCCGGTGCAGCAGCTACCGCTGCTTGTTATTATCCGTTTTGACGAACCTTTGCAATGTATTAGGGGTTCATATTTACAGGAAAGATAGCTTGTGATACGTGCAGCCCAAATACAGTAGAACCTCGTTGATACGTTCCCGCTTGATACGATTTCCCGGTTCCTACGCTCGAAATCGCGAAAATTAAAAACAACCCAATACAGCTGTGTGTAATATGTTCCGGTTAATACGTTCCCGGAAAATACGATTATTCGGCAGCAACGTTCAGCACCGCGGAAAACTGGGGTCGTATGATACGTTTTGTACTCGGAAACTCTCATTCAGGTGTGCAAAAAAGGCCCTCTCGGCGACGGCAGCTTCTCCGCAGTGCCTTTCCCCCCTCCGTGCTTTCTCTGCTTTGCTCAATTGACCCCTCCGCGTCTCTTCCGAATTGCTCGATCGCCGCTCTCTGTCAACCACACACCGACCTGAAGGCAGGCGGCGACGCTGGCCGTCACAATCTTCGAACGGCTTGCCGCGGAAACGCACATGCCGCCGTCGCATCGCCACCGCTGCACAACACGCCGCGACCCGTAACCATAGCAACGCTGCCATTGTGCCTAGTCAATATGGCCGATAATTTTCCGTTCACTTTTCTCCCGGAGCGCAGTCGTTTTTGGGTTGCTCCACCCGGCGCAATTCCAGTCGGCGTTCGTATTACTCTAGCTGGGCAGTTCTGCCTACCAGCGGGTCGTCAGAAGCTGACAGAAAAGATTTGTTCTGGAAGATATCTAGGAGGTTTCTGGTTATCAGACGCCAAAACGAGACGATGTGCGCTCGCCGCCATCTTTGTGAGGACTCGACAGATCGCAGTGCGGGCGCTTGGCGACTTCACCTTCGGTTGCCATTACGCCGGGCGTTATCTTTTAAAGCCCGTTCCGCCGTGCGAGATGGTGCGATTACGAGTGGCGGCGAACATACCAGCGCATGTCTCAAGTTAAGACAGAACGCAAACTGATCAGCGCGAGTGTGCGACGTAGTATGCAATAGCCGCGAACAGCTGTCGCTTTCGGGGACGCTTATCACTCTCGCGAGATATCGCATATTGTGTTGTACCGCGATTGTTACGTGCACTGCGAAGAGTTGAGCTTGTTAAGCCTTTAGAGGGGCGGCAGTTTTCTCCACGGACGGGGCGAGTCACGCGTGATCTTTCGAATGTACGTGATCGTATCCCAAATGCGTATGCTCGAGAATATCACTTCTGCTCTTCGGCAAACCTAGCCCCATATTTCTAAGCGGCAATGCAGAAAGAACCGACGCTCATGCGGCGCAAAGTTTCGTCTGCTGACATGGCGGTAGCGTTTCTTTACGTTTACGCTGGTTGTCTCAGAGTTTGATTTTGCAATATTCGGGTTGTCTCGGGATTTCAATACACGTGACCACGACGTTATTTTCGGAACTAGCTGGCTGACCTCTGGCGGCCAGCGAGATGCCAGGAGTTCGAAAATCGAAGAGTCCCTCCATGTTTTTTGAGAAATAAATGTTTTTTGTCCTTGCACCTCAATATGGGCTTGTCAGCCTCAATTTTTACTGGATTCGGATCGTACGTTTTCCCGGATCATACGTTTATTTTCCGCGTTTTTTTCGGAAACGTATCAACGAGGTTCTACTGTATACGGTTTTTTGAAAATCGAGTTTTTCGCAATTTTTCTGTTTTTAAAGGCCTGTCAGCGTCTCCCCTTAAGCGAGTGACGCCGATATACTTATTTTCCGGAAGTTTGAATATTTCGAAGCGTAAAATTCCTGTGCAAATTGAGTTGCAAACACTATTAGAAAAATATTTAAAAGTTTGAATATTCGCACATCCTTGGTAATATTGCTTAAGGGGAAGGGGGGTCTGTAGGGACTGTCAGCCCCTTCCCCTCTTGCAAACGAGGAGGAAATGACGTTTGACAATTGTCACTTGCAGAAACCATATGCATCATTCGCACCTTGTCACTAATTCTTCTATACAGTGCACATGTTATGTGTTTGGTCAAGCCTGGACGTGACATTTTGTGTAAACTGCCTGATTGATGGTCGCTGTCTGTCTGTCTTATCCATTAGTTTTTATCTATCAGTTTGTGTCTTCCTTTTTCTGGTGTTCCGTCTTTCACGCTGTTTTCTTTCCGCTATGTCTTATCTTCTTCTTTATGTGTAAGCAGCATTTCCTGGTCACACATTAAGAAGAATATGCTCTAAAATGTTGTGGAATTACTGCTTTACTACTGCAAGTGATCCCAAACACCTTTATGCCTGCTCCAAAGCTGCTCCGAAACATGAATTTTTCAGCTCCGTACCTGCTTCTATTTCCTTCTGTTCCAAATCTGCTTCATAACAACTTTTTTTTAAGTTCCAAAAATTACCCCAGATCCTGAGCTGGCTGGTGATATAAAAATGCAAATGTTCAGCAGAAGCGACAAACCAAAACTTTGAAATTCGAGTGAATTAAGCTGAAGTTTAAATGATCAGCTTGAGTTATTGCGAGCCTAGTGCACTACTTGATACACTCCTGAGAGAGGGAAGTGTTGTGCGCAGGTTGTGCAACGAAGCTCCAACTCCACCTCGGCGGGTGCATCAGCAGACGTACCGGGAGTTCAAGGAAGCCCTGAGGCTGCAGCGTATGGGTCTCACACCAACTACCAATCACGTGCCTCCTGGGCATCAGCAGCAGCAGCAGCAGCAGCAACCACTCAACAGGATTGGCCCGGTCAGTGGAGTGAGGTAGCAGTCACCCCGTTGGTGATATGTTGAACTATGCAACACAATAAACCAGCAATAAGCAGAGGGAATGAAAAGACAAAAATGCAACACGAAAAAGAAGCTTATTGTAGTAGTGGAGCAATGTCAGGGAATTCAATCTGCAGAGCAAATTAGTAGGCTTGTGAGAATACGAATTCTTTCAAGTTAAAGCCAGTAGAAATAGTAATTAGTGTCAACAGGGGTGTTCGAGTATTCAAAGTTTCGAATATAAATGGAATATTTCTTTATTCAAAGCATATTCGATTTGAAAAATGCTCATTCGATCCTGGTAGACAGCATTCAACTGTATACGTTGAAAATGAAACCAGAATAAAGAAGCAAATAAACATACGTAAAAAGTTTCCAAAAGCAGTAATTTTCTAGATGGTGACATGCATGAAAAACGTCTGAAGTAAATCACTGCATAAATTTGACTCACATCTGACAGGTAATCAATGGTAATGACACTATTCAGGGCAGCTGTTTTAGACATAATTTTTAGCACCAGTTTGTGATCCTTCAATTAAGCAATACTATTTCAGTATAATTAAATACTATATTGGGCAGTCCTGTTAGATGTCTTGCATTGGAAGTTCTCCGTACTCTCTCAACCCCGGTATCTTTATGGCAAGTCTGGGACCACAGACGCACACGCACACAAAGTCCTCTGCGGCTACACTGCCGACCTCTAAAGCAGTACCGCACTAGAAGACACACGGACTACTTTAGTCTTTGACATAGTCCAGGTGGGCTGAGGTTTATGCACCTTCTGTGGGCGGTTTCACCCAGACCGCGAAGAAAAACTTTGAGGATTGCAGCTGTCGGAAGCAGACTTTGAAGTCCCATTCCCATGTCTTCTCTCCGTGTTGGGATTTTGCACAGTTACCAACTGGGTGGAAGAATGCGAAGGACTCTCCTTCCGAGGTCTGAAGTGACGATCCTGGGCTGCAGGCCCATTGAAGCTGTGCTTCAGCAGGTGCAGAGTCGCACTGGACAGCAGGGCCATCGCTGTTGTCGACAATGACGTCGTCGTTCTCGAGCCAGCGCAGCTTACTGGCCACCTGTTGCCATAGCACCAGAGGCAGCCGACGCAGCTTGGCGGGCACTGGCACGATGTCCTGCAGCCTCTTGACCCGGTGGACGTAGTCTTTGACACGTCTCAGGGCCCCGCCAGCCAGGTGCTCGAACCCTCGAGGTACAGCTGCAGGAAGCTGCGAAGAAGGTGGTGTAGCAAGATGACACGTCAACATTGCACCATCTATCTGAAGTTCCAATTGCTGGATGGTGTCGAGCTCCAGCAGCGAAGTCCCGTACGCTGTCACGTAGAATGTGACGTAGGCCCGCTTCCGTCAGTGCTGCATGTCCGTGCGGTAGTAGCCCAGGACTGGTATGCTATGCTTGGAAAAATTCTGCAGCTGAGTGGACGTTTAGAGCAGCCAATGCTTCGAAGCGAAGAGCCTGTCGAAGTCCTTCTTCATCATTAATGATGTGGTGGCTCCAGTACCCACCAACAGCAACATGTGAATGTGTTCTCCAATGACAACAGCATTGCGTAAGTCCTTTGGGCTTGTCGGTGCAACTTGCAAGAAAAGAACTGTAGCAGTTCGGAAGCCTGCGTCGTGAACTGGGGCAATATCGTGGATCGACGCTTGCTGTTTACGGCAAACCGCCGCGAAGTGCCCTTTGATATTGCAGAAATAGCATATCTTCTTCTTGGCTTGACAATTTCTCGCCGAAGCTAAATGGCCTAACTGGCCGCACCGGAAACATAGACCTGCTTGAGGCTTGGGAGCAAGCTGTGCTACATGCTGGCAGCGAGCGCCGTCCTGCAGACTCTCTGTCAAGCCCGCGTAGCAATCTTGGACGTGGCCGTCTCGGCCAGCCGGCCTGAGGGGGATGCCGCTGCCATGTTGACTCGAATGCGGAGCCGGCGAAGCTGCCAACCCGGCATCTTGGGCTGCTGTGACGCGCTGGATGCTACCGCCGTCACCAGAGAGCGAGTCGAGTAGCCGCTCGTTTCCTTCGAACGCCGCGTTAGCTTTATGAGGCGCCCCCAAGTCTCGTCCAGCTTCGAACGCCTTTTGCAGCCTGAGGGCTTCCCCGTAGGACAGCAGTTTGGCCCTAACATATGCATTGGTGACCCCGTGAATTATATGGTCACTTATTCTGTCGTCGTATGTCGCTCCGAACTTGCACAACGGGCCTTTGTCCTTGAGGGCCATGATAAATTCGAGAAATGTTTTGGCAGGCAGTTGCTTGCGGCTTGAAAAAAGGTGCAGCTTGGCTAACACGTTGGCTGTCTCAGTGAAAAGCCCGTTCAAAAACTGGAGCAACGTGTCATACTCCGTTGTCGTCACCGCTTCTGTCTTCGGCACCGTGGTCGAACCCGACGCCGTAACGGTGCCATCCGCCTGCGCTTCAAGCTCCTCTTGAGCGGTGAAGTACCTTCTTTGTCCTTCAATGCCGAGTGCGCTGACGCACGCCGCTCGTCACTGGCTGCCTTCAGGTGAACCAGGAAAATTTTTTTCCATATATGCTAGGGAATGGGAGGCTTGCTGGGAACGTCGAGGAACAGAGGAAGGTTTGCAAACAGAGCAGCAATGCATGCAGGTAGTAGGGCAGTAGGCCTAAGCAGAATGAAAAGTGGCGTTTTTCAGTGAGCCGAGGCAGGAACGAAGGAAATTCAGGCCAACGTCCTTGTAGCATGCAGGAAGTCAAAGCACCAACGCGCAGCAGAAAATGTGACTTGTAGCGTAAATGTCACTTATGTCGTGCTCTTCTTGGCGTCACCTGTAGAACCGGGTTCAGTACCTCGTCGCCATGTGTTATCTCGACGCCATGTCTTGTATGGGAGAGTCTATTTGCACTTCAACAGCTCGGGGTCACGTGACAAAAATTGCAACGTCACATATGACGTCATTGGTTAAAGCAATCGGCTTGAACTGGCTATGTCTTATTGTGACTACGTCTTGTCAAGCGACTCTGAGGTCACATGATAAAAAAAAAGTAAGGCGCGTTTTGTTGTCATCATGGTTTGCGTGTACGATGTTTTTGGATTCAAGTATATTACATTCTTGTGGTTGTCATCCACTCTGCGTAGTTCGTTGGTGGCTTGATTATGGTAGATATTGATAGTTCGTCATCTCTAAGCGATGAAGCAATTGTACGATCGCTCCTCCTGTGCTTTGAAAGGGGCGAACGCAACTAGTGTGGGTACGTGAAGACAGATCAAGAATTGGAACACTTAGAGCCCCGGGCCAAATTCACTTACGGTCCAAATTCACCCGGGCCAAATTCACTTATGTTCTTCTGCTTCTTCCATTAGTTTGCTACATTGCACCCTGGTACCCCGTTTTATTTTGCACCTCTTCACCCCACGTCGTAACTCGACCAAAGAATAATATTTGTTGGGGTTTAAAGCCCCAAGAGCAGATAAGATTACGAGGGACGCTGTAGTGGAGAGCTGCGGTAATTTTGACCACCTGGGGTTCTTTACTGCACACCTAAATCTCAGCGCATGGGTCTCAAACATATTTGCGTCCATCGAAAATGCTACCGCCGCGGATTCCGTCCCACAACCAAGGGTGTGTTGAGTCGGGTGTGTTGCTGTGCGGGTACGTAACGTAGTACAGTACAGGTCACTGGTCAGCTCATTTGTCTAAAACACCGAAAAGGCGCGCTCCGGACTGCACTGACGATGTTTTCTGATTACAACTGGTTTGAAAGAGCCCATATTCTCGCGTGCAAAGCCGCTAAGGTTAAATGCTTAAGTGTGGGCTGTCAACTAGTTAACGGTATACATGGTGCCAGAGAGCAGTGGCGTAAATAATGGGGAGGTCAGGGGGGTCCTGACCCCCCTTGTGGTCGGGCTGGGGGGGACACCCCTTGCAAGTGACCCTTCTTGAGATTTAGCTTTCGAACATCACATTTTAATTACTTGACAGTTAAATATAGCGCACTAGGCTATACAGCACAGTTCATTACATTACTAGGCTATTCCCTAAAAGGTATACACGATGGTGAATGGAGCTGAAGTTAAACAAAAGCTATACCTTAATGTGCTAGCATTTGCGCTTGATTGTTTAATCCAAATGGCATATTTACTAGAAGTATGCCAGAGCCCATTTATGAGTTATTCTATGATGTAAATAAACATCTGTTAAGTTTTTTTTCAACGCCGGTCTCTCTGCTTTGAAGCTTCACTTCGCCAACGTACGTTTCTACTAATGGCTGCTCATTGTTGTTAGATTAAGCTCCCTGGCCCGGCACCGAGGCCTGTGCTTGCTTTATTTATTTTATTTCAAGGCATGGCTTTAATTTTTACATAATTAAGAATAACACCTATATTTCCAAAAAAATCAGAATGGCTGCCATGGCAGGATGTGTCTTCCCCTTGTGATTTTTCTGGATTTATGCCACTGCCAGAGAGTGCTGGAATGTGCCATTCCGGCGTTCTAGACAAGTTTCTTGACCTCATTAATAGTTCTCAGCCCACAATCTATCCACAGTACACGATCAGTTCTCATTAATATTGTGTCTAACAAGGAAAAACGATCCCTTATAATTTCCACTTGATCTCTGTAGGTTGCAGATGAAACTTAACAGTCGACTGTTCACTGGTTACTTCTTCAGAAAATGAGAAGCGGCTATCTGTGTAACGCTGCGAGGCTCAACCGAATGGCCATCGGGAGGACTTCGAGCTGTACACCTGTAGGCTTCAGTAGATTCCTTCGATGTAAAGCATATGGCACTAACAGTGGTAGCAGCAAATGCCGGCAATCATACCTGTTCCTTGCGGCACGCTATTGCGTGCTCTGGCGTTCATAGCGCCACACAACTAAGGAGCCTACATGACCGGCCGTTCATGTAGGCTCCCTACACACAACCTGTGACACAACACACTTGGCACTCCCCTCGACAGCACTCGTTACTCTCATACCTACGCAACGACACATGACAATTAAGTCCATGAGCGGAACAGTGGAGTGACTTCGATTACGCGGGCCTCCTTCGCCGGGCTCTTTAATCCGCCAAGGCACGCAGCGTGGAAGCGTGGATGACGATCACAAGAATTAAGATAACTTGAGAACTCGTGACGCGAACCATGATGGCAACAAAACGCGCCTTCCTTTTTTTTTTTTTATTGCGTGACCTCAGAGTCGCCAGTTCAGGCCGATCGCTTTAAGCAATGTCATATGTAACGTTGCAACTTGGGGCCATGTGATCCCGAGCTGTTGAGGTTATGCAAATAGACAGGATAGGCAGGAGCACGGCGTAGCCCGTATATGGCTGACGGAGAGGCCCAGCGACGGAAGGGCGCGCAGAGAGGCGACACGGACGCGGTGAATTCGGGCGAGACTGGAGTTTGTTCTCCAAGGTTTATTGCACAACATTTTAAATGAAGGGGGAAGAGGTGATTGGTCGGCGTGACACGGGTCACATGACTTGCGTGGCCACGCCGGGTTGGCTCAAGAATTCAAAAAAGAGAACACCAGCGGAGACCTGGCTCCATCTTGCAGCACTACCAGAAAACACAGCACAAGGTGGTCTGTTAACATGACACCAGGGGTCGCACGACACAACAGTGTTGCAGATGCAAGCCGTCATTTTCATGGACGATGCGAGTCGCCCCTCTCAGACTGTAACCACTGCAAAGCATTTTAAACCGTACATTTGCTACCCCTACCGATAAGGCAGATAGTGCCCGTTAGGCCTTGCTGCAGGTTCGACTTGGCATGCCACCCTGGGAAGCTTGCCTTAGACATCATGAGATTGGGCGCAAATGAAATTGCACTCACGAGCTGAACCAAGGGCAGCATGCGTGAAACCTAGTTTGGGTTTGTGGTCGGAAGAACAGCCATGCCAACTATCCTGCATAAGCCTTCCAAGCTTACAAGTCTGCCTGCTGGTGACAAAGGCGAAAACGCGCATCGCAAAGCCTTTGTATTTGCGAAACACCACCTACACTGATGGTGGAATTGATGGTGGAATCACACGCATGATAGCTGCTCTCTGCGAAGACATAACTATTTTCCAGACAAAAACCGAAAAGCCAAACATAGGTACTGTGCACTTGACACAGAAGCGAGCGCACGTTCGGTGCGGAGCGCGCACCCAGAATGCCCAAGCACCCGAAGCATTGGCTTCACCAGCGCCCAGGCAACCCCTTCCTCACACAGCGTGACCGTGATGCAGCCGTTTTTTTTCCCTTTTTTTCCTCTCTCTGCTCCTCGTTAGTTCAGCCTACGTCCTCTCCTCCTACTTTACGCCTTCACCCCACTGTCTCTTTAACCTCCACACCTCCATTGAAAAGTGCACTCAGTAACTCGCTTCTATGAGCCACATTATAACTGATCTCGGGGGCTGCGCAGTACAGGATGAACAGGAGTAAGAAAAGACTGTTATTGCCGGTTCTGCGCTGCAGCTGCAGTGACAAAATATCTGTGCACAATGTGCTTTGTCTCACATTTTGGGGCACCGACGCGCAATATTGCTAGCCGCTCCTCTGCCGAGCAGTCGCTGCGCCACCAGCTAGCCTGGCCGTGGGATCCGCTGCTGATGCGTAAAATGCCTATTCGTGGTTCCAAGGAGCCAACGGGCGTTGTGAGTCGTTGCTTGTGGTGAAGCACATTGCGGCTTGTTCGCTTTTGCATATCCGCTAGCTTGATGTCATTGTCCACAAAGTTCAGATTCATCCTGTACATCGGTGCCGTGAGTGCAGTTAGGCCTAGCCACAACTCCAAGCAGTAAGCTCAGTCGCTATGTGCATTGCTGCGGTGCCCGCTGTTTCAAAGTACGTCATGTTCAGGCACGAGTACAAAGAGTCATCTGGCAATGGTCTTCAGCACGAGGTCTGAAGTGTAGATGAGCAGGATCTCCAACCGTGATTCCAACAAGTCAACACATGAATCATTCTGAGACAAGAGCCTGCGACGTTCGCAGTTAGCACGTCACGCTATTGAAGTCTGACGATTGAGCTTCCACTTGCAGCTGCCAAATCGAAGTGTAATTATATTCTGAACAATCGTCCACCTGTGAACACAGGACGAGTACTAAAGCATCACTAAGTAGTGCTATTTTCGACAGCTGTGACATCGCGACGCATAAGCAGGAGACAACGCTATACCTGAATGAGCATCAGACCAATGGTAAGGCTGGCTGGAGAAACATTGTGGACACAGCCTATCAGATGCCTCACAACGACCTTCAAACATTTATTTTTTATACACTTGTCTATGAATGGAGGAGCTAGCTGAGGTGGGTAATTTGAAGACTGAGAAATGCTCTTTCCGATGAGCCGAAGATTGCGGCGCCCGGTTGTGCCGTTGCGGAGCTATATATGTATATATAACATATATATGTTTTTTTAAGCAGTTTTTTTGCGATTTCTGAAATAATTTTTGCCACCTCGATAGGTGCAACAATGCCCACTTTTTCCAGCAGCGTTTGTGTGGCTTGTTCCCTTGCAGGAGGAAGAGTTCAGGGCTCGGCACGAGGCCATAGTACATCAGCAGCGACTGGAAGCTGCCTGGGCTCAGCAACGATTGCATCGGCCACCCTCTCCCCCTAGCCTGCCATCATCACCCTTGCTGGTGCGCAACATCTCATTTGCTTGGGCACAGGCTCATTGATCAGTTAATGCACTCATCCATCGTGTGTCACTGTCGAAGACTCGGCACAAGGACCATCAGGAGCTCAGAAACAAAAGAGGAGGAGGTTTAGGTGGTATAAATATGCTCAGGATAGTCAAAAACATCAGTATTGTTATGTGGTCGTGACAAAGACGAAGTGCTTTATTGGCCAGACTTGGGCTCAGGAAATGAAAAGTCAAAGTACAAGCAATACACACTGTACACTGATAGCGGTGATCACAGTCGTCAGCCATCGGTTATCTGCTCGTCTGTGAAATTCATCACCTTTTATACATGCCTTATTGAACCTTGCAGCATTATTGCTAGTGCTCGCGTTAGCTCTAGAACAGTGGTTCTGAAATGGGGGTTGGCTCTGCAAGGTCATTTTTGGGGTCCGCAAAACCCATGTCCGAAAAAAAAAAATGCCGCGGTTTTCGAAGGCGCACTTACGTCCCGGGACAGCATCGCCTTCTGATTTTTGGTGTGCTTCACAGCGGAACGTGTTTACGTTACGGCGGAGCTGACTTATGTTTCTCCTCCGTGAGATGGTTGTAAAGCTTTTGCTGCAGTTTTCTACAACATATGCATGCAAACATGCTTTTAAGGTATGAGGCCAAGTTGAAAATGCGAATTTTTTTTTTCAAAATGTCATTTTTTTGTTTTTGGTCATGTTAAATGCGCAATTTATCACCCATCATTTTGCTGCATATAGCTTCTGTCTATGCAGTTTCTTGCAAAAGATACAGTTAAACCTGCCTATAACGAACCTCCGTACAACGAATTCCTCGATATTACGAAGTTTTTCTATTCCCCACCATTACTCTATAGAAGCACATGTATTTGCGACCTCTGTGTAACAAAGTGGCAGTGGGAGATGCCCTTGTTATAATGAATTTTCGCTGCCGACAGCCTAGGGATTTTGCCCTGAATTTTGTCATTTTGGCACAAGCAGGAGCCGCATGCATCTTCTGCGGTTGCCCCGCCGATGAGCGCATGAAGCGGCGGTGGCGCACATGGCGCGCTCGAAGTCCCAGCAACTGCAAGGCGAGAGCAAGCGCTCATTTCTGCGTGCGAATGTGCGTAAAGCTGCCACGGGCACATGCGTGACTTTCTTGAAAAAAAAAAAGAGAGAGAGAGAAAGAAAATTGCTTTTGCGTTGGCAGCACCACTGTTCGGTTGTTGCAGTAGTCTCTGAACTGCACTTCATTGACGTGACACCAGGTGACACCACTAAAAAATCCTTGCCTCGTGTCGTTACACTTCGAGTTCGCGCTGCATGTGTGGGGTGGTGCCGCATATGGAGCTCGCTCATTCTAAAAAGATGGGGCGTGCAAACACGGACACAAGAAAGAAGTCAGGACACCACAAACGCCGACTAACAACTGAAGAAACACACAATGGTGGAATAGAAGAAGGCACAAAAACTTATCTGCGCATGCCCATGCAATAGGCGAACCTATCAATCCAGCACGCGTGGGGGTTGTGGTAGCCTCGATGCTCACCGGAGCCGAAGACTACCGCGGGTTCAGGCTTAGCGAGCCACAGGGCCGCGTCTACCGTCGCCTGCTGTATGTTTAGCGCACCGCTCCGCGCGCGCTCAGCTAGCAAAGGCGTTGAGCGTCGCGCGGCATAAACTCAGTGTTCGATCAAACATACACACACAAACACTTTATTTCCCTTTCGGCGGCACCCCAACGAAACACCACGTCCGCTCCCGGGATGCGGGGAGCAAAGGGCCCCCGCAGGCGGACGGAATACACAAAGGGGTTCCGCGAAGCACGTCGCAGCTCGCAATGGCGAGCTTTGACACGCCGCTCGGGAAAAAGGTCCCTCGCGGCTATGCTGCGCACTCTCGCGATGACCACTGGGCCTGGTCACGAGAGTTAGGGCAATCTCCGTACGTATGGGCCTCTGGCAAGTGCGGCTCGGCGTGGTACGACCGCGCACGAGCACTAGGCACCGCTCTTTGGCTTCACGTACGAACCGGAGCTAACACTGAAGTAAACACGCCTGCAAGGATGCCGAGGCACCCAGGCAGCCTACAGTCCAGTGATTCCCAAAGGGGACGTTGGACCGGAAAGAAATACGTGCTTACCCAGCGGCGTCCGAGGAGAGAGAGTTCGTCCCGGCCTGCCCGCGCGTCAGTCGCCGAATTTCGCGGCTCCAAGACCGCGGGCAGCGCCACCACGAGTGTCGGCGCGTAGCGCAAGATAGCGCCACTTGCCGTCGCGGGAGAACGGGAGAATGGGAGAGGGAAAGGATTCGAAATGCCCGCGCAGTGGCTTCGGGCACGCCTCGGATCCCCACATCCTCCTCTCCTTAAATCACCCTATACCGGTCGGCAAAGGCAGCCGGTCGTCGCCCATGCATGCAAAGGCGTTATGCAATGAGCAACAGCTAACCTCAGCCCAGGCCCACAACTGCTGCTAATTATTCTACAAATAAAAAAGGAAAAAAAAATAATAACACAATACACTTGAGATACACTATACTATACAATATGGTGCTACGGAAGGGGGTAAAAGAAATTAAGGCGAGTGTTCGTGATGCTCACGCGGGAGAGCGTCCACGGCGCGGTGGGGAGGCGGTGCGTAATGTTGTTAGCCAGAGTGCGAGGCAAGAGGCCTGTTTTGATGTCCGCATGCCCGGAACGGGCTCACCTTCGGCTCGTCGATCTAGTCGACGACAGACCCGCGAGTCCGACGAACGCCGCTTTGGTGATGGTTCGGAGGTCCCGAATTTTCGGCTGGATACCAGAAGACCTCGCTGGGACAGCCGGCTCTTCTGCCGTCATCCTGACGCCAAACCAAATTGGTTGCAGCCTGGAAGGCGCCCCGGCGTCGGCAGAGAGCCGGGCGCAGCTGCCATGTCCGCTAGCCTCGCGCAGCAGCCGTGAGGCAAACGGCAGCAAGGCTTCTCGGCGACGGCCGAGAGCAGGACACAGCCGGGCTGTCTGTCTGACGTCAGCGGGTCCCCGAACACCTCCAGGGTCCACGGCGATAGGGTGAAGGTGGTTTCCTATGGTGTCGTCACCACGCCGCACACTTCCAGGGCACGCACAGATCCACCACGCACGTAACACACACACACGCACACACAGCTCCGAAGACGGGCTTCTCCCAACGCGCCACGCGATGGAAGGCGCGTAGCGTCCTTCGTACCTCTCCCCCCCGCATAAGCACCAGTATGCACGACCCCTTCCGCAGGCAAAAGAAAAAAACACGGCGAAAAAGTAAACAAAAACAAAATGACACTCCATATGCGAACAAAAAATACGAGAAACACATCAAGTATAAACATGAACACTCAAACAAACAAAAATAACAGCAAACTGGGCGGGGGCCGACTTCTTTGCGAGCACTGGCTGTAAAGAAGTTAGCCTACTGAGGTTAGACAGTAAGGTGAGGGCCTTCGGTTGCGGAAATAAGTCCGCCGTCCGGCGCGAAATCACTAAGGTGACCGCTTCCTCAGATTATACCGGTGCGTGGTCCGAATGCGGTCGGCCGTCCCGGGTGTGCCCCGTTGCTTGCGCGCAGTGCCACTGGGCGCTGGCGGGAGCTTGTCAGACCTCGACGCAAAGGCTTTCAGGTCTGCGATGTGGGCACGGCTGAGTTTTCCCGAAAGGGGATCTTTCAGCAAGTACGCGAGCGGAGTCCAAGCTTTCTCTACTCGGTACGGACCAAGCTACTTAGGAGCGAGCGAGGCTGAGAACCCCTTGCTCGCGTCGCTAAGAGCGTGGTTGCGCTTCAGGACAAGATCACCTACCTTAAATGAAAGATGGCGATGTTTCCGGTCATACTGGGCCTTCTGCGCAGCCCTGGCCGATGCCAAACTCTGCCTTGCTCTACAGAGAGCTCGACACAGCCTGTCCCGAAGCTTTGATGCGTAAGCAGAACAGTCTGCTGGTGTTTCCTCGTCTCCAAGCTGGCATTGCATGACACTGGTCACCGGATTTGCCAACTCCCTTCCGAAGTTGAGGAAAGCAGGAGAGAAACCAGTAGAGCGACTCTCGGAGGTTCGGATTGCGAACGCGAGCTCACTCAAATGGTCTGCCCAGTCTTTTTGACTTTCAGCAAAGGCCGCCAACATCGGTTTGAGCGTACGATTGGTTCGCTCCGTCAAATTGGACTGGGGATGGTAGGGCGAAGTGGTGCAGTGATTAATTCCTAGGGAACGGCACGTATCACCAAACACCCGAGCGGTGAAATACGACGCGTTGTCAGTAATCAGTCTTTCCGGAAAGCCGAACCGACAAAACACTTCCTGCAGCCTCTCAAGCACCGCTCGCGCTGTCACCCTCCGAAGCGGAAACAATTCCACCCACTTCGAAAAATGATCCACGACTACCATCAGATGTATGAACCCCTGCTTGCTTCTGGGGAACGGCCCCATTAGATCGCAGGTGGCTACTTGCCACGGACGCTCACTGACAATCGGTTTCATCAGGCCGGGCGGCTTGCCACCCCTTGATTTCACCGCTTGACAGACATGGCAGGAACGGCAATAGCGGAAAATGTCACGCTTCATGCCAAGCCAGGTCACAGTCTTGCTCAGTTTTGCAAAAACTTTGGAGCCACTCAGGTGACCGGCCATGGGTTCGTCGTGAGAGGATCGCAACAGTGCGGCTCTCAGACTTTTGGGCATAACCACCTTAAACGGGTCCACAGACTCCTCATCGGTGGCTATGTATTTCAGCAGGAGCCCGTCATGGTCCAGCAAGTACAGTCGCCGACCGTTTATTCGGACGCCGAAAATTCGGACATGCTCGTTTATTCGGACATGCTCGTTTATTCGGACACCTTCGCGGCACCGCCACTCGTCCCATTGAAGTAATGTAAACTCACGACCGAAAATTCGGACGCCCCACAGCCCGCCGTTCGATTTTTCGGACTCCGGCTGGCTGATAGAGTGCGACGTTGAACGCCATAACAAGCCGTCAGCAATGGTTACAAAATTTTTACTAGGTTGCCAGCACTGAAATGTTGCACTGGCTATAACTGGAGATCGTGCCAGTGTCAAAAATCCACGCAGAAGTTACAGATCTCGAAGGCTATGTTTGTTGGCTACACGTAACGGTTGCCTTTAGGCTTTAGCCAGTCACGTATCCATTGAACGGCTACCACGGCCAAACAGCAGGCCAAGCCAAGCCAAGCTTGGAATCGGCTCTGTGCGGCGTTTGAGGCGAATGACAGCGCGTACGAGTACGACGCGGATCCTAATTCGGACGAAGAGAGTACAACAGATTACAGAAGCGCTGCAACATCAACTAGACCAACACCGTTTGGTTTCGCGTGTGAGGGTTTGCGTTCTCATGTTTCTGTGGCTAGGCCTGATCTGCATCCCGAGCTTTGTGTCCTGCTCGTGCGAGGCCTGATCTGCTGAAATTGCTCCGACGCTGCCCGTTCCATGTGCGCCGTCGGAACTAAAGAAACGCGACAACTACAAGGCCCTGACGATGGCGAAAAAAAGCGGCGATTATTCACCAGGTGGAAGTTGCTTGGGAGTTTTCGCCGAGTTGGGCGATGAGATCATCCGTCAGCTACTCGAACCAGCGCATGTGGACAGTGACTGCCGTGGTGACGCACCTCCCACACCATAGCCATCAAATGCGGATTTAGCGTAGGCTGTTGCAGTGCTATTGCTGACCTGCAGGGGTGGCCAAACATTGGCTGAAATACAGGCCGACTTGGTCGCGCGTAAGCGTACATGTGTACAGACGCGCACTAACAAGTTTTTTCCGGCCGCTGGGCCAATAAAAGTGCTTTTTTCTGGTGAATCCTTTTTTTCGGACTCCCGTTTATTCGGACTTTTCAGCGGTTCCCGCCGAGTCCGAATAAACGGTCGGCAACTGTATGTATCCGCGGGGGACCCAGCGACACACGCCGGTTCCCGTCCCCCTGCGCCCGCCGCACTACCAGCAGCGTCACGGCGCTCCGTCTCCCTGAGACCGTCGCTCAACTCGTGACAAAACGGATCATCTTGCTGGGCCTTCAGTAGCTCTTGTCTGCTGAAAGCGATTCCCATTCTCCCAAAGGGGAGCCTGGTACAGTGATGCTACCGCTGCGCCAATTGCGCCAGACTGCGCCAAAGTGCCCTGGCTGCTACAACCTGCTACATTTCCTCAAAATTTGGCGATTCTGCGCCAAGCCTGCGCCAAAGGGGTGTACTCTGACTTTCAGAAATGAAACTAACTACATGAGGTTCCCCGATTGAGAGCGACATCGTGCTGTACGTGGACGTTCTCCATGAGAGTGATGAAAATGGAGACAAAGTAGTATAACCTCATTACAACGGATCTGTTTACAACAGACATTCGGATATTACATACCAATTTGCGGCGTTATGCCGACCTCCGTATTAGTTCCATTGATAGAGCTTCGTTTACAACGGATTCTGGTACAACGGACATTCGGATATAATTGACTAAAATTTCACGCCAGCAAGATGGTCAGGACTCCTTTAGAGCGGACTTTTCTACCACGGTCATTAACTTCCGACTTCAAACATCGCTTAGCATACTTTCGGGACGGGAGCAGCGCACCGCGGATATCGACGTACCGATTTAAGAACGAAGGCCGCCGATCCCCGGTCTGTCAATGATCAGCTATGCCTAGCTGTAGCGTTAAAAAAAAAAAAAAAAAAAAACGGCGCGCAGCGTGCTTGGTGCTGCGTTTGGGACGCTGACACTGGCTGACACGCGAAATTGCGAGCCGCTGCCACCGCTTCTCCGCGCGGTCGCTGCGCGGCGAGCTTGGCCGGGGTGTCCGCTGCCGATGCGCAAAATGCCCATCCGCGGTTCTGAGGAGCCAGCGGGCAATGCGATTCGTTGCTTGAGACGAAGGACATTACGGCTTCTTCGCTTTCGCATGTCCGCTAGCGCGATGTTCTTGCCCACAAAGTTCGGATTTGGCTCGTACACGGCACCGTGAAAGGAGTTAGGCCTAACCACGACATTTAGTAGAAAGCTCAATTGCGATGTGCGTGGCCGCGGTGCCCGATGTTTCAAAGTACGTCATGCTCGATTGCGAGTACAAGGTGTTGTCCCGCGGTGGTCTTCGTCATAAGCTTCGAAGTGCTGATAAGAAGAACCTCGAACAGCGGGTCCAACGAGTCAACGCTATTAGTCGTACGTCTGCGATGTTCGCGACGAGTGCGGCGCGCTATCGTAATCTGATGATTGAGCTTCCGCTTGCAGCTGCCCAACTAAAGCGTTCCAAATTATCGTCGACCCGTAAACACAGAACGAGTGCGAACGCGTCACTAAGTAGCGCAATTTTCGACAGCCACGACCTCGCGACGCACAAGCAGTGCTTCTGCGGTAATATACCGCAGAAGCAGTAATACCGCAATTTTCACCAAGTCTACTGCGGTAATACCGCCAGTAATACTGCGGTAATACCGCAATTTTCGCCAAGTCGGCAGACGCAAAACAAATTTTTTATAGCACTTCTACGTAGTTTTCATTGAAGATATTTTGGAATCAGATAGAAATGGGCTACAGAAACTGAAAATGCGATTTTCCAAAAATCGAATTTTTTTTGGTCCCCCGTTAAAAATAAGACCATGTTTGTGACTCGTAATTCTCTTTGGTTATAACAGACCCATTCAGTGTTTACATGAAAGTCTGTTGTAACAGTACTTGGATTTTACATACTCCCTTTACAACAGACCAAAATCCTCTTCACTATGAAGGTCCGTTGTAATGAGGTTATGCTATCAATATGGTGTTGTCAAGCGGTCGAAGGAACTGCGTTTTGTTTTTGTTTTTGTAATCAAAGCTGATCAAAGCATCAACTGTAGGCAACATGGCGTAGCAGCAGTGAAGCGACATGCAGCCATGAAACGGCACATCGATGCTACCAGTCGTCATTGAGACGCTTCAGGTGAGCTGCAGCGGCCGAAAACGATCCAGCCGACTTTGGAATTCGGCAGTCCATGGAACGTTTTTCGGTGTGACCGCGTGACAAACGCAGAAACTCTGTTTGTGCTTGGCATGACTCTCAAGGACATCCCATACTCGTTGGCCGACACAGCAACTGCCTTGTTTCCCAAGTTATTTGGAGATTCCGAAACAGCGAAGCAGTTTAGTTGTAAGAGGTTCAAGGCATCCTACATAGTTAGTGATGGCCTCGGGCCGTATTTCAAGAAACTTGTGCTTGACGAGCTGAACAAGCCGGATGTGGTTTTTTCTCTTAGCATTGACGAGACCCCTATTCTTGAACAGAGGTGCCAACAACTTGATGTAGTTAGGCATTTCTCCAACAAAATGCAGCGAGTTGTGGAACACCTACAGTCTTTCCGGCTGGGCTCTGCGACTTCGGAAATTTTGGCTAGTGAAGTGCGGAGAGCAGTGATGGACCTGCCACAGAAAAATGTAATTTTCTTTTCTACGGATGGCCCTAATGCAATGAAAAGCTTCAGAAAAAAGATGCAGGAAGCATACCCTGACATCATAGATGTAGGAGAGTGCTGCTTGCACAAAGTGCACAACTCATTTGCCCGCGGCTTGAGTGCTGTTGGCTCGGATGTCGATGCTGCTGTGGTCGATGTTTATTACTTTTTTAAAGACTTTTTAAAGAATTCTTCGGCTCAGAATGAATTGTTGAAGGCAGAGCACCTGCTCCAAAAGCTAGTTTTGCTGCTCCAAAACGCAATTTTGCCTGCTCCAAAAGCTGCTCCAAAGTGGCCTAAGCCAGTAGCATCACTGCTGGTATCGTTCCTACTCAGGACTGCAGCCATCGCTGCCGCTTGCGTCGGCGTCATGGGTTCGCTTTCGAGTAGCTCACCCTCTCGCCCGCTTCACGGCGCACTGCTTGCCTGGCTCGCGGAAACGGTTTGCTCGTCGGCGCACTCACCCTTCTCTCCGCGCGGCGGCTCGGCCGCCGTTTCGCCCTCGTCGCTTGCTTGCGCAAAGGCACCGCTAGCGGTTGTCGCACCAGAATCCAGGCTGCCGGTAGACACTGGGGCACAAGATAGCGCGTCAGCTACCACGTTAGTGCTCCCCTTCCGATACTGCACTGAAAAGTCATAATGCTGTATTAGGAGAGCCCAGCGCGCCAGCCTGCCCGCAGGCTCACGGAGCCGCATCAGCCAGCTTAGCGCGCTGTGATCTGTTTGCACCACAAACTTCGTCCCATCCAGGTAGACATCAAACTTACGCAGTGCAAACACGGTGGCGAGACACTCCCTCTCAGTCACGGAATAATTCTTCTCCGCGGGTATCAGCGAGCAGCTGGCAAAGGCCAGCGGCTGCAACACGCCATCGTATTCCTGTAGGAGAACTGCTCCTAATCCCAGATCACTCGCGTCAGTCTGGACAACAAACGGTCTGGTCAGGTCGGGGAGCTTGAGCTGCGCTGTCTCCGCAATGGCGCTAGACAGATGGCAAAACGCCTCTTGCTGCTCAGGTCCCCATCGCCACACCGCAGACTTACCCAAGAGCTTGGTCAAGGGCGTCTGCACTCGGGCACAGGACGGAATGAACGACCGGTAAAAGTTGGCCATTCCAAGAAAGCGGCGCAGGCCGCGTACGTCCTTGGGCACGGGGAAATCGGGGATTGCTCGAAGTTTCTCCCGGTCTGGCTCAATGGAGCCTTCGCCCAGCGTAAACCCAAGTAACTGAACTCGAGTCTGCGCTAATTGGGCTTTCGCGGGATTTAACGTCATCCCGGCAGCCCTCACCCGCCCCAGCACATCGGCAACATGGGCCAAGTGCTCTTCGAAGGTTTGTGAATAAATCACGATGTCGTTGAGGTAGCACATGCAGTATGACCACTTTGCTTCCCCGAGGACGCGGTCCATGAGTCTCTGAAAAGTCGCAGGAGCATTACAAAGACCAAAGGGCATACGAGTGAACTCAAACAACCCTCTGTGGGAGGTGAACGCGGTCTTTCACCGGTCACGCTCATCCATCCGGACCTGTAGGTAACCTTTGGAGGCATCTAACGTGGTGAAGTACCGCGCAGTGCCGAGGTTTCCTACGATGGAGCTAATCGTGGGGAGCGGATAGGCATCCTTACGAGTCACTCCGTTCAGACGGCGGTAGTCTACGCACAGGCGATGACTGCCATCTTTCTTAGGCACCAACACAATTGGAGACGCCCAGGCGCTGGACGAACGGCGAACAATGCCAGCTGAAAGCATATCGTCCAGCAAGCCGTCAATAACCTGCCTCTTGGCCAGGCTGACGGGCCTGGGGTTACACTTCAAAGGAAGCGCGTCGCCAGTTTCGATCGCGTGGCTCACCAACTCAGTACAGCCAGGCTGATCGGTGAAGAGCTCATCGTATTCGCGTAACAGTGCCGACAAACGAGCCTTCTGTGTATCATCCAAATGAGTCGCACAGGCGGTCAAAGGATGCGGAGCCTCTGCGTGTCGTGCCGCTCGATCCCGATGGGGATTTTGAGCCGACGAGCGCATAGCGCAGGGGCCTGCCCCCGAACTTTGCACGCGACACGGTTCCGACGCCTCTGCTGCACAGGCAACAGTATACGCCGGTGGGCTGATGAACGGCTTCAGCTGGGAAAAAGGTCCGTCGCGATAGCCTCCATTCGCAATGTCCACCACGATACCGGTTTTTAGGAGAAAGTCCCGACCGAGAATCACAGGAACACTGAGCCCTGGAAGATGAACGAAACGCGTGCGTCTCCTTCGATCTCCCCATGTGACAGTCAACCTTGCGGCGCCAGCCGACTGGGCCACGCCTTTCACGAGGGTGAATGTCGTTCGGCTGTCCCGCAAGCGCACCGAGTGCTTCCGCAAGTGGGACAACACCTGTTCGCCAAACAACGAAGCGCTCGCGCCCGTGTCCAGCAACGCCGAAAATTCGCGGCCGGCAATAATGACCGAAATAAACGGCGCGTGTGCACCAGCAAGACTGCTTGCCTGGTACGCGGAGGGGAGAAGCAAGGGTTCGGCCGCTCGTGCCTTCACGAACGACCCGCGCCCCCGTTTCCCTGCCTCACAGGAGGCCTAGATACGGGACACTCCCTCGCTATGTGCCCTCGCTCGCGGCAGCGGAAGCAGCGCATTCCGTCCCGGGAAAGGGAAGATGCGCCGTCGCGGCCCCTCTCCCGAGGAGGAGCAGCCTCTAGCGGCAGGGGTCGGTTCGCCTGTTGATCAAAGGATCTGTTCTGACGAGTGTCACCCTCACCGATGCGTTGGGACGGATTGCGTCCCTGTTCGCGCGTGTTGAGTTGCGGTGCAGCACAGGCTGCGCGCCTCGCGTACGCGTAGGGATCTAGAGCGCGATCGCTCAGCTCCCAACTGTGCCCGCTTCTAGCGGGAGCCGCAAAGGCAGCTCCGGCGGGCTGTTGCCGTTGGGGAAAGGGCACGGCCCCTCCCCACGCGCAGCACGGTTCAAGGGCCACGCTGGCTGGCGGTGGCGGGCGATAGGCGCGCGCGGCGAGAATGTCGCCTTGAATGCGCTTCGCCTCGGCGGCCAATTCCTCTAAATCTCGGAAGCGGCTGCCGCGCAGGTACGCCGAAAAGGTCGGATGTGCCTGCCTAATCACCCGTTCGACGCGTTCCTCGTTCGAAGCTCTGGGCTCAGCGATAGAGAAAAGGTCTTCCATCGCGCGTACGTACTCCTGAAGCGACTCATCAGGAGCTTGCGTGCGGAGCTCGAGCTCGCGCCGCATCCTACTCTCGTAGTCAGCGGGTAAGAATTCGCGCAGGAAGGCCGCGCGGAACTCATAGAGGATTGCTGCTCGGTGGCCTGAAAGCCAATACCACCTAGCCGCCGTGTCATTCCGTGCAGCTGGGACGACGCGCCCGAGCACCTCCTGATCATCCAAACCCAATGCTCTCTGATAACGTGACAGAGAGTCAAGGTAATCTCGGGCACTGTGCAGATCACCGTATCCGCTGTAAGTTGGCACAGGCAACATAACAGCGGGGTGAGCGCGTTTCGGAACGGCCGAAAGCGTTTGTACAGCTCCCGAGAGCGCTTGGATCATTTGAGCGGCATTTTGCAGCAGCGTCTGTGCACCCGCTTCAAAGGAAGCTGTCGGTGCGTTAGCGGCGCGGTCGAGCGATGGGGAACTGTCTCCGAGCTCGATAAGGGGCGCGGCTTCAAAAGGGATACCGGCCGGCGTCGCGCCACTCTTGGGGAGCACCTGTCGTTGTTCACAGCCGCCGCTTGGGGCAGCCTCTCGTGAAATGGCTAAGCCGCTTGCGGCTAGCGGTACAGACGCGTGCTCGAAGTGAGCTTGGCTGCTTGCTTGCATAGCAGCCAGCGGGCAAAAGTCGGTGACGGCTGAGGCTGCGTTTCCGACCTGCGCTCCGTAAGCTCCGTTGGGAGCCGATTGGGAGCGATGTGACATGGAACTGCCGTGCATTCCAAAGGGAGCAGTAGCGGTCCACTTTACCCGTGTGCACTGTTCGGGTTGGGCAATGGCCCCGTTCCCACAACACGCTACATCTCCACTGGGAGCTGGTACATAGCGCCTCGCGTCATCTCCACTGGGGGTTGTGACAGGGGTGGGTGCTGGATTCTGCCCGAAGGGGGCACTGGCCCTGTTCTCGAGCAAAGCGGTATCTGTTAAAAACGACAGCAGACAAAAATCACGCCTAGCAGACATAACGCGGGTAACACGGCGAGCCTGATTCGCAAAGGCGTGCTGACTCAGCTAAGTCTAATCAAAGGCTTAATGAGCCTTTGATACCGCGTTGGGCGCCAGTGTGGTGGCCTCGATGCTCACCGGAGCCGAAGACTACCGCGGGTTCAGGCTTAGCGAGCCACAGGGCCGCGTCTACCGTCGCCTGCTTACGTTTAGCGCACCGCTCCGCACGCGCTCAGCTCGCAAAGGCATTGAGCGCCGCGTGGCATAAACACAGTGTTCGAGCTAACATACACACACAAACACTTTATTTGCCTTCTGCGGCACCCCAACACACACTGTACACGTCCGCTCCCGGGGCACGGGGAAGCAAAAGGGCTTCTCGACGCGGACGATACACCAAGGGTTTCCGCGAAGCACGTCGTAGCTCGCAATGGCGAGCTTTGACACGCCGCTCGGGAAAAGGTCCCTCGCGGCTATGCTGCGCACTCTCGCGATGACCACTGGGCCTGGTCGCGAGGGCTAGGGCAATCTCCGTACGTGTGGGCCTCCGGCAAGTGCGGCTCGGCGTGGTACGACCGCGCGCGAGCACTAGGCACCGCTCTTTGGCTTCACGTACGAACCGGAGCTAACACTGAGGTAAACACGCCTGCAAGGGTGTCGAGGCACCCAGGCAGGCTACAGCCCGGCGATTCCCAAAGGGGACGTCGGGCCAGAAAGAAATACGTGCTTACCCAGCGGCGTCCGAGGAGAGAGAGAGTTCGTTCTGGCCTGCACGCGCGTCTGTCCCGCCGAATTTCGCGGCTCCAAGATCGCGTGCAGCGCCACCACGAGAGCCGGCGCGTAGCGCAAGATGGCGCCACTTGCAGTCGCGGGAGAACGGGAGAGGGAAAGGATTCGCACGGCGAAATGCCCGCGCAGTGGCTTCGGGCACGCCTCGGATCCCCACAGGGTCTACGTGGAAGATAACTGTTAAGGCATTTGATTTCATCTTTATGCAAGTTAATCGTCCGTTGGCTCACGCATGGAGCTCGCTCTTCGTTTTCGACGCTGTGCATGCGCGGTTTCACTGCACGCGCGTGGAGCAGCCCCTGACGACGTGCAGCTTTTGCGATTTTTTTTAATGCCAACAACTGTGTCGTCACTACCGAGGAGATGTCAGATCAGGCGCTGGTGAAAACTGTCCGCGAGCACGGTGACAACGACGGATCTTCGGAGGTCAAGTCGTCACTGTTGTCACACGCTCTGCCGTCTTGCACGGGTTCACGGAGCGCACCGCATTGCCGGAGCCTGTCTTGGAGGCCATGGCTAGACGATGACGGAACAGCATTGTATTGATGTCCTACAAATATTCAGTATTGCCATCCCTCACAAACAAGCAATAGAGAGTTTTTTGCCGCTAAATAAATGTTTTGGGTGAGCTCTGCCTTCAGTTCTCCTTGTGTTTAATTTGTGTGTTTCTTTTCCGAATTATTCTGCTGAAACTGGATATAACGAAAACCTGTTTATAACGACTCTTTTCAGGAATTTTTCAAATTCATTATAACCAGGTTTAACTGTACAAGCAAAAATGTTAGACTACCCATCATCTACGAAACTGAAACTGAAAATGCCAGTTTTGTGTGGATGATGAGATTAGCTTGATATGTAGCATTTTGTTGGTTATTTAACAATCATATCAAGTGCAAACATGTTGTAATGCTTTAATAGCATTGTCAACTTATTATTTTGAAGCATAAAAGCCATAAACTTCTCACCAGGTGGACATGCAACGTCCTACATGTGTTTTTTATGCTCAAGGACATGAATGTGAGCCTGTCAGTCATCAAATTTACTTTGTATGACGTGCAAAAGCTTGCCTCACACATGATCGGCACCACATCGCGAAAGCATCGTGTCATGGCACTGGTACTGCAAAGAAAGCTAGAAAAAAATGACGATTTGTTGCTGAAGAAATGGCACACAAGAGTAAGGTCCAGGATGGACCTAGCTACAAATACCGAGGATTTTAGCACTACTGATCACCTTGTGTAAGTGCTGCACCTGTTTCATTTCTTTTTTGTTGATTTTCTCAGAACTTATGTTGTTGGTATTTGTCCACACGCAAACAATCATAACGGTCTTGCTAATGAAGATTTTTCACTAAAACTTGGCACACTTCCTTCTCACATTAGTGGGTGTGCAATGAACCTCAATAAGCCAAATTGTGTCCCAAGATTTAATATGGCTGCGTGTTATACAAAGGTGCCCCTAGTGTTAGTGCATAATTTTCTGGTTATTTAATCACAAGGTCTTGATATTCTTCTGATCTCATTTGTTTTGGTTCATTGCACTGGCCGAAGCTGCTTTATTGTCCCTATGAAAAATTAGGTTGTTTTTATTGAGTGGGATTTGAGTTAGGAGTGTTCACGTAAGGCTCACATTTAATGAACATTTTATTTATGAAAAATTAACAAAAAATAGGACTTGCTTTATAATGCTCACATGTGCCTAAAAAGGTGTGCTTTATAATGTACACTAATAATCTCTGGTGCTTATCCTTTTTAAAAAAACTTTTCCAACACTTGGCCTCATACCTTAACAGGCTTACATATTTGAAAAGCAAACATAGCTAGAAACAGGTTGAATGTGGCTGCAGACCGCACAACTTATTGGTAAGCTGTTAAGATCGAGTTGACTTGGCACTTTTGTTTGAACATCCTTTGCCAGATAGAAATAAAAGGCACCTATTTTGCGCTGCACATTGTGTTAGTTTATGACCCCCCTCGTGCACTGCAAAGGGTCCCCCATCAGTTCCACTGATATTGGGCACGAGGCCCACCACTGGAGACGCGGGCGCTGCAGTCACTGTGACGTGCAGGATTGGCTCACGTGGTCTCACTTCGCGCTGGTGAATTGAAGCGGATGGTTGATTGCGTTGTTTTTAACTGCGATTTCATGGCGTTTTTCCTTTTGAACAACACTGTTTTGCTCTCACTTCATCTGTGCGGACCCCTAGAGACTACACAATCCGGAAAGGTGCAGTAAAGCTTATCGACGGCATGGTACTTTTCTGTTCCGTGCCACAGTGCACTACGTACATGCATAAAGGAGCCAAGCGTGAGCTTTCACATTTACCCCTACCCTGCTTTGCAAGAGCTTAATGCCCCTGTCACCTGTCGTTCTTTTATTGCTAGTTCAAGCTCACAGTGTTAAAATGGACACCAACCACGAATATTCACATAAAAGCAAGACTTTTTGGCTCCCGCACGGGAGCCTTGTTCACAACGAAAAATGAATGCGCAAATAGTCCGGTTATGTATGTTTTAAAATATGATGTAGGCAACGTGCATACATGTGTGGAAAGTTGCCATCATGACGGTTAAGCGTGTGCGCCGTTGTCTGGATTGTCAGAGATTCGAGATAAAGCCGAGAAGTCCAGTTCTTTTCTCTTCCCGTTATATTTGCCATATCCCAGTCTATTTCATGGCCAGTTGCTTCTGTGTGTTCGGCCACCGCGTTCGATGAAACCTGTCTTAGATCATACGTGAGTCTTTGAGTCATCATACATGAAGCTTGAGTCTTTGCTGAAAGTTTCTTGTCTTGCCGACGTAACTTCCACCGCAGCCTGTATCCAGTGTCACTGGTTCTTCTCTGTATTGTTTTACGCTACAGGTGAAAATGTGGCCCACTTCAAACACTGATTCACCTTCTAATAGCAGCCGCGAAGTGTAATGCTGCTTATCAATGAAGCTGTAAATGCTGGACACTAGTATTTTCACTGAAACATAAAATTGCCATTTACCGTATTTACTCGAATCTAACACGCACCTTTTTTCGGAAAAACGAGTCCAAAAATCGCATGCGCGTTAGAATCGAGTATCGAAAAAAAAAAAAGAAACTCGGTTATCGTATTGCCATCGACATTTCAAAATGGCCGCCTCCTACGCGCCTTGGGCTATGGACCTTGGCCATTTCTGCCATTTGTTCAGTTCGTACGTGTGCTGAGGAGATTGTCATCCCGTTCTGCGTTCGCATCGACGGCATGGAAGTGCCGACTCCAAATACTCGACGAGTGTACCACAATGCCGCATTTAAAAGAATAGTTATTACATGTGCAGAGAGACAGACGGAAATCGGGCCGCATCGCGGTCGTTCGGATATAGTGATATAGTTCGGAGTTTCCGAAACGTGCGTGCGAGACTGGCGCGAACAGAAGCAGAAGATTTTTTACAACAAAGCTTCACGAAAAGGTTTCAGTGGACCAAAGCAGGGCCGGTTTCCCGAAATCGAAGAGTGTTGACAGCGACAAGGACTGATCCATTATGCGACTCGTATCGCCGCCGTAGTGGTGACAGTTTTAGCGGCAAGGCCCGCTTTTTACTTTGTGTTTTACTTTTTTGAAACTTCAGTTCTTTAAAACCGAAATACTTGTTATTCTGAATGTGCGAAGTTTGACTCCTACGGACTTTTTTTGTTCTTTTCTCTCATGGTAAATGGGTGCGCGTTACAATCGAGGGCGCGGTAGAATCGAGTAAATACGGTAGGTCACGGTAAGCCACACCTTGCAGCATGATAATTCAAGTGCGCAAAGTAATACGGCTGGCTGGCACATGGTGCATTTGTACAGTAGACTCCTCTTAAGATGAACTCGAAGGGACCGCAGTCATCTGTTCATCTTATCAGGAGTTCGGCTTATCAGAAGTGCCCTCAAAAAGAGACATGCTAACATGCCAAGTGCATCCAAATATGTTACTTGAAAACACTGAATGGAGTAGACTTACAATGGGGGCAAAAAGACAAGAAAAATCATTTATTTGGCTCATCTAGATAAAAACTATGCCTTCAAGCAGAGTATTTACACGAATCTTACGAGCACCCGATATCACATGTTCAAAAATAAAAATGCTCATGAAGATATGTGCTACCTCATTTACATGATAAAACTGTAACACGCTCCTATGTTGATGGTTAGAAAAAAAAATTGAGAGACAAGCACAATTTTCCTTCAAAGAATGTAAAATTTATTGTCCTGGCAGTTCCTTTTCTTCTGTGACCCTGTTTTGGTGGCTCTAAGATCACTTCTGGATACACCTCGGTCGCGTACTGTTGCCTTGACAAAGTCGTTATACGCTGAGTTGCTTAAGAAAGTCTGCAAGGTTTTCTTCGAGGTCCGGATGTTGTCCTGTTTTCGGCTCGTAGTAACTCTTCCTGATCGACGTGCAGCTGAACATATCCCATCGCGCTACTCACGGTCACAAGCCTCGCGCACACGAAAAAGACACGACCCAGCTATATTCACTGTGCAAAATAGCCTTCCTTTGTCGTGCACTTCCATAATCAAAATGGCTCATCACAATTTGCACTTCACTGGGAATAGATACAACACGCACAGGTGCTACGCGAACCAACGCGAATAGACCTCTCCCTGTTTGCAAACAGTGTGACGTCACTGGCAGTGTCCCGCCCCCAAGTCCCGCCTTCGGAGCAGGCACTGGTTGGCAAGAAAGTTCTGCCGGCGTGATATTTCTGCATAGCAGCGCTGCGTGTGTCTGCGTTACTTCGATAAAGTTTTTGCAAATTGCTATTTTCTGAACTCACAGCTGTTAGAAGGAAGTGTTACTGCCTGTAATGAAAGATTCTATTTGGTCAACATATGATTTGCTCGTCGTGGATGACAGCCATAAAAAAATCTCATGCTCCTTGAAAGCGAACGTTGTACATTTTCACGGCGACTGGTGTTTGGAGAAATATTAGCATGGCGTGGATGTGAATGTACTCAATTCCTGTCGCGAAATCTGCACTGCAGTTTTAAACGATGTACAGCATTGGCGGCTACTGTGAGCAAGGTCACAGATTAGATTTTCACTCACGGCGCAAAATTCTGATCAGAGATGAATGAAAGAAAAAAAAACGAAGGAAACACTCATTAGCATGCATTCGGTTAACAAATTCCCGTGAAAATTAAAGCGAAGTTTTCCCCTACGGCATTCCTCATAATCCACTATACAGTTTTGAGATGTTAAACACAATACTTCAATTACAAATAATCTCTTGCGTGGCTATTTCGCTGTATCTGATGGCTACAACGTGTTTCCATACTTACTCATCTCCTTTAGACTTGGTACACAAACTCGGAATGTCACTTCATAAATATCGAGCTGTAAAGATAAGCTAACTAGAATATGTCAAACAAGAATCTCCACTGCTTCCATTAAGACGTACATCTCCAATAAAAGGCGATACGCGTGCAGTTCTGGGTATTCGCCGTGGTAAACCGTCAGTGCATGTTCGGCAATGCTAAAACACGCTGGTAGCTCATGCGTAGTCTCACCTTTCAGCCCGGACATCATGCACGTTTCTTTTTTTTGTGCACAGAGCACAAACACTGAGATGTACACACTCATAGATCATCGCGTCAAAAAAAAAAGTCCAATCCTGATTTTCCGTCGACAACAGGTCACTGCAAATGGCCCTGTTAGAGACAGAATGTGCGCCAATGTTTTCGCAAACAAGATGCATCGTTATTCACACAGCACACACAATATTGTCAGTTTCAACGTCCGCAAAGATGAACCGATATCGTCGCTGCCTTTCAACGCACACTACACGCCACAGTAAACGTAGCACATTTTCGATTATGATGCCGCTGTTCCTCGCACAGACCACCACGTGGGTTCACTTCTCCAAGTTAAACAGCCAGCAGCGTGGCACATTTTTCGTCACACAGTCCATGACACATTTATATGTTCTTTGAGATATACCACAAATAATCTTGGAACCGAAAGATTAAGGAAAAGGTCCAGAAGAAAAAAATAACGTGCGCCAAACACCGTGTGACTGTACCACGCTGAGCCGGCAGCGGGCTGCGGGAGTGTTTTGCCAACCACCCGCCGTTGCACGTGCGCCGAGAGGTCACGTGACCTGACGTCATGGGGCGTGAGTGACGTAGGCCGGTAGAGGTCTATTGACCACATTATACATGTGCTGGGCCGCCATTGTGTGATGGTGATGACAATGCACCTGACCCCTCTGACGGGATCATGGTTTCTCGATTGATATGCACAGACTATTTTTGTTCCTGTTGTCACTTTCTTTTTTTTTTTGCGTTCGCCCCTCTGAACAGGGTGGAGGGCCCCCAAGCTCTTGTGTTCTTCTGTTCTCCCTTCCAGCTGGGAAACCAAAGAAGGAAGAACAAAAGGACACAATGGCTTGGGGGTCCAAGTTGTAAATCCCCCTACTCTTTTTTGTTGCTTTCTTTGCTGATAAAGCCCACACGTCCCCCACCCACAGGCTGGGGGTGAGAGGGGATGCTGGCTTTATCCGCTGACCCCTCTTCTTCGTTTATGTTTATCTCCCTGAATGCCCCACCAAGACTGCAGTGTTCATTTCGCAGAATCGCTAGCGTTGTCGAACACCGCGAAAGTTTGTCTTAACAGAAGAGTACAGTTGAGCGGTTCGTCTTAAGCGAATTTTTTTTTGCATAGGGTCTATGGGAAACCAAACAAATGGCCCCCTGTTGTTCAGTATAAGCGAGAATTCGTCTTAACCGAGTTCGTCTTAACGGGAGTTCACTGTAATCACAGTCGAGCCCGATGGGGGCCATATTTTTCGATCTCGATTGGCACCTTTGTGCAAGCTGGAGAACACAGTCAATTGTCGAAAATTTTCATTCCGATGTGGCCCGGTGGCAATCGAAAATGCACAGTGTGACAACATTAGAAAATTCGTGCAATGAGAAGCATTGACAGACAGACAGACAATGAACTTTATTAAGATAGTCCTGAGGAGCACCGCAGCCGTTCAGGGCGGCAGCGCCGCGGGCCGCTCCCACGTGGGGACGGGGAGGTCAAGCCTCACCGCCGCGTCGTGGGCCCTCTGGACGGCCCGTAATTGGTGTAGTAGATTCGAGCTCCTTAGCTCGGAGCACCACTTTTCTTCAGTGAGGCGTTGAGGGCCCCGTAAGGAGGGACACCGCCAGAGCATGTGATCTAAACTGCTTCTCGCGCCACAATCGGGACAGTCCGGTTCAAAAGCATCCGTGTAAGAACTTAGGGTTGATAGACTAGGATAAGACCTGGTCTGCAGCATGCGAAGCGTGGCAGCCTGAGGCCTGGAGAGTTTCTCGTGCGGAAGAGGAAACGTTCGCCTAGACAGCTGGTAGTGCTTACAAACCTCGTTGAATGTGAATAAAGGATCTCGAAAGACCTCCCGACCAGTCCCCGAGGTACCGCCACTGTCCAACCCGGCGCGGTGGGTTAGCTCGCGCGCGTGGGTGTGGGCGACCTCGTTGAGGTTAGTCAGAGAGGATAAGTGCGACCCGAGATGAGCCGGAAACCACGTGATGGTGTGTGAGGAAATGACTCTGTCACCTAGGATGTGTGCGACCTCAGCGGAAACGGAACCTGATGCAAAGGCTCTGACAGCCGCGCGAGAGTCGGTGTAGATTTGATGCCTATTCTCGTCAAGTAAAGCGAGAGCCACCGCGGCCTGCTCGGCTCTAGCCGGGGTGGTATTCATGAGAGATGCAGAGTTGAGAACTGTGCCACTGTGGTCCACTAGGACGGCCGTAAAGTTTGCCGATCTGCCGTACTGCGCGGCGTCCACAAAGCGTGCGGAGTGCGGGTCATTGCGAACTTGTTTTGCGGGTCATTGCGAACTTGTGGCCCTTCGCCTGCCTGCATTGTGCTGCGGGTGCATGTTGCGGGGAAGCGGGAAAACAGTTATACTGCTAGCTGTTCCCTAGTAAGGCTAAACTTGCATTCTTCCTCAAGAGATGGATTACAACCCAAAACCGCCAGAATCTCCCTGCCAGCGGCGAAGTAGACAGCCTGGCAACCTGAGCCGTGTGCTGCGCCTCGATAATTTCCTCTAACGTGTTGTGAACCCCGAGCTGCATTAGCCTCGTTGTGCTGGCATTCATTGGAATACCCAGCACCCGTTTGATGCTTTTTCGAATGAGTATATTAAGCTTCGCCTTTTCGTGATTCTGCCAGGAGTGCATGGCGGCCACGTATATGACGTGACTCATCAAGAACGCGTGGAATAGCTTCAAGAGATTGTCCTCCCTGATTCCACCTCGACTGTTTGAGACCCGAGTAATTAGCCGTACCATGCTGTTCATCTTCGCGGTAATTTTGGCGATGGTATGCCCATTGCATCCGTTGGATTCGATGAGCATACCGAGAACCCTGATAACCTCAACTCTGGGAATGGAGTGTCCGTCGCTGGTGTGGAGTACAATGTTGACCTCCGACAGGGGGACCCAGCCCTTAGGCTTAGACCCCCTTCTACTAGGTCTGTACAGAAGGAGCTCCGACTTGCTCGAGGAGAGGCGGAGCCCCGTCCCTATGAGGAAATCCTCTGTGCGATCCAGCGCTTCCTGAAGGGCTTCCTCCACCCTACCCTCGCTGCCTCCGACACACCATACGGTGATGTCGTCCGCGTAGAGGGTGTGATTGATGCCCTCGACCTCCGAAAGCCTCTGAGACAATTTGTACATGGCGATGTTGAACAGGAGCGGGGATACCACTGAGCCCTGCAGTGTGCCCCTCGAGCCGAGCTCGATGGGCCCTGACCGGAGGTCCCCAATATTTAGTGCAGCCTTTCTGTGTCTGAGGAACGAGCTGACAAATGCGTGGAAGTTCTGGCCTAGACCGAGGTCTGAGATGGAATCGAGTGTGTGGGCGTGCGAGACATTATCGAAAGCCTTCTCTAGATCTAAAACCAGAATGGCCCTGACGTCCCTCGTGTTTCTATCGCATAGGTCGGCAAAAAATGTGGAGCTCACTCAGACTCACTCACGAAACGTATCTTGCCCTTAGGGTTCACTCGGACTCAGACTCACCAAACTTTTCCTCAACCGGACTCATTTGGACTCAGACTCACTATAATTTTTCTCGACTGAACTCACTCGGACTCAGACTCACAAAAGCTTTACTCACCCGGACTCACTCAGACTCAGACTGTTGTCTCGATATGAGTCTGAGTGAGTCTGAGTGAGTCGACTCATGAGTGAGTTTGCCGACCTATGATGAGAAGCAACAGCTAGACATTAAAATTGTGCAGCAGACGAACTCATGTAAAATGTTATCTAACTACAACTCTGAATGAGGCGCGCGTGCAAATGGCTCTCTGCGTTTGTCACCAATCATATGAGGAAGGTTGCGGCTGCATGAAGCTCCCAGCATGCCAGATTGCTTCCCACAAAGCGAAGAAACTGCTTGCATCGTGCTTCATAGGGCTATGTGTACTAAACAGGAATGGAAATTTGCTCGTGCTTGTCGTGTCAATCGCAGCCCTTTTTTACATGCAAACCTACAATGAACGAAGTTGCACGGTTGCACGCATTTCTTGCAGCAAAAATATGTTTCTTTGCAGCAAGCGTGTGCTAAAGCCCATTTGATGCTTAGTTTCAATTTGACGCAAAATGATTCGTTACCTTTTACAAAAGCGGCATGCTCGGCCCTCGTGGTTTCTATATCGGTGGCCATAGCAGACGCCAGCAGTCAGTGCGTTGTCTAACGCATTATGAGGAACGTAACATTTTTTCTGAGCAGTTATTTAGGATTTCGTATAGTCAGTGACCAAGCTGCAACTGTATTTTACCGTCTTCGTTAAAGTGAAGTACAACAATAATAATAAAAAAGGAGACGCGAATGTGATTGCGGGCTGACCGGGAGAGGGCTGGCAGAGCAATCCATCCTTACACGTCACAGGGATGCCTCCGTATAGCGGCGCCACGGTATGTCTGAGAACCACTGCTCTAGAATAAATTTAGTTGCTCGCGTCCTACGCATAATCCTCAAGGAACAGTCTGTAATCGCATAGTTTCCAAACATTGCGACACGGCCTGCAACGAGAGGTGGTAACAGCAACACGTGTTTGGTCAAGTTGGTTCGAACTTGATGCAAAACAAAGGAGCACTGAGAAACGGGGATATAAACAAGAGGCACACAGGACAGGCTCTCAACTGAGCGCCTGTCCTGTGTGCCTCTCATTTACGTTCCCCTTTCTTAGCGCGTGTTTGTTTCTCATCAGATCGTAACAGGTTTTTGTGGGTGGAGCCCGATCACATTAAAATAAGAGAAATAAGTGCGCATGGTGATGCCCCCCTGTGAAAAAGCATCATCTCGATACTTCATGTAGAACATGCAAGTAATAATACATGCAAAACAAATTAACAAAAAAACATGGTTGATCCCTCCATCATAGGAATTGGTATAACATGAAGGTAAAATGTGTCCTTACAGAAGTAGTTGAATGTTTGCTATATATTGATATAAGAGAGCTTGCACAATGTCTATTGGTGTTCGTCAGCTGTAGCGTCATTTAACGTGGATGCACCCACGTTGATGCTTGGAGGCACATCTTTATCCCGACGACTAACGTCCATCATCAATGATGAAAGAAACCCTTGTGGTAGCTTTACTAGTTAACGGTGAGAGCATAATGAGAAAAAGTGGTGTGACAGTCGGAAGAGCATCGCTAATTGGACGCAGAACTTGGGCGAAGTTCGCCATCCCGCTGCATGTTAAAGAGTTATTGAACACCATGGCCGGACTATAGGGGACACGCGACGCGTGTCGTGTCTCCCCTGTAGCCCGGCCGCGATTTTTCTTGGGGTGAGCGTAAGCGGGTAACGCGATGTTGCAGCCAGGCGAGGCAGGCGCGCATTGCAGAGCTATTTTTGGTATGGATGGATGCTATGAGCAAGGCAGACAGACGCTTGGGCTAAGGTCACTACCTCATGGCATGTTAAGGCATTGACAAAATTGCACGTTTATTGGAAACGTGCCAGATGGGACGGACACATAGCAACGACGCGTTGCAGGAGCTAATCGCGGAGGCCACGGTCATAACGCATTACTTCCCTTTATCGCTCCCAGAGGGCAACAGCATCTCGCTGACCAAGAGCACTGTGAGAGGAAAGTGCGAGATATAAAAGGTGCATTTGTAAAGCCTCCAGAGTGTGTGATCGTGGCACAGTGGATAGCGTGTCCTGCATCTGTTGTCACGGACCGAGAGGTCGTGGGTTCAACTCCAGTTGACAGAACTTTTTTCTTTGCCGTGATCGTGCACATTTTTTCGTCATTTCCGTGACGGAAGTACGTCACTGTAATCTTGGTGGTCCCCGGCACGAAATACTATTGTGTTAAAAAACAACAACCTTGCAGCTATGTGTTCTTGCAGCTATGTGTATGGTGCTTGAAATCTGCATTAGTAGAAAGCATAATTGCTAATATACAGATTGTCTGCTAAATTAAGGTAATAAAATCCTTGAGATTGTGAAAGGCTTCACATCTAACGTTTATAAAATAAATATAATTCATCAAGGCAACATACTTGGTTTGGTAACTTTTGCTTTAGGTGCATGGAGCTTGTGTAGGACTCTGTTGTGTTTTGTTAAGAGTCGAAGTGCGTCGTTTTCATTTAGGACAATTTTTAAAGGGTGTGTCGTAGCCTTAGGTGATATCTTAAAAATATGTTATAAGAGTGAGTGAAAACTTTTCCAGTGCTTTATAATGTTTTGGGAAATTTGTTTCAATAGGATAAAAATTTGGTATTCTGCTTCAAAACATCGGCAGGATATGTGCAACAGTATTGAAACACTGGGCAGGTATTGGAAACTAGCTTGGGAAGTAAGCTTGAGCTGCTGCAAGAGCTGAAAGTGAAGAAGGCTGTGGTGTGCAGGCAACCAGTGATGGGATGAGGACACCACCACGGCCGAGCCGTGCTGGCACTCCCCAAGGTGGCGAATTCACCATCCGCCGAGGCCTGGAGAGAGCACGGGAAGAGCACGAACTCATTGAGCAGCTTCGATGGGTGAGCACCTCAATGCAGTCAAAACAAGGTTGCTTCAACTGTGCAACTTATCCCCTTTGCTGAAGGCCACACACAACAAATAAAGTCGGGAAAGAAAAACTGCACAAAAGGATGAAACATTAGGACAACAAGATGCACGGATACTGCACTGTATCTTTTGCATCTCATCTTCTTAGCGTTTTTAGCAAATTCTCGTCTTAGTGAATTTAAAGTGAATGCTCATTTGGTCTAATAATTTCGAATCAAATAGTTTGAATTGTATATATCACATATTATAAAGAAAAATGAGCATTTTTCTCGTGACCCCAGTAACTTGCACAACTAGGCATGTGTGAATGTCACTTTCTTGGTTCGAAGTGAAGTGAAAGCTCCTATGAATGGCCAAAATATAATTGCAGTAGGGTGCTAGTTATAAGCGGTAAAATACGTTACGTTTTAAAACTTACTATACTTAGCATATGTTATACCGTATAACACGCTATTAAACTTAAACAACAATAGGTAATATGTGCATTTAACCTTGAAGTATGGCTTTGCAGCAGTGCAGATTTTGTCTGGATAGGGGGTTTCACAGCATAGCAGCCCCATGCTGCAGCGAAACTACTTTTACGGGGTGGTTACGTGTAGTCAAATAGACGTCTATTCGCTCACTCTGAATAGTTTAAATTTCTCTTCAAGCGAATTCAAATGCTGTAATATTTGTTCGAATATTCAAAGCACTTACACATTCGCCCATGCCTACTTCTTGCATTGCAAGGCATTGTTTGGTACGTCGAAGGCGGTTGTAGCTCGTTAATTCAAACTCGGAGGGCACTATAAAAGTGTTCGAATTAAACGGAGTTCAAATTAGCGTGCGGGCACTAGAATGAACGGACATCGCACCACACTGCACGGGCAGAACCCAAAGAAACCACCTCTGGAGTCGTTATCGCGAACTAGGTGCTACTACACATTTTTGGCTGGCGATTTCGTAAATTAAGTTCGTGAAGCTCTAACGGGGAACAGAATTAATTGAGCAGTCAGTGATACACCAGAAACAATCAACGACATGCATTCATGTGAGCAGTGAGCTCACGTGAATGAAATATATGATACTATTTATGCTCCAAATCACGTTTATTTAAATAGTAGGGTTAACACAATCAGTGTTAAAAGTAATCAGTAATTCTCATTTGCTTGCATTTCTTGTCTTGTGACTCCATGAGCATCGTTTGCAGCTCGCCCAAGAGCTGCAGCACAGCGTCCGAATTCTCATATGCTGAGAAATGCTGCTCTTTCATTGTTTTGCATCTCTCGTAAACTCGGTTTGGTTTGGTTTTGCAACACATTGTGATCACTCTGGGCCGACTTCTGCAAGAAACAATGAAAGCAGGGGCTCCCAGTTCGAATTAACCATTGTGGATATCGATGCATTTGAATTATTGGGAGTTTACCCCCACAGAAATACACAGGGCTGTGCCGATACCGGGGGGTCAGTTCGAATTAACTGTAAGTTTGAATTAACAGAGTTTGAATTTACTGTATATACAAAAGGGCAAAGGCTGTGAGTGGCTTTGTCTGCTATTGCGACTGGGAGAGCACAGTGTGACCGAGTCTTACTCTGTGCAGGTGATTGAAAGTCGGCTAAAGGTCCAACTGCCAGCGGAAATGGGCCCATCGCTTGTGGACGGAGTGGTCCTGTGCCACCTGGCAAACCAAGTGCAGCCACGATCGGTTGCCTCCATCCACGTGCCCTCTGCTGCCATGGTGAGCTGTGGCATATTCTACAATTTGGGACCAAAGATCTCTTCGGACCTGCTACTTTTGGGACACACACACACCCTTTCTCAATGCCATTGTACCCAATAGAGATTGCCTTTTTTTTTTTTCCAGAATTGATTACGTGATTGTCCGGCATATGAAGTTGGATGTATCAGGGATGAGACAGCCACTCATATTGCACATTTTTGATACAATTACGTTTTCCTGCGCCGAACTGCTCCAAAACAGCCTCAAAAGCAAGACTTTTTATGCCCACGTTAGCTTCAGTGGGGAAAGAAGGCTGAGTTGACATGATTTTCCAAGCAGCGCCAGGAATTCCAAGAAAATAAGACGTTCGCAGAACACATAGACACGCCGAAGTGGGTTTCTTCTATGCACCTTTCTAATGAAGGCTCCGTGGTGCCGCCATAATCTCCTCTGGACTGTTGTAAATATGTGTTACCCTGCAAACTGAGCTGCGGTGTCCTGAGCGTGCTGCTTTTACTTGCTAGGCTGTGTGTTTTGGCGCTACTGTCGCTTAGCGAAAATTACCTCGTGGCATGCGTAGCTTGGTACTCTCAGGTTCTTTGTTGTGCCTAACGTGTTCCCTCGGTCGCTGCGGTTTTTGTGTTGACGCTGCTGCGCGTGGTCACCTACGCATGCGTTTGCCGTGGGCGAGTGTTGCGTCAATGCTGCGTCAACTAGCTTGCTGCATGCAGCACGTCTCTGCCCATGCTCTAGCGTATAGTGTACTAGAATGAACTACTCTAATACACTATACTCTAGCGCATGTCATTTCAAACTGGGTTCCACGGAACCCAGGGGTTCCGTGAAGGACATCTTAGTGTTCCGCGAGCTGCCAGAACGAATGCAAGCCGCTCCCATTTTACCCCCACTAGCAAATAATTCATTTAGACAAGCAAATTTGCATTTAACGAAGCCATCCCACTCCGCATTCGCACATCGGGTGTCTGCAGGTAGCGAGAGACCCATGTGGTAGCAGCACTAAAGGCTCGTCATCTAGTGTGCTCCGTGAAACTTGCACGATTTGTGGACCCGTGGTGACAGAACGCACGGACCGCTGGTAATTCATGCTCGTGAGCGTTCAAACCAGTTCAAACGACATTAACACTTTCCAGTCCGCGCCTATACCCATCGATAGCCCACTGTCGATGGTTTTCAACTTCAAATTTTGCCGTGCTAGGAGCGCTTAGGGGCAGCCAACATCATCCATCGTATAATACGGGAGCTATTTTTCCAGTTTCCCCTATTCATTTATTTTTTCCGCCGCGGAGAGAGCTTTGAAGTGCCAGTTAAGTCGAGAGGACGGAGCGCTCGTACCTTTGAACATGGCGTCGACATTGCGCGCCCATGCCTCTCGGGAACAGCAAATTTCGGCGAGTCTGAGTCAGAATTTTTTATGTTGGCAGCAGCGCAGACTCGAAAGATGATTTTGACTCATCGGCCTTCAGCACAGACAGCGAAAGTGCGTCAGACAGCCGCACAACGTCAACAGGTATCCGCCGGTAACTTTCTTTTTGATCTCCAAACTGAGTCGTCGCTGCCGCACTCTGTTGGAAAGATATCTGGCGGGTTCTAAAAGTCACAGTTCTTATCTGAGGGGTATCAACGTCGTTTGGGCGGGACGACTGGCTGCCGGCTGCTGAACGTGTGGAGTTCAGCGCGAGAAAACGACCCGGAGTGGACCTCACATTGCGCTCTGTAGTGCCGTGCAACGTTTCGTCGAAGCCGTCGATTTCTTCATGATCTTCTTCACCGGAGAAATAGTCGCCTAGATGTGCAGCACAACTAATAAATATGCATGAATGCATACTCTTAAACGAAAAGTAACACAGAAATTGAATGTTCTTTGCGAAACACGCTGCGCAAACCTGTGCTTCACTGCATCACATAACTGCATTGCGCGGTGGCACGATAGCCACTAGGGCAAACGTTTTCTCTTGTATCTAAATAACGACTAGAGATAGAATGCTTATATTTCCAGGGACAATGCATATGGAATTTGTGGTTAAAATGTATACAGTAAAAGCTTGTTAATTCGGATTTCACGGGACCGGAAAAAATGTTCGGATTAACCGAATGCCGAATTAACGAATAAACAGGAAAAACAACATTAAAATCAAGTTGCAGAGGCATACCTTTATTTGCTGAAGTATTTTGTAATGGTCGTCTGCGTTTTCGCGCAGATTCCGGCTGACATTAAAATTTTTCTTAACTCTTCCAAACGGCCAACAGCACGCAAACTGTTGCAAGTGCTCAGGCAAACGTCCTCTAATATCAAAAGCGCCTCCGAGACTTCCCGTGAGGTGCGACGATGAGGTCACGACATCATTAATAATTTCTTGATCGGGCAGGAGACCAGTCGTGGCGACACAATCATCAATCGCGATGTAGTCCTGAAGGGTCATATTTGTGGGAAGGACAGCATCGAAGGTCGGACAGTCATCGTCGGTGGACTCGGCTGATAACTCGTCGATGCCATCGTCAGCTACTGCCGCATGCTCGGGCCTCACATGTAAACACGGTCACAACGGGGAAAAATAAGAAAACTCCGCAAGAAGAGACGGTGCCGACACAACACAAGGGAAAATGGCGTCGGAGGCGCATTGGGGCGAAGAAAGAAGACGCCGACGTTCGGTGACGCTGCGATCGCCCCCGTTAGTTGATGACGATGGCGATGTCACTCAGGTTTCGGTTTCGCTCCAGTGGTGCCAGCGATGCTTTACCACACTTTTGTGTAGCGGCAGCCGTCAGCATTTGTCCGAATTAAGCGGTGCGGAGCCCAATTCTGACGAATTAACGAAGGTTTGGTCCCATAGATTAACATGCACTTAGGCCGGCACCAATAGAGCCGTCCGAATTATCCAAATTTCCGAATTAACGGGTGTCGAATTAACGAGCTTTTACTGTATTTCGAAATTTTTTGTGTTCAATTGGTGCAAAGCACCATTGATGTTTTTACAGAGTGTTTTCATTTTTGTCAACATTTTCCTATTAAAGTTTTTTTCTTTTCCAGAAAATTCTTTAGGAATGTTTGCTTAAATATAATACCATTAAAAAGTGCATTCCTTGTTCTACAAGTTCATACTACAGCGGAACCTCGTTAATGCGTACCTGCCGGGAACGCTGCATAACTACTCACTAAACAGTAGTACAACCACCAAGTAAAAATTTGCATCTCCTCGCATACGCCATCGCCGCCAGCAAAGAAATACAGTGCCACAGCAAATATTGCCTAAAGTACCCACTGCAAAGCCTTTTCTTTCTTTTTCCCAAACTGGAGAAAAGATTCTGGTACTCCCGCACGACCGTCCGATAGTGCCGATAGCGCGCGGTGGCGACGCCAAGGAGCATTTCGAAACTATTACAGGGTCCGGTATACGCAGTGACCAACGTAGCGACAGAACGGACAATGTTGGCTTTCCACGATATATGTGTGTGCGTCTGTACCGCGATCCGCTACTAAATGAAAACTGACACAGTTCTAGTGAAACGCGGTACGGCTGCGTGGAGCCGATCGTCTCCTGGCTAGTTGCGTGCAGCGCGTCGCCTTCTTGGCTCACGGCATCACTGCCGGGCCGCTTGCTGTACCGCACGTGCGCGTTTGTCGTGGGAGTGTTCTTCGTACCCACTTCGCTCCAGACCATGCACAGATGCGGCGATGAGCACAGATGAGCTTGTTCGGTTAACGTGGCGATGACGAACTTCCTGCAAGCGATGCGCACTCCGCGACGCTCTAGCGGTCCTGGCAGCGGACGGAAGCGCGTTTGGGTGGTCGCCCAATAGAAGCGTGCAGTATGGTTACAACAGCGCTACGCTTGCTGTACCGTACGCGTGCGTTTAGCGTGATAGCGTCTATGCAAAGAGGTTTCTCGTCACCCACGACCAGCAACGCTCAACTCCGCAACAGCGAGCTTCTTTCGTTTCTACAAAGTGGCGCGCGCTTGAACACGGCCCCGCACAACGAGGCGGCAGCGATCGGCGGCCCTGCGCGTCCAGGTTGTCGCCTATTAAAAGCGTGCAGTATGCTTAAAGTAGTGCTGCGCCGCACGCGTGTCCGAGCAGATATCTGAAGATACTTATTGTGATAAGGTTGTCGGCAATAAGTCATGCTGGCGCGTTCGTCGGTGGCCACCGCCTCACCTTCGTTCTTTCCCGTTGCTTACCCGCAAAGGCATCGCCGCAATTGCACGGAAGTTGGAATCGGTGATCGACCGATCTACGCACTTCTCGAAAAGACTGAAAACCTTTATCGGCACATTGTGCCGTCTGGAAGTTCAATGGCGCAGTAAAATTTTATCACACAAAACGTTTTCGCGGTACGCAGGGTACGCACTAACCGGTAGGCGTAGGGTGAAGCACTACGGCTTACGTGGTCAGCGAATGCATTGGGCTCTATGAGACTCGGTCGGGGATTCGTCGCAAATACGTTTTAACCGTACGCTTAAAGCGGGTACGTATTAACGAGGTTCGACTATATATTATGGTATCGATAATATTCTGTGGCAGTAGAAAAATTGTTTACTAGAGTACCCAAAATTAGCCTATTTTCCCGCAGACAGGAAAGTATTAACGGGCAACTCGTCACTTTATTGGTGGCTCATGGTGCGTCGGTGATCATGTGGCACAGTTTTGATACACGGTGATTACACTGTGTATATCGTGTATCAACTCCCGGTAATACAAGTCTATGCATTATCAGGAGTTCTACATCAACGGCAATGACCTTCAATATTGAAGAAAAGAGAACAGGCCAACGCGGGCAGTGTTAATACAGTATAACCTCGTTACAACGGATCTGTTTACAACAGACATTCGGATATTACATACCAATTAGCGGCGTTATGCCGACCTCCATATTTGTTCCATTGATTGAGCTTCGTTTACAACGGATTCTGGTGCAACGGACATTCGGATATAAATGACTGAAATGTCAGGCCGGCAAGGTGGTCAGGACTCCTTTAGAGCGGACGGACATTTCTACCACGGACATAGCAAATTCAATAACTTTTGACTTCAAACATCGCTTAGCATACTTTCGGGACGAGAACAGCGCACCATGGATATCGACGTACCGGATTAAGAACGAAGGCCGCCGATCTCCGGTCTGTCAATGATCAGCTATGCTAGCTGTAGCGACAAAAAATCGGCGTGCAGCATGCTTGGTGTTGCATTTTGGGACGCTGACGTGCGAAATTGCTAGCTGCTGCCACCGCTTCTCCGAGCGGTCGCTGCATGGCGAGCTTGGCCGGGGGGTGCACTGCCGATGCGCGAAATGCCCATCTGCAGTTCTGAGGAGCCAGCAGCCGATGCGATTCATTGCTTGCGACGGAGGACATTGCGGCTTCTTCGCTTTCGCATGCCCGCTAGCGTGATGTTCTTGCCCGCAAAGTTCGGATTTGTCTCGTACATCAGCACCGTGAGCGAAGTTAGGCCAAGCCATGACATCGAGTGCGTGGCTGCGGTGCCCGATGTTTCAAAGTACGTCATGCTCGATTGCGAGTACAAAGAGTTGTCCCGCGATGGTCTTCGTCATAAGCTCCGAAGTGCTGATAAGAAGAACCTCTAACAGCAGGTCCAATGAGTCAACGCTATTACAGTCGCACGTCTGCGATGTTCGCGACGAGTGCGGCGCGCTATCGTAATCTGATGATTGAGCTTCCACTTGCAGCTGCCAAACTAAAGCGTTCTAAATTATTGTCGACCCGTGAACACAGAACAAGTGCGAACGCATCACTAAGTGCCGCAATTTTCGACAGCCACGTCCTCGCGACACACAAGCAGCAGACGACGATCCCGAAGCGAGCATCACGCCAGAAGTAGCCAATCGGAGGCCTTGAATTGAACTTCAAACATGTACTTTTTGTACGCTTGTTACTGAATGGGGGAGCTAGCTGAAACGGAGAACTTGAACACAGAGGAATGCTCTTTACGACGAGCCCAAAATGGTGGCGCTCGGTTGTGCCGTTGCCAAGCTATAATTTTGAAAAACGCAGTTTTTTTTTTGCTATTTCCGTAATTTTCGCCAAGTCGGCAGAAGCAAAAAATTTCTTTATAGCACTTCTATGTAGTCTTCAGTGAAGATACTGTGGATTCAGATAGAAAATGGGCTACATAAACTGAAAATGCGATTTTCCAAAAATCGCATTTTTTTTGGTCCGTTGTTAAAAATAAGACCATGTTTGTGGCTTGTAATTCTCTCCGGTTATAACAGACCCATTCAGCATTTACATAAATGTCTGTTGTAACAGTACTTGGATTTTACATACTCCCTTTACAACAGACCAAAATCCTCTTCACTATGAAAGTCTGTTGTAGTGAGGTTATACTGCACTGTGGTTGCCCACGTCGAGAGGCGTTATCACCTACCCTCTCCCCCCTTGTTCTTTTTAAAGGTGAAAGCCTTTAACGTCTCATACTTGTGTCCGTTTGTCTGTGCCCTGGCACGGTGCCAGCTGTGGCCTCTCCTCTATCACCCTCTCTCAGCAATCACATGGTGGCTCAGCGGCGCATAGCAACAGTTGCGCAACGCGGCGGCAGCGTCCAGTGGCGGCGTAAGAATGTGGATTCCCACAATACCATGGCATAATCAGTCGAATGGCCACAGGCTTTTGCCAAACACACTTTGGAATTTACAAAGTGTCCTTCAATTTTGTCTTTATGCTGAAGAAACATGGCACTCTGGAAAGCTGTTGGGGTTCCCCAAGGCCAGCAAGTTTGAGAACACCTGCTTTAGCGGTTTTGCACGAGAAGGCGGCAGCAGACTGATGAGAAGCGCATTCGTATCGTCCTCCAATAAAAGCATACAGTAGAGTAAGATGAGTAGTATAGCATGGCAGAAGAGTAAAATAACAACCTGGCATCGCACAATGTGAATGGCACAACAAGTCGGTCGTTGAATGCTTGCAACCCATTACAAAGGGCTCAGCCATAATTCTTCATCGTCATCAGCCGCAGCACAAAGTGCACATAATGCCTTACAGATGTGTAGCGGCACCATGATCCTCCGAAAAATGACGAAAAGTGGCATAGTGGGTGCTTCCCTACTTCAGAAAAATTACGATGATTTATGGTGTAGTGGGTACCTTGCATGTGTACTTGTATTAGTTGCCCTAAGAGATTCTACAATGGCCTCTAGAAAGGTCGCTCTTCCAGCTTTCGCTGTGACTGGGCTGGGTGTTCCGCACAGGCCTGGTGATTTTTACAGTGACAGCTGTTATCAGATCACAACGGAAATGGGGTAGTGCTGCCGCCGCCACCACCGCCGGTGTCCGTAACCGCTATCGCGCGAAATAAGAAAAATTAAAGGAGAAAAAAGATTTCTGGAAACATCGGCCACTGTTACTGACTATTATCATCAACCAAGCTAGCACCTCTAACAGTGAATAAGGTTCCTAGCCATTGGTAAGCAGCCACTCTGTGCTCTCGGCCATGGCTCTGGTGACCGTGATGATGTTTGAAGCCCTTATACAGTGGAACCTCGTTAATGCGTACCTGCCGGGAACGCCGCATAACTACGCACTAAACGGTAGTACACATTAACCACCAAGTAAAAATTTGCATCTCCTCGCGTACGCCATCGCCGCCAGAAAAGAAATAAATACAGTGCCGCAGCAAATATTGCCTAAAGCACCCACTGCAAAGCCTTTTCTTTCTTTTTGCCAATCTGGAGAAAACATTCTGGTACTCCCCCACAACCGTCCGATAGTGCCGATAGCGCGCGGTGGCGACGCCAAGGAGCATTTCGGAACTATTACAGGGTCCGGTATACGCAGTGACTGACGTAGCGACAGAACGGACAGTGTCGGCTTTCCGCGATATATGTGTGTGCGTCTATACCGCGATCTGCTACTAAATGAAAACTGACACTGTTCCAGTGAAACGCTGTACGGCTGCGTGGAGCCGATCGTCTCCTTGCTAGTTGCGTGCAGCGTGTCGCCTTCTCGGCTCACGCCGTCACTGCTGGGCCGCCAGGCCGCTTGCTGTACCGCACGCACGCGTTTGTCGTGGGAGTGTTCTTCGTACCCACTTCGCTCCAGACCGTGCACAGATGCGGCGATGAGCACAGATGAGCTTGTTCGGTTAACATGGCGATGACGAACTTCCTGCAAGCGATGCGCACTCCGCGACGCTCTAGCGGTCCTGGCAGCGAACGGAAGCGCGTTTGGGTGGTCGCCCAATAAAAGCGTGCAGTATGGTTACAACAGCGCTACGCTTGCTGTACCGTACGCGTGCGTTTAGCGTGATAGCGTCTATGCAAAGAGGTTTCTCGTCGCCCACGACCAGCAACGCTCAACTCCGCAACAGCGAGCTGTTTTCGTTTCTACAAAGCGGCGCGCGCTTGAACACGGCCCCGCACAACGAGGCGGCAGCAATCGGCGGCCCAGCGCGTTCAGGTTGTCGCCTATTAAAAGCGTGCAGTAGGCTTAAAGTAGTGCTGCGCCGCACGCGTGCCCGAGCAGATATCTGAAGATACTTATTGTGATAAGATTGTCCGCGATAAGTCATGCTGGCGCGTTTGTCATTCGATAAGTCATGCTGGCACGAACGAAGGTGGCCGCTGCCTCACCTTTGTTCTTTCCCGATGCTTACCCGCAAAGTCGTCGCCGCAATCGCGCGGAAGTCGGAATCAGTGATCGACCGATCTACGCACTTCTCGAAAAGACGGAAAACCTTTGGCGGCACATTGTGGCGTCGGGAAGTTCAGCGGCGCAGTAAACTTTTATGGCACAAAACGTTATCGCGGTACGCAGCGTACGCACTAACCGGTAGGCGTAGGGTGAAGCACTACGGCTTAAGCGGTCAGCGAATGCATTAGGCTGTATGAGACTCGGTCGGGGATTCGTCGCAACTACGTTTTAACCGTTAGTACGCTTAAAGCGGGTACGTATTAACGAGGTTCGACTGTATATTACACCGAAAGCTGTTATGAGGTCACAGCAAGAGCCGATTTCAGCGCCGTAGTTATAACCCGCCGCTGCTGCCACTGGTGTCCATAATCGCTATCGTGAGAAATAAGATAAAATGAAAACATATTTCTAGGAACCGGGATTCTTGGATAAAATGAAATTGGAAAGTTTCTAGGAACCCAGGCCCTCTGCGTTGCAGTCAAGTATTCTACCACAGAGCCACGCTGGTGCTTGAAACTCCTTCGCAAAAACACCCTATACAAGTGTCATGTCGGGCAAGGAATCGTGTTAGCACATGCAATATAGCGTCGTAGAAGAGTAAAATAGCAACTAGGCGTCACACAATGCGAATTGCACGAGTGGATCATTGAATGCTTCCAACCCATTATTTATGGCTCAGCCATAATTCTTCATTGCCATCAGCCACAGTACAAAGTGCATATAATGCCTTACAGATGTGTTGCTTGTACCTCACTTATCCTCAGAATGACAAATAATGGCTTAGAGCGTGCTTCCCTACTTCATGAAAGCTACAGTGGTTTATGGCTTAATGGGTACCTTGCATGTGTGCTTTTATTAGTTGGCCCAAGAAAGAGCTTTGAGAATGGGCTCTACGAAGGCCGCTCTTTCTGCTTTCGCTGTGACTGTGCTGCGTGTTCTGCACAGGCCTGGTGATTTTTTTATGAGAACGGTCGAGCGCATCAATGACGTGCTGTTTCTGAGATCGTGCTCACTCCCTTGACACAACGCATTGAGCCCTCTACAAAAATTCATAATTGACTTTTGAGAAAATAAATATATGACTTTGAAGGGTACTGGTTTGCTAGTTGGTAGGAATTCATGGTATAGTTACTTTCGCTTCTGTGAAGAACAAGGGAAGAACGTGTTTTACCCCTGTTGCACTTTATTAAGAGGAGCGCATGTAAGTATACCACAAATACAATGTTTTTTTTATTACTTTAACTTCAAATTTGTGCATACAAATAAAAACTGTTACGGAACATTTTTTTTTTCATTCCGGAACAGAAACAGAACGGAACTTTTTGCGGTAGAACGAAACTGAAACCGTAATGAAAAACATTTTGTTCCGACACCCTGCTCCTAGCCCATGAACACCCATAGCTTAATATGTCACGTCCGCTGCAAGAAATTGTTGATGTACGATGCTGCAGTCGGCACTGGAACGAATTTCAGGAACAAATTAATATATCTAACACTGGGATTTTACCACTTTCACTAGTGCTAACATGATCATCGAGACCCACAGTAAGAAAACTTACACTAAAAGACATGTAATTTGGAGTTTAGGACTGCTTTAAGCATCAGCAGCCTCTGTTGCCTGGGCAACTCCTGCCTCGTGGACAGCTGAGTAATTTGGGCAATCCTTCCCGTGTGCCATCAGCAGAAAGGCTGCCTCTTTCATGAAAAGCAAATTGTGTCACTACATGTCATGTTTGTCAAAGCAGATCTCCTGGCTTGCGTTAACTGGTCCTGACACCCTTCTTGTTTCTCTTATTGTTCCCAGCCCAAGTTGACCCTTGCCAAATGTCGACGCAATGTGGAAAACTTTCTCAATGCCTGCCGCCAACTAGGAGTGCCTGAGGTGAGTGCACGCTTACATGTCTTCCATCACCTCTGATGCACTAATTGGTAGGATGGGGCCTGTGATGTGGCTGGGCTTCCTTTACAGCACACTGCAGGTGCATTGTTGAGCCTCCACACACAGATCAAGGGGATAAGAGTTGTTCACTGCCCTGTTTCAGCCTCCTCTGTGTTTGGGTTTGTTCATGGAGAAAGTACTTTTCGGTTGCACAAATGTGATGTCTTGCTGGGTCTCTTTGTTGCCAATTGCAGTGTCATGCAACCGTTTCTTTTTGTCTTAAACCACATGTCAAACATATCTCATTTGCTAAGCACATCAGTCTTATTTGGCAGTAAATTTTATAGGGAATTTCCCGTGCTACTATCATACAGAAAACTAAAACGCACACTGGGGCTTAGGGCAGGCCCTAATTTATGGCCTCATCACAGCTCACTTTAGTTTCCTTAAGGACGCTGTAGTTCTATGGTATTACATCAAGGGTGAAGTATCGTGTTTGTATCATTATCGGTAATTGATATTATATTTATATGCATGCCAGAAAGTAAGAAGGGACATCAGAAATGTAACCCCTTCAGCGGCGACGTGTGCGATTGTACACATAAACTGTAAAGGTGTGTCACGCACCACATGTTACTTCAACCGGCTTGAAACATGATGTTCTTCTAAAGTGGACAACTAGGTTATTGCCCGGCATTTTGCTGCAGAGGACTACTTTGCTTAAGACACTACCATGTTTGGCAGCCATGCTAAAACTATAATTTCTGTTTGCTCGGTAAGGATAGATCGGATAACAAATTGCCCATGTATTTCGAACCTGTCATCTGGTTATATTTATATGAAAATTGAACGTGGCTGACTTCACAATCAATGTATTACGTAAATTTGGGATCCAACATGGCAGCAAATACTGTTCAACCAGGTTGTATTAAACCCACATGTTCTATGGAATTTTTGTCTATATCGAACAACTGTAATATTCCCTAAAAATTCCTTGTAGAAGTACAGCATTGCACTGCACGTACAATAGACTCCCATTAAGACGAACTCGAAGGGACTGCGGTCATCTGTTCGTCTTATCAGGAGTTTGGCTTATCAGAAGTTTACTCAAAAAGAGACATGCTAACATGCCAAGTGCATCCAAATATGTTACTTGAAAACACTGAATGGAGTAGACTGACAATGGGGGCAAAAAGACAAGAAAAAGCGTTTATTTGGCTCATCTAGATAAAAACTATTCCTTCAAGCAGAGTATTTACACGAAATCTTCCGAGCACCCGATTTCGCGTGTTGAAAAATAGAAATGCTCACGAAGATATTTGCTGCCACATTTCAATGATAAAACTATAGCACACTAAGTTGACGATTAGAAAAAAAATTGAGACAAGCACAATTTTCCTTCAAAGAATGTAAAATTTATTGTCCTGGCAGTTCTTTTTCTTCTGTGACCCTGTTTTGGTGGCTCTAAGATCACTTCTGGATACACCTCGGTCGCGTACTGTTGCCTTGACAAAGTCATTATACGCTGAGTTGCTTAAGAAAGTCTGCAAGGTTTTCTTCGAGGTCCGAATGTCCTGTTTTCGGCTCGTAGTAACTTTTCCTGATCGACGTGCAGCTGAAGATATCCCATCGCGCTACTCACGGTCACAAGCCTCGCGCACACGAAAAAGACACGACGCAGCTATATTCAGTGTGCAAAATAGCCTTCCTTTGTCGTGCACTTCCATAATCAAAAATGACTCATCACAATTTGCACTTCACTGGGAACAGATACAACGCGCACAGGTCCTACGCGAACCAACGCGAATTGATCACAAAATGTGCTCGGCCGCCATTGTGTGATGGCGATGACAATGCACCTGACCCCTCTGACGGGAGTGCGCCGCAATCGTGGTTTCGGTTTCGTACTCGGTTGTAATGCACAGACCAGTTCTGTTGTCGCTTTCTTTTTTTTTTCCCATTTCCCTTCCTCTGACCACAGTGGAGGGGCCCCAAGCTCTTGTGTTCTTCTGTTCTCTTTTATACTCCAGCTGGGAAACCGAAGAACGGGGGGGGGGGGGATACAAAAGGATGCAATGGCTTGGGGGTCCAAGTTGTATATCCCCCTACTCTTTTTGTTGCTTTCTTTGCCCACACCTCCCCCACCCACAGGCTGGGGGTGAGGGGGGATACCGGCTTTATCCGCTGACCGTTCTTCTTCGTTTATCTCGCGCCTTCTCTGTCGCGATTTGCTTCGCGTCTTTGCTCCAGGAAGCGCTTTTTAAAAATCTTTTTTGCTTTTTCTTGGTCGCCTGAATGCCCCACCAAGACTGCAGTGTTCGTTTCGCAGAATCGCTAGCGTTGTCGATCAGCGCGATAGTTCGTCTTAACAGAAGAGTACAGTTGGGCAGTTTGTCTTAAGCGAATTTTTTTTGCATTGAGTCTATGGGAAACCAAACAAGTGGTCCCGTGTTGTTGGGTATAAGCAAGAATTCGTCTTAGACGAGTTCGTCTTAACGGGAGTTCACTGTACATGGGAAACGTTCACCACGCGTTTTGGTGCACAGCGTTGTGTCCCTGCAAATGTGCTTCTCCTACTGTACCATAAACTTCTTGCCTGATTGGAAATATATGCATTCCAATGAAATGACACTGTTTTGTTGTCCGCGTTGTCAAACAAGGCATAAAATGTGAAGGGGCATGATGGAAATATTATAAAAGCGCGTGAGTATGGATGGCTTATGCGGCGAGGGTTGCCTCCATAATCATGTAGTTTGCTTAGTAAGCTTCACTGCTACACACCCATGTAACTGGGCGAAGCATAATAACAGTGAAAATAACTAATAAGTAGAGCAGTGTGAATAGCAAAATTTTGGGTGCGAAGCGTATTCGAATATTGAAGTGTGAATGCGAATCGAATCGAATATTTTTCGAATATTTCTCAAATATTTCTGGAATGTTTCTCGAATACTTTGAAGCGAAATTGCAGAAAAAAAAGTTGGAGAGGATTCCTAAGCATATTCTTATGAGATAGCAACATGAAAGTGTTTCTTTTCGCTAGGTTGACGAAGCACTGGCGGGGTGGTGTTTCATAGTTGTGTTATCAAGAATGAGGCAATGTAAGGCCGAATTGTGTTTATGTACAGGGGTGGTCAAAAGTTCCCAGTCCACAACGCCCAGCCGAGGAGTAGCAGCTAGCTGCTATCGGGGCGCTGTCATCGCAATCACGCCTTGGCGCACGCTGGCGTCGAGCGTGTGCGTGAAGACAAGGGGGGGGGGTTGCATCCCTCTTCCTTTCTTGCTCTCCTTGATAAGAAAGCGACGTATAAACTTGGTGCGTCATGTTCGCTCACTGTCCGCTCTTCGATGTTTTACTTCTGTGCAGCGTGTAGCGAGGCGGCATTCTTCCGGAAAACTGACGCATCATGATTGCGGCCACATTTAGCTAGACACCATATACATTACCGTGGTTTTCGGCTTGCTGGAAAACAATATCGTGGGTTTAACTTTCGATTCGCATTGCGGTGGTTCTATCAGTCGCCTGCGCAGTTCAATTCGCCGCATACGAGCATGGTCGAAGCCTGAAATGTATTCAGAAGAGCTTATGTTGTGGCTTTCTCATGAAGGAGAGCAACAAAGAGAGAGGGATACACCCCCCCCTTCCACGCACACGCTGGACGCCAACGTGCGCCAAGGCATGATTGCGATGGCAGCGCCCCGATAGTAGCGGCTGCTGCTCCGCGGCCGGGCGTTGCAGCCTCGGAACTTTTGACCACCCCTGTACATGATTTGGTGCAAACAGAGTGTTGCCGACAACACTTTACACGTGATAGGCAAAGATGCCACTTCCTGAGCCTCTCCTCCTCTTTCAACTTCTGTGGCAGCCCAACTGCTGTGGCGGACAAGGGTGTGCTCCCTTCAAGTCCGGAGTTCCAAATCTGCCTCGTAGATGATATATAAGAACATCTGAAATTTTGGATGGTAAAAAGCTTTGGCTTCCAATTTTTCGGACTTCCTGCCCAAATTTCAGGCCTAAAACACCATTTAATTGAGCCCCCACCTCTGCCACATCTTTCATCTCCATGTTGGAACCAGCGTTTTCTTGAGTTAGTCACATTTGTGACCGTAGCAGAGCTTGAAAGGCAGCTTTGCCGCTCTACCGGGGTGTGATGAAGTGAAGCTTATTGAAAATCTGAAGGAGTCACTTTCAATCGGACGTTGACTGTATCTGTTTTTGGGAAGTTCGAATTGTTCGAATAGTAAAATTCCAGTGCGAATCGAATCGAATAGCAAACACTATTTCAAAAATATTCGAAATTTCAAATATTGGCACACCCCTACTAATAAGTAATCACTATGCAGTGAGGTATGCTGTGACCTGGAGCCTATGGCTCCTGCATTGAATTAGTAATACATGAAAGCGTTTAGGGATTTTTTCAGATTTGGTGTGTCTGGGTTTAACACTTCGTTAACTGACAGCTGATGAAGTGGTGCTGGTTAGCCTAATGCATGCCTGTAACCAATGTTTTCTGATAACCTGCAAAGTGGCAGGCAACAAGTCTTTGTAGTAGGCTTGTCAGCATAATGTTTGAACGTGCGGACCTTTTCAAAGATCAAATGTGAGATCTACGATCTTGATTGATGGTAACAATGGGAGAGCTTTGGAATGCACATGGCTTCCTCCCATGTCTGAAAGATTGAGTTCCCAAGAGCAACAGGCTAGCCAACAATGGCACGGCCGGCATAAGCGGCTCACTATCATGAGTATGTGCAAAAATTTTCACATCATTCAGAGTGCCTCGTGGCACAGTGGCACAAACATGTGGTCAACTTTGACGCGTTGCCTTAAAGATTGGGGATGCTGCTCAGTTTCGGATGTCTTGTTCAACCCTTCATAAGGGTTACTGGATTTTCATGGCATTATTGGTGTCATTGCACATGTTTCTGCACTCAGCATCGTGGGAAAAAAAAGGGACTAGCACTGATGTAGTTGACATTCTGTAGCTCAATATTACTTGATGAATTTGGGCTAGGCCGAAATGCTCTGTGATCTTTGTGCTTTTTGTTTTAATGAGGATCAGCCTCATGCAGTGGTGGTCCAACTGCGCCATTTTGCCACAATCCTGCTTCCCTTTGTACCTTACTGCACCCGTTCAAGTGCAGCTTGTGCCACTTGCGTCGAACTTTATTATTCTGCCTGCTTAGACAGCAGTGAAGCATTTCTGGCTCAAAATATTCTTGTTCTGGCACCAAACATATGCCAACAGCTTTTCCATATTGCCTTCCACTGATGCACTTTTCTCTTATTATATTCGGCCTAACCAATGTATGCACATTTGAACTCTGTTATTGGCAGTTCAACATGTTGTCTGTAGTCTGGAAGGTCATCTCTCGTGGTGAGGAGCTAGCAATAAAGCGTTATTTTTTTTTTTTTCCGAGCCACCATGTGCATTGTATTGCAGCATTACCCTGCCATGTGGCTGCCACTTAAGGCACCACATGCTATAAACAACGTCTTCACGCAAATGAAAATGTGTACATGCTGAAGTACGCTTCATATTAAAAAAAATGTTCAACATCAATTGCACTGCACAAGATTCTTCGGCATGTCTATCGTAACGCTAAGCCTAAATGCCCGTGTAACAAGCTTTCAGCCCGCAGTGTTGCCACTCGTTTGTGCATCTTGATTGACAAGTCGTCATATTGCGGTTACAAAACAGCACATATAGAAACTGAGCCATGCGGACATCACACTGTGAGCCTCAAGAACACATGACTGCAATCACGTGTCTGTTATGAAGTGTCGTTTAAATAGCCAGTATCGTTGTTAATAGCCAACAAAGGCTAAAAAAGTTGTTCTTAGCCTGGAAAACTTCCTAACTGATTCCAACCCCCTTATTACAAATTACTCTTGCGAGTGTGCTCAGTGCGGCCACCGTGCCTCCACGTGCATGATGATGACCCTGGACCAGTGCTGCCGCCTGGGTTTCTTCCTATTCACAGACTATGAAAATGCGAATGCGACGTGCGGTGGCTCTGTTAAATCTAAACAGCAATGCAAAATTATTTCTTTAATTGGATAAACTGTGTAAATTACTTCGACCTATAAATAGTATGTAGTCAAATTAGTTCACAGCACTTGCGAAACCGTAGTTCTCAATTTGAGAACCCCTGCCAGCGGCTGATCCAAAGGGTGATTGTGATAAAGTCTGTAGGGGTAGTCACCCCCTTTCAAAAATCCGGAGCGTATGACGTTTGGGCACCCGTCCGTTGTAGAAACCATGTGTGCCGTGCTCTCCTGGTCACTAATGCTTCACCACAAGGCATGTCAGGTATGTTGTGGTGAAGTAAGCATATGGCATTAATTCGTGTGAACAGCCTGATTGATGGCTGCTGTCTGGCTGTTGGTTTTATCTCCTTGTTTACATTAGAGCAGAATTTTTTTTGGCAGGATAATAAAAATATCCACTAAAAAGTTGCAGACTTGTACTGCTCCAAACCTGCTCCAAAACACAGTTCCTTTGGCTCGAAATATTCTCCAAGATGGCTTTTTTACAGCTCCACAAATTGCTCAAAATCCTAAACTGGCTGGACCACCACTTGTCATTATAATATATGCTGCAATAAGAACTGCCTACCTGTTGCTTCATTTGCTTTCCGGAATAGCTTTCCATGGTGTTTTGCACTGCCAATGTACTCATTCATTCTTTACTGCCTAATGCTCAAGCTTTGTCATCCATTTCATGCACTTTTTCTTTGCTGCCATTACAGTGCCATTTTTGACTGCGTTGCTGTCATTTTATTTTTTGTTACAACCACATTTGTACTTGCATCGTCCTTTTGTTACTTCCCTCACCTCTCTTCTGTGATCCTTGTATGTCATGGGGTTAAAGGTGAATTCAAAAGAAATTATTGTTGCAAGTGTGCAGCACTCGGTTGCATGTGAGCATCCTTCCTTTCTTCCGAACCGCTTCTGCGCTCTCCTACGCAAGATGAATTCAAAAGAAGTCATGCATTACATTTTAAAGCCAGCATGTGAGGAGTTCACATTGTGAAAACAAAAAAAAAAAACATTAGTTTAACTTTAACCAAAGTAACGTAAAACACGTGTAAGCCCGATGTTTCAGAACCAGCCCGGTTCCTTCCTCAGGGCACACTGTGGCCATATTTCAGCGATGTCTTGTAGTCACTTGCAGAGCGGTAATTCACCCAATGCTTTACTGCAGAGCGTAATCTGTGTGTGTACACAGTGGGGAAAAGGGAACTAGTGCACAGTGCGACAATCACAGGATCACGGGCCGCAAAGGGTAACCCCGCAAGACTGATCGCATATGTTTGCCTAAGACATTATTGGCTACCACACATGAGGACCACCGAATTAGCGAACGAGAAGTCCCCTGCAAAGGCAGCGCGTCAACTTCTAGGTTCAGGCCTGAAAGCATCTGTCCGCGGCGACCAAGCGCCAGACAGAAGCGAGCTCAGGTCAAGGGGGGGCACGGGGGCTGTCACTGGCAACCAGTGAGAAAGGGCGTGGCACACTGACATATGCTAGCGGGACGTGCGGTGCCGTGGCCGTCGCCACACCATTGCCTAGTTGGTAAGAGTAGTTGGTAATACAGTCGAGTCCCGCTACAACGAAATTAACGGGACACGCGAAAAAATTTCGTTGTGGTGGAACTTCGTTGATGCGAAATTACCATGTATATACATACGCCAAATGACAAAGCCGCGAACGAAACCGGTATCATTGTCCGGCAAATCTCGGCAATGGCGTAGGGGCAAAGGTTGAGACGCGCCGGGGGTGGTCAACAAAGTGTTAACTTCACCAGAGAATGCATTTCGCGCCGCTGTTACACACGTTTCATACATTGTGACCGACGCCTAACCCAACGCGCGTGCCCGGCCGATCGCGAAACGCTCATTTTACGGCACATGCGCCGCCGCAATGAAGTGGTTTGAATTATCACAAGTTCGCTGCATATATATGACAAAGTCAGCAAGCGTGGCAAGCTTACGCTTACCGGAAGTTTTATTTCCAGAAGTCAGTCAGCTTGAAATGCTTACACCTCACGGCAAGCAAAGGCATTATGCGAGTCTCGCAGTCCATCAAAAGGGCCATTGCAGTGTCATCGTCGAGTGTTCCAATGGCTTTTCTGATGAAATCAAAAGAATCCATTACTTTCAAAGCAGTCGAAGGAGTCACTGTGTCTTGCGGATTGTCATCTTCATCAGACGACGAGATGTTGTCGTCATGTTTCTGCGCGCTCTCGATGATCTGTGAATCGGTCAGCTCCTCGTAGACTTCCACGTTGGCGTCGACGTTTACGAAGCCGTCGAGTCGTCAGACAGTGAGCTCAATGAAATGCCGAAATCATGGGCGATGTTCGATTTTTTCTTTCCGCTTTCTGCCTCGGCGATCACCCGTGCCTTCTCCTTGAGAGAGATAAATTTACGCTTCCTCAACGGCGTAGCCATTTCCACGGAACACACACCACAGAGAAAACCAGAGTAGAGCGAGCTAGAACTTCGTCACTCGAACCAGAGAAAACTGCAGCGATTGAGGTGATCCCGTGCGATCTCGTGCCGTCTCGCGCAGCCGCGTGATGACCATGTGTGGCTATGGATCGCAGTGGCTCAAATCTGTATTTGGATTTGTCTTCCAATATAGCGACCAGGCAGCTTTAGTGCGGTTCCAGTTTCGTTCGCGGAGACTTCGTTGAACCGCAAAAAATGACTGTCACAGCTTTGGAAGGGCCTTCTGATTTGAGTACTCGGTTGTTCACTTTCAGTTCAGTCTAAGTCTTGTTCTCCAAAAGTTTGTTGAAGCGGAAATACCAAATCAAACGCGTTCGTTATCAAGAGAATTTTTTGCATTACTTTCTATGGGCAGCTGGCGGGGAATCAGAAAATGTTCATTGTGGCGGAAATTTCGTTGTAGCGACGTTCGTTGTAGCGGGGTTCGACTGTAAACAGACTAATTAATTATCGGTCATGTACTGCAGCAAACCATGTGCCGTATTGTTATGACTAACAGGCCCCTGTTACGAGCATGTGGCGCCCTTTCTAGCACAGCTTCGTCTGCCCACCATGTTTGGCAGGCAACATTGGTCACGAGACCATAATAAACACTGACAAGCGCAGCTCTCGGTCAGTAGCTGTGACCGCCGTCATGCTACTGGGTCGTCCTTCCTGAACACGGGTGCCTCAACCCCCACCCTCGTCCGCAATCCCTGGGCAGATCGTGACACTGGCGACGAGTACAGCCAATGGATCGACCCACGCCATCAAGAGTGGCGAAACACCGTCCCCAGTTCCTGACGCCATGCTGCTATACGGAAGGCTCGAGCCATTCGAGGGAGATGGGTCCACCTGGCATATCCACGAGGAGCAAGCTCACGTGTTTTTCCGGGCAAACGACACACCCGAGGAGAAACAGCAGGACATTTTTCTAGCTAGCTGCGGAGCCCAAGTCTTTAGTCTCGTGCTCGACCTCCTAAAGCCGGCCACACCGCATACCAAGACGCTGAGCGAGCTGCTCACCACACTGAATTGCACCTCAGCCCGGCATCGTCCACGCTAATGGAGCGGTTCCGCTTCAACAACTGGAGCCGCCGGGAAGGAGAGAGCCTCGGGCAGTTCGTCGCTGTGCTACGAGGGTTAGCAAGTAGCTGCACCTTCGCGGACCAGCTGGACTCGCTGCTCTGGGGCCGTTCCGGCATAAACAACACCGCCATGCAGACACGACTCCTTGAATTTGCCAACCCCTTGCTGGACAAAGTCGTGAAAGCAGCGCTGGCAATGGATGCGGCTACAAAGGATGCCGGCAAAATTGCACGTGCAGCGTCAACTGCGTCAACGGAAGTGGCGGTAAACAAGATGGCGACGAGGGGCGGTACCTGCAGTCGCTGCGGTGAAGCCCACTCACCCTCACAGTGCAAGTTCTCCCATTCGCAGTGGTTCACGTACGGAAAAACTGGGCACCTTGCACAGGTAAGCCGAGCGGGGAGGACGAACAGCAGACAGCAGCAGCAGCTTGGATCAAGCCCAGGTTCCACACAAGCCCACGACCAAGGTAGGCGCCGCAAGTGGCGGCAGGGACATGCAGCAGCAGGCTGTGGTTGCTCCGGGCCAGGCTGCGGCCAGGCCAAGGACCCGCAGATATTCGATGTGTGACACACTGGCCTTGTTCCGTCGTCGGTGCCACCGTACATGCTGACAGTCGAAGTGTGCGGGTGCCCCATTTCCATGGAACTGGACACGGGGGCCACTGTGTCAGTCATGGCCTGGAAACTTCAAACGGACCTTCCCCGGAGTGTCCATCGAGGCTTCAGGCGTCATCCTGCGTAGCTACTCTGTAGAACTTTCCCAGGTCCAGGGTGTGGCCCAGGTCAGTGTTCGTTTTGGCAGCAGGGAAGCAACCCTTCCCCATTATTTGACCAAGGGGTTGTCATCGACGCTGCTCAGCCGAAATTTGATTCATTCAATGGGTGTTTGGCTACTAAAATGGCAGGAAGCTGCCTTGAATGTCGTGAAAGACATTCCAAGCCTTCTAAAAGAATTCCAGTCCCTGTTCCAGCCGGGGGTAGGCACATTTGCCGGCACGATGGCTGGCTTATATGTACCCGAGGAAGTCCGGCCTGTACAGAAGCATTAGAACACTGTAATGGGCCGTCCTCTTGAGCGCCTTCTAGTGGGTCGCCCTCTTCGCCTCTTCTCGGAGAGCACGCCCCTTGTGCTCTTGCTCGTGAGAGTCTGCGAGTCTGCGCTCTGTCGTTACTGCCGTCGCTGCGCATCGTCGCCGTCGATCCCGCCGTCAATAAACGCCTTTACAAAGTGGTGGAGAGTGCTGTACCGTCCCCACAACTTCGGTCTCCAGCTGATGCCCCTGGAGCTTCGATCCCGTACCGTGCCATCTACCATGCCGCAAGACGCCGCTCAGCAGGCGCCGCCTCCTGCCCCAACCGCTTGTCCCGGTGTCCCCCGTATCCGCGACCCTCCCGTCTTCACCGGCACCGATGGCACCGACGTGGAGGACTGGCTCACGATTTACGAACGGGTGAGTGTCCCTAATAAATGGGACGAAGCAGGCAAGCTGAGCAACTTGGTTTTCTACCTCGCGGGTGTGGCAGGCATGTGGTACAACAACCATGCATCCGATTTCCCGACGTGGTCCGCTTTCAAGACCGCCATCGTCGACGTCTTTGGCCGCCCAGCCGTTCGTAAGCTGCAGGCCGAACAGCGTTTGCGAGAACGAGCTCAGCAGGCCGGCGAAACCTTTACCAGCTACATTGAAGACATCCTCGATTTGTGTAAGAAAGCCGACGCCACCATGTCGGAATCTGACAAGATGAGGCACATTATGAAAGGCATCGCCGACGATGCCTTCACGATGCTGCTCGCCAAAAACCCCAGCACAGTGGCCGAGGTCATCACGCTCTGCCAGAGCTACGAGGAGCTGCGCTGGCAGCGGTCGATGACCCGTCGCTCTCCATCCCGCGACGCCGAGCTCGCTGGCTTGTCGACCATATCCGACCACTCCGCCTTGCTCGCAGAGGTGAAGTCATTCGTGCGCGAGGAAATCGCGCGTCAGTTCTCTCTGCTGGACTTTGCTCAACCTCAGTACGTTCACCAGCCGTCAACCACTCTTCTCCCTCCCCTCCGTCGAGCGATTGAGCAGGAAATCGTGGAGGTCATGCCTGAGTACCACCAGCACCATCCCGCACCTGCACCACTGAGTTACGCCCAAGTTGTCGCAAGGACGTCCCCAGTAATACCTACGGCAGCCCCACACAGTTACGCCGAAGCCACCGCTAGACATCAGTCCTTCGAAGCGGCTGTGCCAGCTACCTACGCCGACGTAATGCAGAGGCCACGACCGCAGCCCACGATGCAGTCATATCAGTCGCTACCCCGTCAATCACGTCCTGCGCCATGGGCGGGCCCTGCTCCAGCAAACCGATGGCGCACACCTGACAACCGCCCCATATGCTTCGCATGCGGTTACGCCGGCCACGTGGCGCGTTATTGCAATCACGTCCCGCTGCCTCAAGTCGTGTCGCCCGCCACCAGCCAGTCGAACCGCACATTCTACGCCCCACCTACGCCTCTGTCACCGACGTCACGCCAAGCCCCATCTACTCGGCGCTCTCCGTCTCCCCGACGTCGCTCACTGTCGCCGAGGCGCCCGCGTCCGGTCGCACGCGACCAGGAAAACTAGTCGTCGCAGTCCACGAGGCAAGGGCTGCGACGCTATTGAACTGCGAAAGCCCTCAGCAGAGCCCATCGAACGTAATAGACGTTTTTGTGGACGGTGTTCGCGCATCTGCCCTTATCGACACTGGAGCCGCCGTATCCGTTATGGACGCTAAACTAAGCCGCCTGCTACGAAAAATGACGACGCCACTTTCCGGTCTTTCCCTCCGTACAGCCAGCGCCCTATGTATTCACCCGACGGCGGTATGCACAGCCTGTGTCGTCATTCAGGACGCTCTGTACGCCGTCGAATTCATCATAATTTCCTCATGCTCTCACGACGTCATCCTGGGATGGGATTTTCTCTCCCGCCACGACGCCATCATTCATTGCGCGCCAGCCGAAATAGAGCTTTCACCATTCTCAGATTTGACGCCGGCAGACAGTTCATCGGCTGCGACCGAGGTATTCGTAAAAGACATCACAGTTCCTGCAAATTCGTCAACGGCTGTGTCAGTCTATTGCACCGGTTTCTGCGACGCCGTTGCACTCCTTTCTCCATGTGACCGCGTTTTCACTAGGAAAGGCTTGCTGGTGCCATTTGCGACCGTGGAAATCACTCAGGGCGACACGGATATTTTTGTGACCAACCCATCCCCGTTCATTGTTACGTTGGTGCAAGGTGAATGTCTCGGCAGAGCGGAACCCCTCGAAGATGCCCAAGTTATAGACGCACCGGGTGACACGCACTGCGCCAGCTCCCGTACGCTCAGTGCTGTTTCCACGTCCGATTCGTCACCTGCTGATGTGTTTAGGTCCTCCATTGCTGACAACCTCACATCGGTCCAGCGTTCCCAACTTCTGTGCCTGCTGGAAGAATTTCGTTCTTCTTTCGATGTCGGGCAAACTTCTCTCGGCCGCACTTCCGCTGTTACCCATCGCATCGACACTGGCGCCCAACCACCACTGCGGCAACGTCCATATCGCGTGTCTCCAGCAGAACGCCGGGTCATTAATGAACAAGTCGACGTTATGCTTCGACGCGACGTTATTCGGCCCTCGGACAGCCCATGGGCGTCTCCCGTTGTTCTTGTTGCGAAGAAGGACGGTTCCGTGCGGTTCTGTGTGGACTACCGACGGCTCAACAAGATCACTCGCAAGGATGTTTACCCGCTGCCGCGAATCGATGACGCGATTGACAGTCTGCAAGGAGCCGAATTCTTTTCATCTCTTGATTTGCGCTCGGGGTACTGGCAAGTACCCATGGCGGATGACGCTCGACCGAAGACAGCCTTTGTCACGCCCGACGGCTTGTACGAGTTTAACATCATGCCGTTTGGTCTGTGTAATGCGCCCGCGACCTTCGAGCGCATGATGGACACCGTTCTGCGCAACTTGAAATGGCACACGTGCTTGTGTTACCTGGACGACGTCGTTGTTTTCGCTCCGGGTTTCTCCACGCATCTCCAACGTCTGCAGCATGTTTTGACGCGTTTGCGCAACGCATGCCTCCAACTGAATCTGAAGAAGTGCCGATTTGCAGCGCGGCAGCTGACAATCCTCGGCTACGTCGTGTCCAAGGACGGAATCCTTCCCGATCCGTCCAAGCTTCGGGCCGTGGCCGAATTTCCCAAACCTACGTCCGTCAAAGAACTGCGCAGTTTCGTAGGACTGTGTTCGTACTTTCGACGCTTCATACGAAACTTCGCCACCACCATATCGCCGCTGACGAAGCTCCTTGGAAGTAACGGACCCCTAAATTCATGGTCGTCCGAGTGTGATGACGCGTTCGCAAAGCTCCGTCGTTTGTCGACGTCTCCTCCCATACTATGCCACTACGATCCTATGGCCCCAACGGAGGTACACACGGACGCCAGCGGTGTAGGCCTAGGCGCTGTTCTTGCGCAGCGCAAACCAGGGTTCCCCGAATATGTCGTGGCATACGCAAGCCGTACGCTTACCAGAGCCGAGACCAATTACACAGTCACGGAAAAAGAGTGCCTGCCGATCATCTGGGCACTTACAAAGTTTCGACCTTATTTGTATGGTCACCCATTTGATGTCGTCACCGACCATCATGCACTATGCTGGCTGTCGTCATTGAAGGATCCCTCAGGCCGTCTCGCCCGCTGGGCACTTCGACTGCAAGACTACGACATCCGCGTGCTGTACCGCAACGGACGCCAGCATGCTGACGCCGACGCCCTCTCGCGCTCTCCCTTGCCTGACGACAATACCCCCTGCTCAGTATCTCACATAGCTGTTGCTTCAATCGACGTTCACACCATTGCTACCGAACAGCGCAAGGATAAATGGATCACCTCGCTGATCGACTTGCTGACGGATCCGTCGGCAACACCATCCACTCGCGCGTTGCGTTGTCAAGCCCACCATTTCGCCATTCGTGACGACCTACTGCACCGACGCAATTATAACGCCGACGGCCGCCAGTGGCTACTAGTGATACCCCGCAGTCTGCGTTCTGAAATATGCGAGGCCTTCCACTCTGACCCACAATGCGCGCACTCTGGGGTATCCAAAACTTACCACCGCATTCGACAGCGATACTTCTGGCGAGGGATGTACCGCTACGTGCAGAACTTCATTCGCTCCTGCCTCGATTGCCAACGCCGAAAACCTGCAACGCACGTGTCGCCAGCAGGTCTACAACCATTACCTTGCCCTAACCGTCCGTTTGGTCGCGTGGGCATCGATTTGTGTGGACCACTTCCTCTGACTTCGGCTGGTAACCGCTGGGCCATCGTCGCTGTTGACCATCTAACGCGATACGCCGAAACCGCCACCCTCCCAGCGGCTACAGCGCGCGATGTGGCCTCCTTCCTGCTCCACCGATTCATGCCGCGTCACGGTCCGCCCCAGGAGCTGCTCAGTGATCGAGGCCGTGTCTTCTTGTCGGAAGTCGTCGAAGCCATTCTCAAAGAGTGCAACGTCGTTCACCACAAAACTACTGCTTACCACCCGCAGACGAATGGCCTCACCGAACGCTTTAACCGCACGCTCGGCGACATGCTCTCCATGTACGTCGCAGCCGACCACACAAATTGGGATGCCATTCTGCCCTTCGTCACGTACGCCTATAATACCGCCTCTCAGAGCACTACTGGTGTCTCGCCATTTTTCTTATTGTACGGCAGGCGCCCGTCGCACACAATCGACACCATCCTTCCCTACAGGCCGGATCGATCTGAATGTGCGCCTATTTCGGACACAGCCAGGCTTGCTGAAGAATGTCGCGAGCTTGCAAAGACCTTAACAACGCACGAACAAGAGCGGCAGAAGAGCATTCGCGGTGGCACCACCACTTCTGAGTCCACGTTCCTCCCTGGAGCGCTCGTGTGGCTCTCGGTCCCGACCACTGCAACTGGCCTCTCTTCCAAACTACTGCCCAAATACGAAGGCCCCTACCGTGTCGTCGAACGCACGTCCCCGGTTAACTACCTGATTGAACCCATTGAGTCATCTTCCGACATGCGCCGTCGAGGGCTCGACATTGTGAACGTGGAGCGCCTCAAGCCCTACCATGACCCGCTCATAGTGACCAGCTGTTAAGTCGCCGGGCGGCTCCCTTTGCGTACCCGGGGTAATTGTACAGAAGCATTAGAACACTGTAATGGGCCGTCCTCTTGAGCGCCTTCTAGTGGGTCGCCCTCTTCGCCTCTTCTCGGAGAGCACGCCCCTCGTGCTCTTGCTCGTGAGAGTCTGCGAGTCTGCGCTCTGTCGTTACTGTCGTCGCTGCGCATCATCGCCGTCAATCCCGCCGTCAATAAACGCCTTTACAGGCCTTGTTTTTTCAAGCCTCGTCCACTGCCGTTTGCCTTGAAGGACGGGGTCACCCAGGAGCTGCAACGGCTACAGCAAGAAGGCATCCTGGTGCCACTCAAGACGTCTGAGTGGGCCGCTCCCATCGTCTCAGTCCGCAAGCGAGACAGTACTGTCAGAATCTGTGGGGATTTCAAGGTTACCGTCAACCCCGTCGCTACCATCGAAAAGTACCCACTGCCTCGGATGGAAGATCTCCGGTCAGCATTGTCTGATGGACAGAAGTTCACAAAGCTCGACCTCAGAGATGCTTACCAGCAGCTGGTGCTCCGGGAGGCCTCACAGAAGTATGTCACGATATCGACAACTATGGGGTTGCTCTAGTACACGCGTTTACCATTTGGCGTGGCCTCACCATCAGCTGCCTTCCAGGGGGAGATGGACAACCTCTTCAGGGGCATGGGGCACATGACGGTGTACTTGGACGGCATCCTGGTTACCGGTATCGACGACAGAGACCACATGCAGAATCTGCACAACGTCCTGCCACGACTTCAGAATGCTGATATCAAACTTAAGTGGGAAAAGTGTGGGTTCCTGGTTCCCAGCGTTGAGTACCTGGGACATGTCATATCCCAGGCTGGCCTGACCTCGGCCCCCCGCAATGTTGAGGTGTTTCTGATGGCGCCGAAGCCCCAAAAGAAGAAAGAGCTTCAGAGCTATCTTGGTCTCGTGAACTTCTACAGGAGGTTTCTGCCAAACCTGTCGGCACATCTACAGCCGCTGCATACTCTGCTTCGAGATGGTCAGCATTGGGTGTGGAAGAAGGAGCGGTTGTGGCCTTCCAGCACAGTAAGGAGCTAATCACCAAGGCCCCAGTGCTGTGCACTTCGATCTGGCCAAGCCTGTCGTCCTTACTGTAGATGCATCACCATACGGTGTGCGAGCTGTCCTAGCGCACCGAGACAAGGGTGGCCAGGAACGCCCTGTGTCGTTTGCTTCCCGCCGTGTACTTGCTGCAGAGCAACGCTACAGCCAGCTGGACAAGGAAGGACTGGCCCTTATGTTTGGCGTCGAGCGTTTTCACTGGTACCTGTGGGGCCGAAGGTTCGAGGTAGTCACGGACCACAAACCACTGCTGGGGCTCCTGGGGCCTGACAAGGCGGTCCTCATGCAGGCATCGCCTCGAGTGGTACGCTGGGCCTTGAAGGTTGTGGCCTACAGCTACCAGTCGGTCTACCGTCCAGGAAAGGACCTAGGACCTGCTGATGCCCTGAGGTGGTTGCCCCTGCTGGAAGTGCCTGCTGTTGTTTCAGAGCCAGCTGAGGTGTTCATGCTGGAGCACACGTACCCGGAGGTTCTCTCGAGGTCTGTGGTATCGCAGGTGATCAGTCGGGACCCAGTCCTGTCCCAGGAGGTGAAGGCAGTATCCCGAGGGAAGGAGTTGGTGCAGCAGTCCTACAGCCACAAGGCTGCTGAGCTGAGCCTGGAGCAGGGCTGCCTACTTTGGGGTTCCAAGGTGGTGATCCCACAAAGTCTCCAGTCCAGGGTCCTGCAATTGCTGCATGTGCGGCATCCAGGTGTGGAAAAGACCAAGATGGTGGCCCATTACCACGTTTGATGGCCTGGCTTGGACCAGGACATAGCTCACATGGTGCAGACTGCAAACACGAACATCAGCAGGCCTCACGTCAGGTGTAGATCACCCCTTGGCCATTCCCACAGATGCCCTGGTCCCGCCTTCATGTGGATTTCAGGGGCATCTTCAAAGGCCACTACTTCCTGGTGGTAGTAGACGCGTTGTCAAAGTTGGTGGAGGTTCTACCTGTCACCACTCACTCCGCGAGCAGGCGCGACCATTGCAGCGCTGCGGCAGGTCTTCACCGCCCAGGGGTGGCCGGACGGACGTCGTAGTCTCTGACAATGGGCCTGCTTTCGCTAGCACGGAGTATCTGGCCTGGCTGACAAAGAACGGAATCCACCGAATGATGGTTCCGACGTACCACACTTCGTCTAACGGTGCAGCTGAGCGGGTGGTGCAGACCATTCAGCGCAAACTTAAGAAGAGCCAGGCTGGGGACTTCCGAACGCAAGTCACCCGCATACTATGCCAGTACCAGACCACACCCCATGATGTCCACGGCCATGCACCCTGTGAGCTTCTGCTGGGTCGGATTGTGAAGACTGGACATGGGCTCTGCCGGACAGGTGATCTCACCTTCAAGCTCTTCATCGCTGCTCATACGTACGCAGGATGGAACCACGTGGCATCGGCATGCTGACCACGTGAGGGCTCGCCGTAGGGCCCAGCCTGCACCATCAAGATCAACGGCAACACCACTTGCTGCCAACAAGACAGCCACCACTTCGCAGGTGACAAGTGTTGCCAGTTTTGTGCCACCTGTTGGACTAATGCCAAGTTTATTACCATCTCTACCAGCCACTGCAGACCCTCAGGATGGAACGACTACGGCTCAGGCAGCACCTGGCGTTGCCACACCCAGCCCACCAACGCCTGTGCCCAGGCAGAGCACTCAACATCAAAGGGCACAAGACCGCTATTCGCCTGGTTAAGCCACTGTCAACCTGGCTGGAACTTGTGTTTTGCTTTTTAGGAGCTTGCTCGCCAACGTTCTTATGCTCGCGCGTTGTCCATCGTGCCGTATCCACTAGTTCTCATTGCTCCTGTTAGAGGCGCAGCTGTGCTTCCTCCGGTGATTCAAGTGCGCTCACTAGATGGCGTGGCGCCGCACACTTCGCTGCACACTCAGCACGTGCTCTCATTAGATAGATGACCGCTAGAGGGCCGCGCCCATATACAGCACTTGCTCTCGGCGCGCTTCCTTTCTCTTCACCGGGAGCTCACTCAGTGCACTTCGCTACAGCTGCTCAGCATGAACACCCAAGAAACATTGTGTATATAATGTGTTAATATATAACAACGTGGTCACCTCTAGAGGAATTTGTACGGAGGATTCACGAGTTACCCGATCATCTCCAAGCAAGCTCCTCTGACATCATTCACTTCGGGGATATGGCAGGACTTTTTTTGTGTGTGTTCAGTAACTGGGGATAAGGGGTGTTACGAGCATGTGGTGCCCTTTCTAGCATAGCTTCATTCGCCTGCCAGGTTCATCGGGCAACATTGGTCACGAGATCATAATAAACACCGACGAGCACAGCACTCGGTCAGTAGCTGTGACCGCCGTCACGCTGTTCGGTCGTCCTTCCTAAACGCGGACGCCTCGGCCCGCACCCTTGTCCGCGATTCCGGGGCAGATCGTGGCAGCCCCCCAGCAACATATTGCAGCAGAAAAATGCCTGACCGAAACTTCTTGTGTTAGTGCCCCTTTAACTGTTTGCTGTAGATGTTGAGTAGTGGGTTACGTTGAGTTAGTGGAATAAAAGTTGTTTTGCTAAATGATTCATCTGTTCATCTTGCACAATAAATATGACATTGTTTTACGTGTAACTATGGAATTTTCTTGAAAATTTGTCACATAAAAACGCCCAAGCAATGTTTTGATATCTTTTGGCTTTTTTTACTGAAAGGCTGCTTGAATTTTGAGCTTCAAAGGCTGATGGGTTCTCCCTTCATCTTTGGAGTCTGCAAGCTAGAAGCATCTTTTAGTAATTTTCTCACTTAAGTCCTCTCTAGGCTTCTACCGACACTGACTGGAAGAGGCACATGTACCCAGTTTGCTCTAACTGTGGTCATGATGTGTGATCGACTGACAAGGTTTCAACATGTGCAGGGTGCTGTTGTGAAAGAAGTAACTTTGGTGATTTGCTTAACAGAGCTTGTGCCAACTCACGCTGCAGATTTCATGAGCGCATACTATGTATATTCATCTCTGGATGAGGTTGCATTGTCAGAAGGCAGCATTTCTAGAAGGCCATTTCATACCTAGCCCACTACCCATGAGCTTCAGACAGGGGCCAATGCTTGCTGCTGGGCCACCCGTTGCAGGGGGACCTGTTTGCTTGGGAAGACTTGGTGCTTCGTGTAGACATGGGCCGCGTGGCCGTCAGTGTGGCTGCACTGGTGCCTGGCCACTGGCAGCCACTGGGCGCCACTGGTGCCGACCCTTCTCTGGCGTGTCTGCTCCTGGCCACACTGGCTGGAACCTGCCTGCTGCTGCTACGCGGATGGCCGCCACCACAAGATAGTGACCAGTGGAGCTTCTTTGACCTTTGGCTACCCGCAGGCCTCTGCTGCAGCCTATACCTTCACGCCTGCCTTTCTCGGATGCCGTGACCATGCCAACCAAGTGCTATTGCTAAGTCTTCTTGAGCCAAAAATGTTTCTGAAGTTGCCCACAGGGCATGTGTGTTATCTCGAGCTGTTCTCCCAGAGAAAATTTTCATGGGACACATTTCCTGATGTCTGGCAAAAAAAAGGAAAGCCTGTAATCTTTTCTGAGCTACAAATGAAGATTTGACATTATGCAGGGATTTTAACTTGTACTTACTAGTTGTAGACATGTGGCACCTTTAAAAAAAGTGGAGGAGTTTCAGCGAACGTAACGCTTAATGCCTTCTAGCATCAGTGCTGACTATATATTCTTCAGCTTTCTTTTTGTGCATGCCACTCAGTATTGGTCCTTCAGAACTGCGGCCATCTTCGAAGGAATCACTATCCAGAGTTTGACATTTGCTTTAGATTTTCCTGCTACATTCTCAGTGTTATGAGGACACATTTTTGTTTTCATTAGCAGACAAGGTTGTGCTGCAGGCATTGTCGTCCATGTGCAGCATCAATATCGTGTTTGGCAAAATAAGGCAGCTTTTGTGTAGTCCTGTCGCGCCGTTCTTTTCGTATGCTGTTCTAAGGTATTCAGTTGCACTTTGGTGAAAAAGGTTGCGCCATCGTCAGTATTTTTCATTTTCTCTTTTCGGTGTTGTCATTTCACTGGTATAGCAAAGACGAATCATTTCTTGGACATTTTTTCATCGTGTGATAGGTTCTAATGATGCCACACTGGTATAGACCTTTTTGCTGCTTACGAACACAGGTGCTGGAAGGCTTCCAGTTTTGTGCGCCGGCATAGCCTAGTAGTATTTGGTGGGGAACAAAAGCCTTAGCGAGTGGCCCGCACATTTTCAACGCTTTTCTCCCTATTGCTGGCCAAATATTTTAATGAAATATTCTTCTAAGCTGCACACACAGCATTATAAGAGTTAGTCCTTAACTTTAAGCGCCTTTGTTTTACCTGAAAGTGGAAAAAAGAGTCTTTCCTTACTCTGGCACAACATAAAAACACGCTTTCTGCTTCGGTGTTAGAGAGTGATAATTGAAGTGACCAGAAGATTCTTGGGGTACAACATGTGCTGCTGCTATCGCACTCTTGAAACCTACCGAAAAGGCGAATACAGGCTAAATACATTTATTTTCTTTCCCAGTTGCATTGCTGTCGTATGTCTTGAAAGTGTTAAGAACATATTGAACTCATTTGCGCTATCAACCAGTGGAATGTAGCACTGTCATTGCCATCTAGTCTGTTGTTCGCATGCATGATGCATTCAATACCCACTTGCATTCTTGAGAAGGAATGCTCAAAACAACTCTTGGCCTTATGCTTACTGTCATTTTTATTGGTAGCCTGTCTTTCCAAGAGCCTGACTCTGCTCCAGCTTCCGTACTTATGCTGATTCTACTGAACTCAGTCTGTAAATACAATGAGATGGCTATTTTTACTGTCTTTATATCTTTTACACGACATTCAAATAAGTGCTAATTCTGATCATATTTTTATATGAGCCTATTAACCTATTAATGTTTTCTTTCGGAGTTTAGATCATCGAGAAAATAGAAGTGCATCGAACAAAGCTATTGTATGCATATTTTCAAGTGGTAGGTACTTATTTATACTTTGTTGACATATTTTATGCTAATCGCAAAAGCTGCTTTAAAGAAGGCACACTAAAGGAATGTGTTTAGATAGACAAACTTTTAGGTTATTTGCAGCACTGCTGCTCAGTGCATCTGCTGTATACTGAACAAAACTTTTGCCGTCGAGTTTTTCAGCTTAGTTGAAAGCTTGAGTGCTGAAATAGTTTGAAACAACCTTGTTTTGAGGCAGAAACTAGTGGAGAATAAGGAATTTGCTGTATTTTTCATGAACTGCCGCATCTAGCGGCCACCCCGTGAACTCTAGGAGGTGACGTTTAACTCTCTGAAAAATGGCGCGCCATCTTTCTCCTTGCCTACCATTTGACATCACGAGCCATTGCCCATGTCTTTGAACCCACTTTACTCCCACTATGTTTCCTAAAACGATTGGCACCGGCAGTGAACAGTGCTCCAAGGTGGGGCACGTGTCAGCGCCTTTGTGGAGAGTGAGACATAAAGGATAGGTGGAGGTAAAGAGGACAGAAACATGTGCAGCCTCCGCTGGCACACTCTGTGTCACAGCCACCGTGCTCACAATCCTCCAAAAATGCAGCCAACTGTTCGAAAATATGCGAAATAAACACAGTTTATTAGAACGGTCGCGACTTCCAAGCCGAATTTCAATGCTTTCGTCTTTTTTTTTTAAATATTTTTTGTTCACTGTCCCTTTAATAAGATGCCCAACGGTTATGCTTTCTGAAATTGAGTATCCTAGGTGTCTTATGTACCATTGGGAACTTTTCTTTATTTTGACATTACTTGTGGAGATCTCAAAATGAGTAGCTGGGGTACTATTTGTGAGCAATCAAACGTGTGTAGCTAACAGGCGCCTGAAGTAGAGAGAACATAATTGGTCAGTTTTCAACAGCAAGCACAGGCAGTTCTGCTTTTATGTGCTTTTTTTTTCTTCCCACATGGCGGCTATGTTGTGACACTCTTTAAAGTCTACATTTGAGTGTAGACTTTTTTTTTTTTTGTCGTAAGGGCCGCATTGTCTTGTGTCATACTCGGGAAAAATTGCTTACAAGGACCAACTGCACATTGCCATTCAAATATAAATGCTGTTATCAGACAACTGCTGAACTTATTTGAATTACTGGCACTTATAAGCAGAATTTATATTTAGAGTTTTGTATTTTCACTGATATGACTCAAGGGAAAAAAATGTAATAATAAAATTCACATTCCTCTAGCCCTTTCCCTAAAACAAGTATATTGTCAGCTTCAGTTTCATAAATTAAAACTGTGTGATTGCCTAAAATGCAAATATAGGTCCTTAAAAAACTCTTGGAAACACTTTAAGTTGAAAAGTATGTTTTCCAGGCCCTTGAAGATCCCAGAATTATTATTTCACCTTCATTGGCCCAAATTTCTTGAGCAACACCTGACAAAAAAGGGTTTCAAGATTATCTGACCGGCTTTCTGTGGTAAATTTGCATGAACCTGGCAAACTCCCAATTTCAGAAGCAAGGATGCAATAGCACGGATGTATCGAATTGGGAGAGGATCACAAAACACACTGGCAATTCAATATGTATCAGACTTCAGTGTGCATGCTTCACTGCACTATACATCTGTGTTACATTTAAAGATGTTAAAACAAATTCGTCATTGTGGAGTGCAAATGACTCCCTTGCTTTATATTTTGATGCACACAGCTGGCTATTTAGTCTCTGCAGCATGTAGTTTGCCTCAGATTCAATGCTTCGTTTGACACCATACGCAAGAATTGTGCCTCTTTGTCAGCATGTATGTTTCCAATGACATAAGTGGTTGCGTTTCAAGAAGTTCACTTGCAAGAGGCGCAGTGTTGATATAAAAAATGTGGAATGGTTTTTTTTACACACCCATAGCACAGTGTTATTCTTTTGCGCATGGATATTACAAGGGGCATTACAACTGTTATGTGTAGACAGCAATTCCATATATTCGTGTTTGATATACCTGGGTTTGACTGTATGATACTTTAGAGTTCCTGCACGTGCGGAACTGGAAAACCCTAGTTTTCTTTCCTCCATGTACACTACTTTTCTCGGACCTTATGCTATTGTTTATTTGACTGCCCCATCCATCAGCTTGCCTTCTCATACTTGTTATCCCTTGGCTTATCTGATGAGGGCTTCATGCCAAATCCTCCTGCACTTCCTTTTTTTGTTTTCTCTTTGTTGAGCAGGCGTTGCATGAAAGGAAAGTTACATGTTCGTGAAGTACCTCAAACAAAAAAAAATAAATGAAGCACAACTCATGAACCTTACCCGCTACAAGAAAGTTCCAGCAAGTTCCTCTTTATTACAGTGAAACTACCTGTAGTGTTTTGGCAACAATCCCATATTGTAAAGCAGGGCTACATTGGATGCTGCTTTGCACCCTCGAAGAAACTTTGACAGGGTCTTCAAGGTCCACCTTTGAATATTTCTGGGACTTTTATGAACCCTGTAATAATGTGACGTAATGGTTTACACACTGGTACAAACATCTAGGCGTGAAAAAGAAAAACAGTAGCACGGGACAAACACCAGATGGCTTTCCTTGTTTTTCTCTCCCAGATGTCTGTACGAGTATGTGTGACCTGAAACAGAAGCTTTGCTACATGATAAATTATAGCTTGCATGAAATTATAAATTGTATCATTCACTAAGCGAGTTTTTTTAATCAGATTCGAAAGTTTCTACTTCCAAACAAAGAAGTTCTGTTCTCTTAACCCATATATGCCCACTGTCCTACATATAGTAGGACGCTTCTTTGATGCAATCTAACATCGCTATTTCTTTAGCTGCTGACTAGCGCCATGTACAGCACATCAAGCAGGCCTCAATGAGACGATTAGATTCTGTTTAAGAAAAAAATTTTTCTGTGTGACTATAAAGTGACAAAACAATCATTTTTTTGTTATATACACATGGTTTATTTGTGAGTAACCTCGAGCAAAGTCCTAAAAAAAGCACTTATACGATTTTTTATAAATAAAAATTATGCGTTGTAATAAACATAGCTCACAGACAAACAAAAATACACTTGGGAAATAGTCCACATCGCAAGAATTGCCACTCGACTCACTAGCAGCAGAGCAGCCGGCGCACACTTCCCACAGTTGCCAGTTCCGCTTATAATAAGCTTATTTGGGCTTCTTTTTTCGCCGAGTCGCTTGTAGAATTTTCCAGTCGCGTGTCGCGTTTTTTTGGGCTTATTTGCATTTTCCCAGCCAATAGTTATTTTAGTGTTGAAGTCAAACATGCGTTGGGGGAATCAGCAAGTAACGTTAATCATGCACCGGCAAACGTGCATTCAACCGAATGGAGGCTACCCTGGAGACAATGTTAAAAGGTAAATAAGTGCTTTTGTTAATAGTTGCGCACATTTTGGCTGTATAAAATAATTAGTAGTGATTTTTTCAACTCCTCTTCGTATTTGAGTGACATTTTTTGTTATAAATAAAATATTTTAAAGAATGGAAAGATTAATTAAATATTCGCTTCTTTTGAGCTTATTCGCGAAAGCCACACCGCATTTTTTGCGCTTCTTTTGTGACGATTATTCACTTGTTAGCTCGGTAGCATCTGGCAACTCTGGCACTTCTATAGCGTAAGCGAACTGCATGAGTGAGCGCACGGAAGAAAATTGTATTGTGTGCCCATCCGGAAAGCAAAACGAGTGAAAAAGCTATAATAATCTTTTGTCTTATCGTCATCGAGACGGAGTTAGTTTTTCCTGATCCCCAAAACGGGAAACGCAACTATGGTGGCATGGTTTTTGTAATTTAGTGCCGCACGGAAATAGATGTAATCACGCCCCGGGGAGCAATAAACAATGTAACAAGCAGTCACCCTTTGAGAGAGACGAAACCAGACAGCCATCAGCTTTGCGGGCGCAAGTAGCGATAACCACCTGAAGAACAAAACCGAAACCAGCCGCATCACACGCGCTTGGATGCGCAAGCAAAAGCCGGCACGCCGCTTTGAAAAGAAAAAAAAGGAAACAATGGAGAGACACCGGCAAATGAAAAAAATTCCACGTATTCCCGATGTGTGGCACTGCATGCCAAGCAAGAGAAATATCAAAAAAGGCCTGTGAAGCCAGCCGAACCATGTGCGCGCGCTCGGATGCATAAACGAAAGCCAGTACGCCGCTGTGGAAAGAAGAAACAAAAACCAACAGTGACACATCGACACATGAAAAAAATTCCACATATTCCCGAAGTGTGGCAGCACATGCCAAGCAAGTGAAATGATCAAAAAAGGCGCATGTTTTAAACATGCAAGCAATGTCGTATATGTACGGCGAGAACCCTTTGGTGCCTGTTAGGTGATGCCGTACATGTACGGTGTAAGCCTCAAAGGGTTAACCAACTTTTTCTAAGCTGTACATCAGAGTTGTGAAAAAACAGTGAATGAGGAAGTGAGACACGGCGATACAAATCTGGGGGTATTTTCAGTATTCTATGGTAACTTCGAGATTTTGAAATTTTCTTTGTTCTGAGCGTCAGTGTACTGAACTTCTCTATGAGTGCTTTATTCGTCTTGGTTTCGCATGGGAATAAAACGGCAGCTCATAGCTTCCATGGCAGCAGCCATCACACTCAAATCTAGAACATACCTACAAAATCATCAGTTTATAATAGCTGATCAGTATATCTGTGTTCAGTTTGCAAGGCTATGCCAATTTATTAGTGGATTTAAACGAAGGCACTCTTTAGGTGACTATCAAAACTTTCATTTAGCTATTAGCTAACTATTGTTGTCAAGCGCTGTGGTCATTTAAGCTCAAAGTCTCATTCACTGCTGGCATTGATGGAATCTGATGCGTACAAGTTTTCTCCATTACTTGATGCTGCGAACTGTCTTACTGCATTTTCTTATGCATGAAATCGGTGCATTTTCTGCAACTTGATTCTCTTAGAACATTGCAGTTGAAGTGCATGTGAAAAGTTTTGTCTTGGTTCATAAGTTGGCAGGGATATTGAAGCTGCATTTGCATTCGTATTGAACTGTTTCCAATCCAACGAGTGATGCATGAGGCTGCGTGTGTATGAACGACCTTCGGTTTGATTCCTTCAGCCCTTGTTGTTGTGCGAAGCAAGTCTATCTAAAGCCACTTTTGTTATTTTATGGTGGAGCACTGCGAGATAGGAACAAGCGCCTCGACTTTTCTGTGCTTGAGCATGTATGCCATGAAAGAGTAAATGTGTATCATCATTTCGGGACCGTGTCTATTGAAGCTGTGTACTACGGATACAGGTTTTTCACTTTGAGCTTCCATTGTATCCAGGCAAGACAGGTGTTGTTTCTGGTCAGAATATTCTAGCAGCTGTTTTGGACACTGCTTGCATTGTGTGCCTGATGTTGAAGCTCGGCCTTGTTGTTTCCTGGCCGTGCGCATACTGTTTTGGCAAATCTCTTCATTTTCGTGCCCACTTCTGACTTGGGCATGGTGTGTATGAGCTGTGGGTGATAATGGTTTCTGGAACCAATATGATGGAGCTGTTGATGTGATCATGTTTGAGCAGGCTGATGGAAGCCCTAGAGTGGCACGATGTTTCATCTACATTCGTAGTTTCGGGGTTTCCAGCACTTTTACTTAACATTCCTGGTTGAGTGAGTATTCGTCACACTTTTCTTGTGAAGCGCAAATGTGTCTTTTGCGCACCTGTGTACTTTGTTGCGCACTCTGAGAAGCCTGACACAGTCATGAATAAACGTGTTGCCTTTGTGTATTTTTTGGCAAACCTACTTTTTATGTTTGAGGTTAGCATGGACAGGCAGTTGCATTTATTTTCTTGTTTCTGGGAACTTGTATACAAGTGAGAGCCTAGCTTGTGTTGTGAACACTAACAGCTCATCTTTCCTTTACTTTGTCGCATTTGTTTGCTCACATTGTGAGGTCTCTCTAGAAATAGCAAGAACACAAATATTTTACTGTAGAATGTCCACTCGCTAGAATCCATTTAACATGACAAGTAACGAAAATATATATTATATATAGATAAATGTGGCAATGGGCATTGTACACAAAAACGCCTTCCATCTGTTCAAAACTAATGTATCTCATAGTTTAATGCAGTGTTGTGCATTTTTAGTCCATAATAATGATCAACTGTGCATATTTAAGGTGCTGCTACTAGTCAGAATGGATTTTTTACTTTTATTTAGGAACCTGCACAGACTTGAAAAACATTATTTCTGGTGCTTTTTTGATACATTTTGTACCTGCAGCTTAATGCGTCATCTGGTGTGCATTTTTTGTGCGCTTCTTTTTATGTGTGTGTGTGTCCTTGAGAAAATATAAAGGCTGTTTAATAATTTGCACTGTTGTGAGTTTAGTCATTATTATCTTTCCCAGCCAGATCTTTGCTGTGTATGTTCTTCTGAAATGTATCTTTTGTGCTGCTTGCCCTTACTTTTACTCTACAGTCGTGTTTTTACTATTTTTCTGTATTAGAACTAGCGAAGTATCCTAATGAATTATGACTCCGTCAGAAGGTTCTCGGCTACCTGTTGGTTGCTCACTGTATTGTCCATACAGACTCACTTGTATCTTGAAGGGTCTGAAGGAGTTCAGTGCTTGTTGAAAGGTGATGCCCTAGGAAACCAGTCTCCGTGTCTGGCATTGTGTTGTGCTTTCGTGGCAGTCTAATGGACGAAGTGGGAATAATGCACTTGCAAATGCATACAATTACTTATACGTAGAGTTGTTCGTTTTCAGGTTAAACATGATTTTAACCAGTTATTACACCCCGAATTCCAAAAGCGCATACCAACCTGTCCCTTTTATTTTACGCTGCACGCAGCTCACGGTGCACGTGCACTGTCTACCCAGCCTCGGGGCACCCAAGTTGGATCCTGTTGGGTTAAGTGAACTCCATGCAGTGACAGTACAAAGTTTGACAGGCTACTTCAGAATGCGCCTAGCTCTTTACTGTCATTATTACTTATTAATTTGCTTAAATTTATTACTTAGAACTTGCCAATTTAACCCAAATTTCAGTATGGTTCCATAAAAAACCCGGCTTCTCCCTGATTATCATTTAAAAATAGCACCCAATTTTTGCTCCCCAAATTTAGCAAAATATAAAACTTGAAAAAGAACAACTCTACTTATATGTTAGTGGCAACTTTTAATGATTTCGTGCTTATGACTGATTTTTCAACCAAACTTCGTAATATTTTTCATATAGCATAGTTTGGTCTGAATCGTCAAAACAGTTAAGTGTGTTTGACTGCTCTTGTCCTTCACAAATTTTTTTTAGTTCTAGTGTATGTGCACTGAACCAACCAGACAATTATGTTGAGGGTGGTTGAGCAATATTTGAGTGAAAGGAAGCTGTGGTGATCACAAAAACCTTCATATTTTTAAGTTGCAAAAACAAAAATGGAGGTCACTATGAACCAAGTTTTGCAAGAAGATGCAGATGTGTGGGAAAAGGCAGCTGTTAATGCTGTACAAATAATGCAGGCATGCTTACACTATAGCATGTGCTGATCTGTGCATGGTAGTGCGGGCTCAGCTCAGACTAGTCAAGCTACAGCTTTCTCTGGCTTAATTTTGCCCAGCGATAGTTGTCAATCCTGCATCTCATTCCTTTCTCTGGTGCTTAGCACTTGCCACTTCTCCAGTAGGAATTCCATGCAATTATCAGGACCCTGGGAAAGTTTTGGGTACACAAAATTAGAAAGGTACATCATATTAATAGTGATTATTGCTATTGAAAAGGAAAGAAGATGCATTTAGAGCCTGCGTTGATCGTGTGAGTGTACTGTGATATGTGCTTTTGGACTTTGATGGAGCACGTGCACTCGCATCCACCGAGATGCCCAACTGTTGTCATTCCCCACTTAACGCTTGCAAGCTAAGTTGCTTTATGCACATCTTGATTGGGCAGTGAAAATTTACACGATGAAGGAAACACAGGACAGCGCTGAACTCACAAGCAACTTTATTAGAAGTCATGCACATTGTGTACATTACAACGAGCAAGAAGGGAGGACCAAATGTACATTCTTCCACTATGTTATGAAGAGATTCAAAAATACAAATTCACTGTCACACAATGTTATTGAAGCTATGCTTACACAGAGTGTTCCTTGTTTCTGTATATAGTAGGCCTCAGTAAACTCTCTCATGGTTCGCCACGGTGGATAACTGGTGACTGTGCTCGGCTACTGACCCGAAGGTCACGGGTTCGATCCCGGCCGCGGCGGTCGCATTTCGGTGGACACGAAGTGGTAGAGGCCCGTGTACTGTGCGATGTCGATGCACGTTAAAGAACACCAGATGGTCGAAATTTCCAGAACCCTCCACTACAGCGACCCCCATAATCATATTGTGATTTTGGCACATTAAACCCCCGGTATTATTATTATTATTATTATTATTATTATTATTATTATTATTATTATTATTATTAATTTCTCTCATGGCTCTAATGCCATGTACAAACAGAATTTAAAGGTTGGGGCACACTTGTGCTCAGAGCAATGTTGTGCAACGTGCGAGTACATGTTGCCTTCTAACAAACATTTGTGCTTAGATAATCTTTCATTTAAATGTCAAAATGCCCACATGAAAAAAGGCAGTTGCTACACTACTCCAATTTTAATTTACGAGATAGAAAAAGCCACATGTGTTTAATTGTGCACCCTTCCTTAAGTTCCACCTGAAGTTGCCTGTGGCAACAAATGCCTCAACTTTTTCACACATATTACTCATCTTATTAGGGGCAGAAAAGAGGACTGTTACCTTGAATCTGCCTACTAAATTTCTGAGCCCATGCAACAGCTTGTGTGCATATGAAATTAGACCAAATTTTTCTTTTTACGCAGGATCTAAATTAGCATGTCTCACGGACGTACCTAATTTTACACACCTAACAAACTTCTGCACAGCCACACCAGTAATGCTGTCCGCAAAACATGCCACCTAAAAATGTGCCAGTTGTTTTAAACAACTGTCAGAAGCTTGGTGAAAACACAATTTCAATGGAGCCGAGAGCAGGGGCAGAAAAGCACTTTCAATTTTTACCATACTTGAATGTGCGAACTGAAAACTTAGCATAATTTTTTTCTAATCTTGGGCTATACACCCGGCTGACATGCTGATAGGTTCTATTAAGCCTTGTATTTAAAAATTGCAGCTCATTATATTTTGGAACTTCATAATTGAATTGCAATCTTAAGCCACATTTGTGGAACACCTTGAACAATGATAGTAACAATGTGTTCAATATTAGAGTTCTCAAAATGACGGAAAAGTCATCCCCATAGTACATTGTACTTTTATTGTGTTTTCGATTAGGTTATCTTTGATACCTCTACCAAACCTGCCTCAGAAAGTGTTACTTCTTTTTAGAGCAACATTAGATCTGATGCAGGCCCTTGACCTCTTTGCTGCTACAAATTCCCTTTCCATCTAACACATTGTGACGCCAAGCATAATCAGAGAATTAAGAAAGGCTATTACACATAGTTCACAGGTAAAAACAGCATAAACGATATGAAACACAAGGAAGATATGGGACAAAGTGCTCTGTCCCGTGTCTTCCTTGTGTTTCATTTCATTTGTGCTGTTTTTACCTATGAACTATGCGTCACCAACTAGCCTGCCAGCAAATGTTATTGAAGCTATTACACGTACACCACTATTAGAAAAATTTGGTTGCCCCCGTAAGACAAGGTTTAAAATTTTTTGTAAATTCTTCATGAAGTATGCTATAGCATAGATTAGAGGTGTGCACGGGCCGTATATCCAAGCCCGAGCCCGGCCCGGGCCCGCTGACTTTGTCGAAGGCCCGCCTGAGCCCGACGGCAAAGGGCTGCGAGCCCGCCGGCCCGGCCCGACGTACGAAAACACAATCCCAGGCCCGGCCCGGCCCGGCCCGGCTTTTTGAAGGTTCGCTGCGAAAACAAAGCATCGTTTTCCGGTAATTTGGCACTTTGTTGAGCATATCAAATATGATCAAACGACACACGAAGAACAGTCTATAATACACACATTACAAATTGTCGAGCAAAAACAGCAAGCAGTCCAACGATTCCGGCTTCAACGAAGTGCGGCGCTTTTGCTATACAAGTATACGGCCTCATGCCAGCAACAATGGAATTCGCTCGCCAAAGCCGTCACGTGTATGGGGTATGCCGATGCAAGCGTCAGCTTGCACGAAGGCGATATACGTCGGGTCGCTCGTCGCTGTCGCGTGCATTTTCACTCATATGGGATTTGGCCTTAAATCTAACGCGAACAGTCGGGTGGTGCCGTCACTAGCTCAGGTGGTGTTACTTCGCTGTTTGTCGGAGTGCAACATAGGCAGTGCTTTACCTGCTCCCCTTTAGTTTAAAGTAGCGAATGGAAAGGAAAAGCGGTAAAGGGCGGTCGCGGAAAAGGCGCTGTATGCGTGCTGGAAAACAATTACCGCTCATTCTCTATATTTCGGGCTTGAGTCGGGCTTTGCGCCGGGCCCGAGCCCGGCCCGCTAAAACTCCAAGTAGCCTGAGCCCGGCCCAGGCCCGAGGTGAAAATACGTCGGCCGCCCGAGCCCGGCCCGCGGGCCGGGTCGGGCTTTCGGGCTACCCGGAGCCCGTGCACACCTCTAGCATAGATCATAGACATCAATGCTAAATACTGTATTTACGCGATTATGGGTCGACCCGTTTTTTTTCTAAGTTTGGGATCCGAAGTTGGGGGGTCGACTTACATGGAAACCGAAACTAGTACTGCCAGTAACGGCAGAGCAAGCGAGAAATTGGGGATGCTATGGCGTGTTTATAGTAAATCAGCATATCATGATAATCTGCAATCGGAACTGTGTGCAGTGCAACAAAAATGGATGCTCTAAACCCATTTGAACAACATTATGGCATGTTGAACATTCACAAGTGAGTCAATTTCAAGCTAGAATTTCACTTGTGGATGTTCAACATACCGTAAGTTTTGTTCTAATGGGTTTAGAACATGCATTTTTGTTGCACGGCACACAGTTCCGGTTTGCAGATTATCGTGATATGCTGATTTACTGTGTAGCTAACTCACTTTAGAAAAAACTTTGCTCCCCAAAAGGCACATGAAATATTTTGTATTTTAAAAACTCCACACCATGCTAGAAAAATAATTGCGTATTTGAAATTAGGACACAAATATACATAAACTTGGGAAGTTTCATCAAAATCAATCAAGAAATAAACTTTTTTTTCGAGTGCCATGTCCCCCCTTAACAATAACCAGTGAGCATATGTAGTCAGTGACATAATGCAGTGCTAAAAAACACACACACCACAAAGTAAGGAACACAAACAGATGGGACAGGCGCTACTCACAACTTTAATGAAGACTACAAGATTGTGGCACATATATAAGCATCCCAATGCGCAAACGCAACATCAGAAACCATAGGGGGCGTATCACATCAAAGATTTGAAAAAATTATGTTCCGCATTGTACAGAAAGACCGACGTCTGACTGACGCAATCATCCTTCTTCTCTTTGATATAGAAAGCCTCGAGAAGTTCACGCACTGCTTTATCATGGCTTCTGCCCAGAATCCTCAAGTCATTAAATCTCAGCACAATCTGTGCCCTCGCATTATGGGCACCTCAAAGACGGGCTGGCAGGTTAAGCATGCCACCCCATACACTCGGTGTGCTACGGGGATAGTGTATGAACTACCACTAACTTGTGGGAAGTCCTATGTGGGACAAACGGGCAGATGTGTCAATGACCGCATGAGGGAACATGCAAACAATCTAAAGAAGGATATTACTGCGCACCTTTCGGCGCATTGTAAGACCTGCTCTTGTGTGCCAAGATTTAATGACGTGAGGATTCTGGGCAGAAGCCATGATAAAACAGCGCGTGAACTTCTCGAGGCTTTCTATATCAAAGAGAAGAATGATGATTGCGTCAGTCAGACGTCGGTCTCTCTGTACAATGTGGAACATATCACATCTTTGATATGATACGCCCCCTATGGTTTGTGATGCTGTGTTTGCGCATTGGGATGCTTTTTTATGTGCCACAATCTTGTAGTCTTCATTAAAGTTGTGAGTAGTGCCTGTCATGTCGGTTTGTGTTCCTTACTTTGTGGTGTGTGTTTTTTAGCGCTGCATTATGTCACTCTGCAAGCACCAACTCGCCCAACAACACGTTCTTCTGCATATGTAGTCAGTCCGGCGACAACTTAAAATAAATTTTCATTACAAAATGCGCTTGTGTGTGTGTTTTTTCTTTATGCGCGATTTTCAGGGGTTGATCTCCATGCAAGTAGACTTACAGTCGTGTAAATGCAGTTCCTTATTATCGCTGGGGCTACACTGCATGAGGAAGCTAATAAGAACATTGAAGTTTTGCACTATACAGTAGACTCGGTTAACGGAAATCTGTTAAATGGAACTGCTGCTTAAATGGAACAACTACCTCAGATATGACTGATTTAATACCTGAATTCTGCACCCCTGTTCTTTTCTCGGTAAACGGAACTCCTGTTAAACGGAACATATTTTCCTGGTCCCTTCAGGTTCCATTTAATGAGAGTTTATTGTAAATGGATGAATGATAACTAATGATTGCAAATATCTCAGTTATTAGGCTGATATACTGTGCATCTCTTTATGTGACAATAGCCCTGAACAGAATGTTAGGCTTGTGGGTCGTTGCATCAAAGAACATACACAAATTAAGCCTTTTTCAACTGTCGATGCTACAAGTGCTGCTTGGGCGAGTTGGTTCATGTTTATGACAAATTTTACCAGTGCAGAAAGACTGAACACCTAGGGATCTAGACACACACACAGCAGCTTTTGCACCTGCTGCGCCAGATGACACGTGATCATAAAGGGCGGTAGCGAGCTCAGAGATGAGACGGCTCGGAGCCTACGCGCCTCGACGTCGCTACAAGGGCCCTAAATATATCGGCGGCGCATACCGCTGTCTACAAGCACGGAGTAGGTCTATAGTGAATTTAAGATTCTTTTCTATTGCTGATAACACTGTTTCTCAAAAAAACACTGATTGAACAAGGAAGCCTTTCCTTGTCCGAGGTTTTCTTGGGGTCAGATTCCTGTAAGCCTTGACAGGCTTAAATACAAGTTGTTAACTAAACAAACGGTGAAAGGCGGGCTAGTTGGTATCTCTGTATAAGTTACTGTTTGTTGCTCGTTAAATATAAGATAATCTTAGCATAAGGATGTGTCAGAAGACAATGTGTACTTGTATGTTGCATGGCATTGTTTGAAACACAAGAGCACCCGAATTGTTTAATGATACCACAGTCTTGTTTATATGTGGCAATTACGTCATGAAAGAGATTATTGGGGCCCTCTATATAATGAGCAAAAAAAATCAACTGTGTAGGTGTGCTTTCAGAAACTTCGAATGGCAGCTAATTTTCATTCATGAATTGCTTCACAACATAGCGGAAGAAGGTACGTTTCGTCACCCCTTCTTGCTGTTTAGAAATGCTTTATCAATTACATCTACGCAAGAATATACCATACTTTTCTGAATATAAGCTCCACTTTTGTATAAGACACACCCATTTTTCACTCAGCTGGCCTGATGACTCTTGTACAATCATCACAAACTGTTGTAGTCATGCACGGCACTGAATTTCTAGCTGCAAATTCTAGCGTTATCAAACTTACCTTAGCATTATCTAGCATTTGAACTAACGCTGCTGGAAAGCATAGAAAAACTATATTGCACCTCACTTGAATTCACCAAAGGCCACATTGTCCGGTGCACTGTCAAAAGTTCGGCTGCTGTTTCAGTCGGTAGCATCGCTGGGTTGCCATTGTTGGCCTCTGAATAATGTCTGTGTGTGGCATTGTAAGCACCATGAAAGGCGTCATTGGCGCTGCCTCTATGGTGTGTTGTGCTCAATGGGGAGTACATACAATGACTGCATTGCACCAAAACCAGCACACACATACAACATATCAAAGGTGACTGGCAGCTGGAAGCAGCAGTGACGAGACTTTTCACACACAAACTGACAGTGATGATAGCAAATTGTTCCTTTCATTTTGCGACTCGGTGCTACAGTGTAATAATGCAACATTGTCATGCCCTTATTTATTGCATCACTTTCGTGGGTTTAATACTTTGTTTGAGAACAAACAACTAAAACAGCTAAATAGTGCACATGACTATAGTGACTTCTGAGGCTTTTCTTGTTTCACTGTAACTTCTATTTCCGAATGCTGTTGCGCACAGGTTATCATACTTGAGAATAAAAAATGTACAGGTTTGTCGCTCAAGCATGCATAACTTATTGTGTGTATAAGACGCACTGATGAAAGTTTAGGAAAAAGCAGCTTCTTGCACACCGTAGATTATGGTACATGACGTCAACACTGCAAATGAGGTTTAGATGATCCACCAAGCATTTGTATGATTTTTTATCAAGTTTGTTGCGAGTTCAATGCTCCTTTGTTGATTTTCTTGTGTTATCATTGTTTGTGCCACCCTATCAAGATGTTCAACTGGTGCCAACTTGCCCAAATGTCAATTCTTTTGCTTTATGCATTATCAAGTCTCAGCTCGATGCATTCAAGCAAATATGATATTAGAATGTCCAGTGAAGTCACATATTGTTTAAGACTAACCTGCCATCACTGCTTGAGAATATGGCATCGAAATTTGTTGCCAGATGGTAGTGATTCTGGAAGCCCTGGAACAATTAGCGCATGTCTTTATGTGGCTGGCTGCATAGCCTGTGTGTTTGAACTGTGCCTGTCCCCGTTGCTGCTTGAAGGAGGGCCGAGTAAAAGTGCCTGTGCTGGATTTCATGCCCTCAGGGAAGTTTGGATTAAGAAATTGCCACAATCCCTGCACACATTGTGCACTCTCCACAGCCCAGCATGTGTCGCATACGACTCGCATTACTTCCTCGAGCAGAGTTGTCATAATGCAGCCTGGAGCACATGTTCCTCTTACAGATAGTAACAGCCTTGCAACATGAAATGTATGAAACAGCTCACTGCCGAAGTTCCCTGCAGCGCTCATTTTGCTGTAAAAGCGAGAATGACTGCTTTATTTCTTCAATGTGCAGCAACCATTATTTTAGTAGATATTTAAGGTGGCCTAGTTGGTCCCATCATCTGCTGTCCCTTCACCCCCCTTGGTAACTGTGCTACACCAACTAGCCCAAAGTTCCATCCTGCTAAGTCCCTGCAATGTTTTCCTTGCCTAGTTGAAGGTGTTTATTATTGCTGAGATGACTAGTTGTAGATGTGTAGTACCTAAATGTTTATCTGCTGTTAGGCAGCTTTTAACACTTCCGAAGGGGTGCACGGGCTATCTGCCTCAAAGAGGATGCCACAGAAAAGGCATAGGGAAGGGAGGAATAGAAATGCACCTGGCAGGAATCAAGAAGCAATTCCATCATTGTCACTACACTGTCGTTTAAGCGCAGGTAATCCGAAATGAGCAAGCATAAAAAGCTGTGGGTGCAGCTTTTCAGTGTCTGATATGCTTTTTTAATTGTGAAGCGAAGGGGCTGAAGATCAGCTCTTAAAATGGGCTGTAGCATATTGATGACTGCAGATGAGGTATGTTGGGTCCAACGGGGGTTGAGCTTGCGTATTCAGTGGCTGTGGTGGGTGCACAACTGCTGCGCATCATCCTCTGTTGTTGCCTTGTGCAGGGTTGTGTCATTTTATATCCTCCACCTTGAGGCAACTAGACAAGCGGTGACTAAGCCAGATCTATTAAGAAGTGTATTGATAGGTCTTCTGGCATGTCTGGGGAAACTCTTAAGTCCTGTGAAGTGTAAGTGCTCTTTTTCGAAGTGATTATTTTGTTGGCATTCTAGAGAATATGCACAATGTGACATATTTTTTCACTGTAACGAGGACACTGTTACCTCCTGTATTGTTTGTCATGCTGTTCTGTGCTTGCGTGTGTGAGGATGGCTAGAAAAATGGCCTAGTGATTTCAGTGTGTGAAATCAAACTGCACTACAGAGTTGCTACTCATGGGCCCATATTTCTTGAAATAAAACGGACTTCATTTATGTGTTTGAGGACAAATATTTTTCATATAAAGGGCACTGGGAGCCAAGAAAGCAGCACGATCAGTAAGTTATGCCGCTGATTTAATGTGTTTGTGAATACAGAGCAGTCATGAGCATGTTACCAGTAAAAAGTAACAGATACAGTTACCTCGGCCAAAAAAGTAACTGTGCAGCAGTTACAGTTACAGAATTTCCAAAACTAACCTGTTACAGTGACTGCGAAGAAGTAACGTCATTACTTTTCCGTTACAGTATAACGCAATAGATCACAAACCAAATAATACAGAATTTATTTAATAAAACATCCGGCAGATCCCATACCTAGTGGGAATCGGTTTAATGCAAAGTAGTCAGCAATTAATTGTCTTGCTGCATTTTTTGGCTTTGAGCCAAGCATTACGAGGTGGATTGACGTGTTTTTGTAAGTGTAGTAGATGTGTGGACATTGTGGGCTTACGAGGCACGTTGACTGCACTGGCGTTTAAAGGGTAACTTATGGTCTGACGTAACATCGGCACTTACGTCGGAGCGCAGACGTCAGTATTATCGAAACGAAGTGCACTTTACGATGCAGTGATGTGAATATCATACGTAAGTTCCGTTAGCTAATTCCGCCATGGTCGAGCAACGTGTAGCTTGCTGAATCACAAGAATACAAATGTAATGTTTATTAGGCTGTTATAAAATCGGAGCCAACACCGGAACCACAATTGACGTTAACCTGACATGATGCCTGTATCATAGGTAATGTTATTGCTTTGTTATAAAGTTAGATAGTCAGCACTGCAACCACAACTGACGTTGCACCGACATTACGCCTGCATAGGGTGTTTTTCCAAAACAGTTTCAAGACCTGGTGTGGCTCTGTGGTAGAATACGGAACTGCCACGCAGAATGCTTGGGTGGGTCCGATTCCTGCTGGGATCCTTAGTTTTATTCTTATCATTCGTCGAGTCAACACTCCCACTGTCGGTTTTTCTTAACGCTCTCTTATTTAGATTACCAATGTCTGTTCTCGCCGTTCTTGGGTAGATATAAACTGTCAATCACGTGTGGCGCATACCTGCATACCACGGCCCGTGGTATACGGGTATGTGCCACACGTGTCTGGAGGAAAGGGTTTGACGACGTGCGCGACAGGATTTTCTGGTTATTCATGTCATAACCAGACAGTCACATTCGCCAAACCCTCTTACCCTCCCATCCAATGTTGATCTACACCAAATGAAGGAGGTGATTGCGAGAGCACCCAGATGTAGGCGGCTACGATGGACGGATGGACGGACATGCGCATTTAAAACGTACGAAGGCATGCGGGTAGCCAAATCGCACATGGTAAAACACTAGACGAAGGAAACCTAAGAGGCAGCCCAACACAAGCATTCATTGTGTACGCCTCATTTTGTCGTATCACTTTTTTTGTTCATTCACCGATGGTGAAAGGGGAATTCATTTGCAAATAATAATAACAAACGTCCTAAAACACTAGAAGTGGAAAATGTCGTTGATGAACTGAAACTACGGCAGCATGCTAGGGCATTTATTAACGACACCCAGAAGCACATGCGAAGAGGAACGGGGAGTACGTCATGAGTGAATACCACGTCCATTGTGTCTATGCCCCATGCTCAAGGTGTATCAGGCCCAGTTCGGAGAGCTTTGCGTCAGCTGGGCACACAAACCCTTTCGAAGTCCCGTTAACACCTTGGGACATGTGTTCGCGAAACCCAAAGACTGCACACCTGCGGACGATCAGAGCGGCGTCATCTACAAGTATGATGCGGGGAACATGCAAGTAAGGATCAACGAGCGGGATGTTGCTAAAGCAACCCACGCAAGCATTCTTAGACGGAGCTTGATGAACAGTGCTGGACGACTTAAACAATGCAACGACGCCGGCTCGTGAATGAAGGTGGATAGGAAGAAAACTCTTGGAATCGTGGTTCATCCGTCGCAATGCATCGGCTTGCAACAACAACCACGGCCCACTACTGGACGTTCACAAGGACATCTGTGATTAGTGGACTTCCGCTCATTTGTTTTCGTTTTTTTTTTTCTTGCCAGTTTACATGCCGCCTGCATAAAAGGCGAAATGTCTATGTAGTTTTGTTAATAAGTGTTGTGTCAAGTCAGAGTAAAACCTTTTACAATCAGTTCCAAAGAGGTTTCAAACAATTGCTTCGCTAGTTCACGGTGTTGCTGGCTCTCCACCGTTTCGCACTCTGCTGCTTTCTAGCCGCCTGTCAAACATGATTAGCTCGGAGCCTGGGACAAAGGAGACAATAAACTTGGCGTCCTAATGTTCCACTGGTACATCAAGGGCAGAGCTAGAAGCTCGAGTGACACAAAGGATATACATATATGCCGGGGTGAAAAAAATGGACGTGACCAGCTATTCAGTTGCAACATGATTGATTTACACGTAGTTTCCAAGTAAACTTGAAATAGCTTTAAACGCCAACTTCTGACCTCGGTCTTCTGCAGGGAAGGTGATCCTCTTAGCGACCTCCTCATATAAAGTGCAAGGGTCGCCCTAATATGGAAAGTTGAAGGTGGAGAGGATACGGCAAAGCAGAAAGTTTGAAAAAGTGGAAGGCCTTCAACATCGGCCTTTGACGAGTGTTGCTGTTGGACATTTAAAAAAATAACTGTAATGGTATTCCCATTACAGTTGCTGTGTAAAAAACATTCGGCAGACCCCACGCGTTCTGGGAATCGGTTTCATGCGAAGCAGTCAGCGATTACTTCTATGCAGTATTTTATGGCTTTGAGCCAAGCGTTACAAGGTGGATTGACATTTTTTGTAAGTGTAGCCGCTCTGTGCACATCGTGGGCTTACCAGGCACGTCAACAACACTGGCGTTTAAAGGGTAACTCATGGTGCAACGTAACGTCAACCCTCACGTTAGAGTACGTACATCAGTATTATCGAAACTAAGTGCACTTTATGGAGCACTCATGTGAAAATTATACGTAACTTTCGTTAACTTAATGTATTCCTCTGGGGTCGAGCAATGCTTCAATATAGCTTGCTGAATCATACGAATTCAAATGTAATGTTTATTAGACTGATATAAAAATTGGGAGACACTTAAGCTTCGCCTTTAAGAGTTGAACGCGATAGCGATATCCGGCCCCATCCTCATCGTGCTCTATTTCGCTTGTCATTATGTTCAGTCGCCCGGTCTCGCACACGCGCACACACACACACACTCGACATAACTGTAGTAAGGTAAAGGTTTCCGCTCTCTTCAACAGTTCATTTATGACAACAGTGTACCCACCACGTGTGTGTAAGAGAATACACGCACTGTGTGTATCCCCTTTGTAATGGGTGGCATGCTTTAAACCAGCAGCAATTACGCACGTGATACTTTTTCGAAGTTGCGATGCAACCACTAGGTGTTCGTAAGGGAATACGCGCGTGCGTGCCTTTTGTAATGGGTGGCTGGCTTTAAATCACCGAATTGTTATGCATTTCACATGGTGTGACGCCCGATGGCAATATACGCTTGTACCCCGTTTTACTGCGATATTACATCTCGTACTGTGACACCTGTACACAGGACGCGTATGTTTTTGAAGCATTAAAGTACATTTCAGTGCAGTTCTAAGCAATGGAGTGGCTCTGTGGTAGAACACCTGCTCGCCACGCAGACAGCCTAAGTTCGATTCTCACTCGAACCTAAGATTTTTTATTATTTATTTTAGTTGCATCTTTCTTGATTTTTCGGCCACGGACAAGATGATGATTTTTGTCTCACAACCAACGACGCCGACACCAGAATTTTTGCAGAACGAGCTCTTTAACGCTATCGCAGTTATAAGTGGAGCCAACACTGGAACCACCGACGTTAAGATGGTATGACGCCAGTATCGTAGGAGTACATATGTAGTGTTTATTGCTTTCTTCTAAAATTAGATAGCCAGCACCACAACCACAATTGACGTTGCGCCGACATTACGCCTGCATAGGCTGTTTTTCCAAACCAGTTTATAGACCTGGCCTGGCTCTGTGGTAGAATGCCTGACTGCCACGCAGAATGCTCGGGTTCGATTCCTGCTGGTATCCTAATTTTTATTGTTTCCATTCGTCGAGTCAACGCTGCCGATGTCGGTTTTTCTAACGCTCTTGGATTTAAACTACCAATGTCTCTTCTCGCCATTTCTGCGTAGATATAAACTGTCAATCACCTGTGGCGCATACCCGTACACCGCGGCCCATGGTGAACGGGTGTGTGCCACACGTGTCGGGAGGAAAGGGTTTGACGACATACGCGACAGGATTTTCACGTTATTCATGTTATGATCTGATAGTCATATTCGTCAAATCCTCTTACCCTCCCATGTCAGTTTTGGTCTACACCAAGTTAAGGAGGCGATCATGAGAGCGCCCAGACGTAGGCAGCTAGATAGATAGATAGATAGGTAGGTAGGTAGGTAGGTAGGTAGGTAGGTAGGTAGGTAGGTAGGTAGGTAGGTAGGTAGGTAGGTAGGTAGGTAGGTGGGCAGGGCAGGGCAGGGCAGGGCAGGGCAGGGCAGGGCAGGGCAGGGCAGGGCAGGGCAGGGCAGGGCAGGGGTAGATAGAAACTTTTTTTATTTCGAGAGTTTGCCCAACGGCATACAAAAGGGCGCCTGTCGTCGTCTGTCTCCCTTTTGTGTTCGTCCAAACATTCGTGCTGTTTTCCCTCCTTGGCATACATAGCTAAACGTTCAACGTGCCAAAGGTTCCCTAAGAAATGCTTCGCATTTAAAAACCATGGCTGATTCCTCTGTCATAGGAATCAGTATAACACGAAAGTGAAACATGTATTCACAGATGTAGTTCAGCATTTGTTGTGCATTCTTTCACCCCAAGGGCGAAGGAATGAATGCTACAGCAACAAATTGTAATGTCACGCGAAGAACGGCAAGCAACTCGAAGCTTGCAACGCACTGATCAAGCAGAAAGGACGCACGGAACGAACATACAAAGGATGAGCGCGATCTAACTGTCACAGTTGTAACATATTTCCGTGTGAGCACCGCACTCCTTTCGCAAAAGCGGCCGCTGCAGCGAGCGAAGTTACCTTCATGCTCTCAACGCAAATGTGCAGTGAGAGCACAAGACGTACAAACCACCACGATCACGAGATAAGCGCGCACACGAGCGACCATACCCTGTACAGGCAGGCGCCCATCGCAACGGCGACGACCTTTAAAGGGACCGACAACTGATTTTTTTCAACCCAGCTTTTTACGGCGCGACAGGAAGCTTACCCTTTGTAGCGTTTGTAGCTGCAGTGGTTTATCCTAAAAGCACGTAGTTATTTTATAAGCAGTATTTTTCGATCTGAAAGGCTCCAAACACGCATGAAGGCTTGCTCCAGCAACGCTGAGAATTGATAGCAATGCCGCTAGCCCTTGTGAAAGCTGTCGTTGTTCTGCTTTCGCAAGAGCTACTGTAGCTATGCTTAACCACCTTTATTTTGAGCTTTCCAGCCATTTTTGAAAATAGCAAGCTGTTACAATGAGATGATGTGGTTTTATACACCTTCTCGGTATTTGTACAGCGTTGTGCGCGCCTGCGACCAAGGTTGCCTGCGCCTGTGTCATGGATGGCTTTTCGTGGCGTGGGATCATTACGCCAAGCGAAGGCAGCGTCACTTTGTTGCATACAACTAACGCAGGCCTATATGTACATTTTCATGGAGTAATATCTTTTATTATAAAGAAATGAACAATATTTCAGTACTAACAGAAAAGTCATCGAATGCATACACCAATCAATGATCATGGGACCGGCTTCGTCGGACCGTGTATGATTTTGCCGCCAGAGGCGCCAAAGGTCATTTTTCCTGACTTTCAATGAAGAAATAAAAATATAAATCCGCCTCTCACGAGATAAACAGGGTTGCTTTGAGTCAATGCGACGGACAATCTTTCCATCAGTGCAGTCATCTCATTTCATGTTCTGGGCAGTTGTCGGTCCCTTTAAAGCACGCTCTTCGAGCCCTTTGTGCCATCTCGCTAGTGATAACGAAAACACGCTGATGTAACACCGATCTCTGAGTACCGCCACCGGCAAATGGTGTTTATAAATAGCTCGCCGTTAGCATGGCGAAGAACGTGCTATCCGTGGTTTAATCGTTTCGCGCTGTGGAGCAAGGCGTCGTAAGTTCGACTCCGGGTGATGGAGCTTTCCCTTTAGTTTTTTTTTGCTATCTTTTAGTCTTTATGTTTTACAGCATCATATCCGTGATGGAAATACGTCAGTGAAGCCGTGGTGGACCCCGGCATAAAAAACTCTTGTTAAAAAGTAGCAGTAGTACAGCTACAAGTTAGTGAAGAACTTGCTTAAAATGTACTTGTGGGCTAATTGGTTGGTCATATTTACGATAAATGGCAGCGCACACCGATTTAGGACACATACAAGAAAAATAAGGATGACACAAGCGCCGAACTTCAACTGAACTGAACAGCTGAGGCGAAGTTTTCATTCAACACAGCAATCACATAATTATTTAATGAAATGAAGATTCGTCCTGCGTGTCTCACGACCACACACTTTAGGCTGTAACGGTGCAGGCCGCTAATACGAAGCTTTTGCGCATTGCGCTTCAGCATTGCAGAGGAGGCTACCGCTGAGCAGGGGCTCTAATAACGTTGGAGCACTCTGTCATGCTTGTATTCTGCTCTGCCTGGCCTGAAATTTACATCATCGACGATGCAAATACGGGAGGGAACCAGTAAACATTTTGTGGACCGATAAAAATATTCTTCCTGTTTCAGGGAATTCACTTTCTTTATTCGAAAAGGAATAGCTTTGAGCTGCTTTGAGTCAATGAATGTGCAGCAGTGTTGAGTGTTTTAGTTAGGCCGAACTGGAAGAGCTAAAAAGGGTCTCTCCTTTAGTCTCCGATTAACCTGCATCACCTTGCTTATCATATGGTAACTTGCAGCAATCACGGTGGCTTGCAACAAGGCGATAAATGAGGTAGGTGACTAGAGCACGTTGGGATCCCATCCATCTACCGGGACCAGAGAGATGGTCAGTGTCCACGGTTTTCTGGACTAAGGACACTGAATTGACAGTCGGGATAGTTGGTCTTGTTTCATCTTGAACTGCCTTGTACAGCGCAAAATACAACTTGGGCTGCAAAGAAGCGCATACGTACAGCGCTGTCTGTTTGGCTCTCTCTCTGTTTCTTTGAGCAAGGATGAGTTCACAGAGTTGTATACACGCACAAACAGCTCAACATCGTTATGCTGCTACTGAAAATATTTGTGATACTCATACGAATTCATCTCGCCAACTGCTGTAAGTAGCCACTGCAAATGTGATCGGTGGGCAGCCTTCTAATTACGTTCAGAATGCGAGACTGTCCGGTTATTCCAAAAAAGTTTAGGTTTTGTTCAGCATAGTAATGCGCTGTTTGTGTGCACACGTCATTTCAATGCCGCAAGATTTTCTAGATTTGTGACGCCATGTAACAAGCAGGTGGTTTTATGACACACCAAAAATTTTTTATGAATGGCGAAGAACCAGTGACCAAAACTGTGCCGTAATGAAAATAGTGTATTCTCTCAATTTTTTGCGTAGTCGTGTATAAGTCCTCATTATGCGATGGATCATTTTCGCCTCATTTGTTGCATCGCGTAACGAGCAGGTGCTGTGCGCGTGACCTAGAAAAGTTTGACCAGTCATAAACAGCTGAATGCGGAAAGAAACAAAGCGGAGTATTTTAACGTTGTAATCACCTACATTTCTTCAAAGAAGATTCGCGCTTAGACCATTCGCATAGGCCTATCTACTTGGAGGGGTCAAGTAATGTTGCAAATACAAGTACTACAAATATAACGAGTATAAAGTAGGTACTACGCCTCTAATACCACAAGTTCTTCATTTTTAAAAAAAGAATTTGTGGTTGACAAGTTAATAACAGTAATATAATAGTCATAATAATAACAACACATTAAAAATGCTTTTCTGGCTATAGAGGCAAACAAGGCAAAATACTATAATATACGTGAACCTGAATAAGTGTAGGAAAGTGTAGCACTGATTACGGAAAAGAAAAGGTGCAGTCATTCTTACCTACATTGAAAACACAAATATTAGTGAGCAGCTTTTAGACATTAGCGAAATTTCATTGAATGATAGAAATCTATACTATTGGGAAGGCAGCCATCGACGTAATTGTATGATGCATAAAGTTGTGTGGTAAATGTATAAAAAGTGTTGCTTGTAACACTATGGCATGCATAACGAGCCTATGTATGGCTGTCCCAGTGTATGCTGCCTACTATGACTAACTGTACTTCTGTAATGTTATGAAACACTGCAAAGCAAGGTCTCTGTGTATGAAAAATCACATCAAATTATATGCGACTCTTCCGATGTGTGTGTGTGTGTGTGCGTGTGTGTGTGTGTGTGTGTGTGTGTGTGTGTGTGTGTGTGTGTGTGTGTGTGTGTGTGTGTGTGTGTGTGTGGCAGCCGATGAAGTGAGGGAGGCTTGCCCCCCCCCTTGACTCGCGAACAAGTTGGCACGCCACTGGCAAAGGACACTTATTGTCAACAAAAAAAAAATAGGAAGGTATCAAAGAACATTCATTGAAGAAGTCGTCGATGTGACTAACCACAACGACGACTTCTTCGTACGGAAGACTGGCATTTGCACTGGGTCTAGCATCGCTCCAGTGCTGAGCGATCTCCTTTTGGCTCAGTTCGACCGAGACCTCGAGGCTAGCGGGTTGCCCAATGTCGTCAAAGATTTCCGCTTCGTCGATGATTTTCTCGTGCTTTTTAAGAGGACCACCGAGAACGCCACACACAAAATAGAAGATTTGTTCTCGAGGTTCTGCAAGGCGTTCCCAGGACTGACTCTTCTAAGGAACTTCCTGCATGAGGATGGTCGCATCCGCTTCCATGACCTCGAGCTTCACTTTACCCCAGCACATGCCTGTTGGATTTACGACCCCCGTTCGAGGAAACGCCTAGTTCCCTACGCCTCCAACCACTCGAAGCTAGTTAAACGTGCCGTTGCTGTTGCCGCCATGAAGAACGCACTCAAGAGGTCGTGTCCTCACCAGATTCCCCAAAGTTTTGCCTCAGGATTTCTGGAGTTTCTTCTATGTGACATTGCTGAAACTAGTGATGTGCCTTGGAAAAACACCGACAAGAGAAAAACTGTTGTTATTCCATACGTACACCAAGTGTCCCATAGGATTAAGAAGGCAGCAGGACGTGCAGGTGTCAAGGTGGTGTTCTCCACCCCCAACAAACTTGGAGGCCTGTGCAAGCGTGTGAACGTGAGCAACGAAAAGCCTGACATGTGCAGCAAGAAACGCGCGACGCGGTTTGTGTCCTGCAAATGTGGAGTCGTGTACAAGGTTCCGCTCTCACGTGGACGTGTTTGGCCGATGTATCAGGGATCGCTTATGAGAACATGCCAACAATTTGAAGCAAAAGTCAGGCAGCAACATGGCCTTACATTGTGCAAGTTGAGGTTGTTCTGCCTTTCTTGACCAGACTGTCATCATCAGGAAATACCGAGACCGATTGCTCGGGAAATTCATGAGGCAATCGTCACTCTCTGTCGGCGTTTCTTGCCCAATCTTTCTGCACTTCTCCATCCGTCGCACTTGCTTCTTGGTGATGGAAAGAAGTGGCAGTGGGTTAAGGACCAGCAAGATGCTCTCACTGCCTGCAAGCATCTGGTGACTTTGGCTCCAGTTCTTGTACATTTTTGCCCTGACAGGCCTGTGTGTCTCAGCTGTGATGCATCACCTTATGGTATAGGCGCAGTTTTGGCGCACAAAGACGCCGACGGCCGAGAACGTCCAATTGCTTTTGCTTCGAGAAGATTATCAAAAGCAGAACAAGACTATAGTCAACTTGACAAGGAAGCACTTGCCTTGGTGTTTGGCGTGGATCGGTTCCACCACTAGTGGGACATACCGTTTGAAGCGCACACTGACCACAAGCCACTTATTGAACTTCTGGGTGCCAACAAGCCTGTTCCTGTACAAGCTTCACCAAGAGTGGTCAGATGGGCTCTGAAGCTCTCCGCTTACAATTACAAACTTGTCTACAAACCTGGCAAAGAGCTCGGGCATGCCGATGCGCTTAGTAGACGGCCGCTGCCTAACGACTGGACTGCATTTCCTCGCCCTGCTGAGATCTTCATGCTGGAGGAGGCATATCCACAACTCCTCTCACCAACTGTTGTGGCACGAGCCACAAGGGACGATCCAGTATTGAGCCATGTTGTCCTATCAGTGTTGAAAGGAGAAAGCCTCCCAGTGGGACCAGAGTGTAACCCCTTCAATGCCAGAAGTGCAGAACTCAGTCTCCATGAAGGCTGTCTACTATGAGGATCAAGAGTCGTGATTCCAAAAAATTACACCATTTCCCGCTAAAGGGGACCATGAGGCGATGCGAAGCCGGAGCACTTGCACGATCGCGTTCCGTTGGCGTTCGTTGGGCATGCTACCGACCTCGCGTCGTGGAACACGAAGAGGAACGCTACGCGCGTCTTGTCTTCCCTCTAGCGTGGCCGTTAATTCTCAAAGGGCGAGCGGGGAACGCGGTCGACAGGCGTGCGAGAGGGGGGCAGCGTAGGAGAGGAGAGAGAGGGGGAGGGGACGTGCATGCGCTGGTGCTCATCGCAGCGTTGCACAGGAGAGACTTTCGGCATGTCTAGCCCGCGTTTCAGAGGAAGAGTGGAAAGGGGGAGGGGAGAGGGGAAGTGGAGAGGAGTGTGGAGAGGGTATGCGCAGTAAGGGTGGTCACGCCGCACACCACCACCACCACCACTGGATTTACTCCGCCATAAGATACTTCGCATCTAAAAATTGCTGGCCCAGGTACTCGGCGTGCTCCATGCCAGCCATCATGGTATCGAGAAGAGCAAGATGATTGCCAGGAGTCATGTCTGGTAGCCAGTCATTGGCAATGACATTGCAAACAGTGGGAAGGGCTGCGCTACGTGCCAGGCTCAAAATCGAGCTGCCCAGCCAGTGCAGCAGACACCCTGGCCTTTTCCACAGCGACCCTGGTCTAGGGTTCACATTGATTTCGGGGGACCATTTCTTGGGTATACATTCTTGGTTATAGTGGACGCCTTCTCGAAATGGATAGAAGTCTTCCCCGTGTCTTCTACATCTGCAGACGCTACCATTTTTGCCTTGACAGTGGCATTCGCCCAGCACGGCCTCCCCGACATAATAGTTTCGGACAATGATCCTGCTTGTGCCAGTGCACAGTACCTCAAATTCTTGACTCGAAATGGAATACGCCGCATACTGGTACCGCCGTACCACCCTGCGTCCAACGGTGTTGCAGAGCGAGCAGTACAGACTGTCAAAAACAAATTCGAGAAATCTGGGTCGGACAACTTCCAAACACAACTGTCCTGGTTCTTATTCCAGTACAGGACTACACCTCACGAAGTAACGGGTCTGCCACCATGCAAACTCTTGACAGGTGGAGCCTTCAAGACACCGTTGGATGTCTTGCGGCCAAGCCTGCAGACGTTGATACTTCTAAGACAACTTAAGCAGAAGTTGTACGCCGACAGTGGATCATCATTGCAACCAGGAGACAGCGTGTATGCGTGAACTTTTCGACAGGAAGCACCATGGGTACAGGCCAGTGTTATCGACGTCACTGCGCCGTCAGCCCGCGTCATTCTCAATGATAGGTCTGTATGGCACTGACACGGTGACCACTTGCGTCTTGCCCAGACAGGGCCACCGGCTACTTTTGAAACGAGGTTCGCCCTGCTAGTGCTGCGGCCATACCACAACGGGAGCAGCCTCCTCTCCTTCGATCAACTGTTCATGACATGACGGAGCAAGAGGCTGTCGAGCCGTCTACAACAAGTTCACCTGAAAGGGGCTGTGCCATAAACACTGACATTACTGCAAACGACCGTGGTGTTCCTGTGGGCAGTAACTCTTCCGTGGCTGCGCCTTGCACACCAATGTTGCGACGCAGCAAAAGGTCGAGAAAACCAGCGCTTAGGTACTGCTAGTTATTTTTCTTAAGAGGAGAGGAGTGTGACAATGTTAGCAGCGCAGCGCTGTTGCTTTGTGTGTTGGGGCGTCACGCCTGGAGACTGGAAGATGAGGACGCGGGAAAAATAAAGAGTCAGTTCGTTTTGGGATCTCGTAGCGCCATGTCTCATTTCGCTATCGAGGTCCTGATGGCCTTTTATTATAGCTAGTCTCCGGCTATCTTCCGGCCATCTGTACTTGTATGAGATTGATAGGCATTGCTCAGTCCAGTTTAAGAAACTACACTTGAGAGCAAAAAATTAGTTTTCTTTTTTTTTGGAATATAACCTGGCGTGACCTTACACCGAATAAGCTTCCTATGGTGCATAATCTGGTCCCACTGACTGGTCTTGCAGGAAGCCACTTGTTCAGCCCAAGACGTGCTTGAAGAGCGAGGCCTGGTTCGTGTTGCTGTCACCGTACAGGAGCTGTTTCGGGTTGCCAGTCGCAACAAGCACTGACCTTTCTAGTCCCACAAATCAGCCAGCCGCCGTGCAGTGCGACTGCACACCATCGACCCACCGTTTGCCAATGTATTGTAAGAGCTGTTGGCAGGTTAGAAAGTTTGAGGAAAGCACAGACAAAGCACCACAGCAATTAACGGTGCATTTAAAGAATGTGTCACCAGTTGCAGTGCTGTGATATGAAGTTAGTATAGCATACTGAATGCTGGCACAAGAACACTTCAAATTATACTGCCGACATTGCTGGCACCGAGATATTGCACAGAGACGGCCTTTTTTTTTTAGTGCATGCTGTTATGTTATGTTGTGGTGCATTTCTCAGCTGTTTCGCCCAAAATAGTTGAAGCATACATCAACTGCAGTGATGCGAACGGCCAGTCTTGTTGTAAAGTAGTTGAGGTTCGATTGGTTATTAGTGCAAAGCAAAATGCACACAGTGTTATTGTATGTACAATACCTACATCATCCCTGCTAATTCTTTGGGTTTTTTTCCCTACAGCATCCCAAATATATGCTACCAGTTTATTCTGGACAGTCGTGTGGTGAACTAAAAAAAACTGCATGCACTGCAAAATGCTATTTCTGTGCAAGGCATGAATGTTAAAGAGCCAGTATTTTAGCGAGAAAAGTAATGCATACCTCCTGCTTATTAATGTTTGGCAAACTTGTGTCCAAATGCCATGAAACAGCCTAACAGCAGTTTGGTTCGTACATGCAGTAACAAGGCCATTGACACTGTATGCCTTCTCAAGCCAGGTAGTTTGCTACAATTTAGCTAGCCTTTCCTCAACACGCATTCCTTCCTTGGTGTTCCTTGTGCTGCTGATACCAAGAAACATACAACTTTAATTTGGTTTCAAGACAGTTTGACTATGTTCAGTGACACTCTTAGCTGAACGAAATTACCATTGCGCATGCTGCCGCGAATATGGACTTCAGTACACTCGCAGCGCCTACAGTGCCTTGCTAATGCAAGTGGTTCTGTGCTACCCTGTCGCTTTATTCCTGGGGTGTGATTAAGTATGCAACTATGTTGCAGAGGCAACGTACTTAATAGATAACGTTAACAAAATAGTAGTTACCAAGGGAAATTATTTCCTCATCTAGTTCTTATTTATGCAATGTGTGCTCATCAACTCACACTTGCTTGTACTCATGTACTTACTTTTCAATGAGAAAAAGTGTTCTCAGATAGTTTTCAGACATTTATATTGTACAAATGACCTTTTGGTCTTGCGTCATTACACTTTGCCAAAGGCACCTTGTGGTGCACCCGATGTCAAGGCACATCACACCTGCAAATGCTGTGTTAACAGTGACAAGGTCCATTTATCAAAGCCTTGTGCTGTCTTACCAGGTGCGCATAGCAAGTAGTATTTGGAAAGTAAGACAGCCAGCTATAAATGTGTTGTTTTCCTGGCCATTGGGAATGCCTAGCAAGCTTGCTAGCAAAAGCTCTGCGTCTTTGACCATAGGCAGCCATCAGGTTCATGTCCGTATTCCACCTGAACCTTTTAAGACAATTTTGATGCTCCTTTCTGAGCCTCTTCTGTCGGTGTCTTGTGCCCTGTAGCCTAGTTGCTGCAAGCTTGATCTCTCTGTGCAAGCCTGCCTGTACATGTACCCACTGCTACCTATACGTTCAGTGTTTCTTGCTGACCATGACTTGTCACGTACATCACCCAGCATCACTGTAAGGTGTCACTCACATTGGTGCTAGAACCCTCATTTTTGTATTGTCCTGCTGTGAGTCTTGTTATTTTTTGCCATCTCTTCATGTCAATCTGCTAGTGTGGCAAGAGCTGGCGTGTTTATTCTGTTCGTCGAATCAAAAATTATTTCAAACCAACTTCATAAATTTATTTTTCTGCCACATCATCCTCTTTCGGCCGGGTGTTTTTAAACCTCCTGGCGGAAAACTTCAGTTCAGACGCAGCAGGAGGTGTGGTGGTCATCAAAAAGAAAATGCTCATTGTCTGTGTGAAATGCTGTTTTTAATGTGTTGCCATTAGTCATGAATGTCACAAACTGCAGTAAAAAGCTGCATTTGCTTTAAACTTGACGAGCTTGGAAAAATCATGGTTACCCGCATTTACATTTGGGTGGCTTTGAACAAATTTTTTCTTTTGATGCAATGTTTATGTGCAAGTTGCTGAAGACAAGAGACAGGAAGCATTTTTTAATAAAATATGTTTTTTTCCCTGAAAAAAACATTGTGTGGAGTACATTTTTCTGCCAGCCAGATTTCCACAAGTGCAAAAAAGGACAAGAAATATTACTCGGCAGAACTTGCTGCTGGACTATTTTGTACACAACTTTGTGGAAAACCTACACGCCCAGGCACCACCAGCATTTTATTGTGCTTGTTCTTACTGCTCGTGGTGCCTAGGTGTCTAGGTTTTTTCTCAGAAGACAAGAAGTATCATTGCAGTGCATATTGTTTAGGGCACATATTTAGTGTGGGAAAAAGTGCAGCATTTGGCAGGGAGGACCCCGCCCTCGTCCGTGTCAATTTTTTTAGATCATTTCCACACTAAATAAGGGAATCTTGAGAGAGTTACAGGCAACCCTGCCAACATAAAAGAAGGTAAGCGACATGCAAGCACAGGCACAAGAGAACAAAACAAGCGCCGACTACCAACTGTAAGGGCGCACTGGGGCTGAAAACAATTGCCAGAAAATGCTGAGCCTTTTATCACAATGATCACTGAAGGTGGAAGTTCGGTGCATAATACTGATGGGCGCATGCATGTATTGTTCATTAACCCCCCAAAACGCACTCATTCTGCCACCTTGCATATCTCTCCATAGCATTACAGTGTACTAGAGTTGGGAAGTTACAGAGTACACTGTAGGGAAGTGTAGAGTGCCTCGCTGTCCTCCTCGCCCACGATGTCTTCCTCGCTGTCAATTCAGTCTCCTTACCCAGAAAACAGTAGACCTTGACGATCTTCGTAGGGAGTGGAGATAACCGCGTCGTCTCCTACGGCATCAGCCATTTTCACGCCGGCTCCGATATAGGGGCGAATTGACTGCGCGCGTGTGAGCCGTTTTCAGGCGGTACGGAGGCTTTGCGTACACTATATAGCACTGCGGAAATATATTAATGTGTTATCATGGTTTATTAAATATTTTTTAACTCGGAAGTGTTTTATGCCCGGGTAAACCGCGGCTCCACTGACGTATTTCTGTCACGGATATGACGTTGTAAGATATACACTAACAGATGGCAAAGAAAACTAGACGTAAAAGTTCCGGTGCCGGGAGTCGAACTTACGACCCCTCGCTCCGCAGCGCTGGTCGTGTGTGCTTCTTTGCTATCCGAGTTGTATTTTGCGCTGTACAAGACACTTCAAGATGAATCAAGACCAACTAGCCCGGCTGTCAATTCAGTCTCCTTAGTCCAGAAAACAGTAGACCTTGACGATCTTCTTCGTCCGGTAGAACAAGTTACGGGGCAAGCTTGAAAGCTGGGCTTCCCAATGTGCTCGAGCTCATGCACGGCCTCATTCGTCGTCGATTTGTTGCAAGCTGCCGCGATCGCTGCCCATGTAACACAAAACCTCTAAAAGACGTCTCGAAACGGCTACGGACGGCTATAAACGTCTTGGTCTACGAGATGATCAAGAATAGACATTTTTGCAAAATAAAGCACTTCCCACGTAACACAAAAGAAGCTATTTGCCGTCTAAAAGACGTCTTGAACGGCTACAAAAAGACTAATAGACGTCTTGGTCAAGACATTCCCGTAGCCGTAGATGTCTTTTCGACGTCTGATAGCTGTGCTAATGTCCCGCTAGTTGACGTCTTTAAAAGACGTCAACTAAAAGACCAAGATAAGACGTTTTATAGACGTTCTTGTTTTTTCGCCGTTTTCAAAATTTTGGACTTTCGAAATATAAAATAAACTGATAGAACTGTCTTCGCAGCATGTTTGGTCGGCAGCCTGACGGCTACCATAGGAAGGTAGAGATTGAAGGGATCGAAAGAGCTCCCGCAAGAGCACTTTCCTGTTTTTCTCCCACTTCCTATGTCAGTCGTCGAGCAAGTGACCAAACAATCAAGCAAGATCACTAACATACGTACATACCTGTTCACCCAAGCATGTCCTCACTGTTGCATATATAAATTTTCGACGCTGAGTTTACTCGCGTTTATTGCAGACCGAATCAAGTTGTTGCGGTCGCTCATATATGCCGCGTGAATTATTGGCTACTTCAGCACACCATACATATCCAATTTTCATATAAAAGACATCGGTTTATAGTAAATTTGAACACGTACGCAGGGGATCAACACGTATACTGTATTACACAAATGACGTTTAGCGGATGGTGCGCAAAATAAATAATCGCGCTTCTCAGCAACAATAAATTATCCCATGATGCTGTCAAATTGGCTTTATTAATGAATAAAGCACAACCAAATGTGGCACAAAACACGTCGGAAGGTGACCGCACAAGGTGAAGCTGAGTGGCACGGCAGCAACGTAAATAAAATTCTGCATGAATGCACTCCAAGTCTCGTCAAAGAAACTGCACTGGCTTCCGCATTAGCTGGCGTGGTCTCAGGCCCAATATCTTGCACAAACAGCAGTGAAGAAAAGCTGCATACAGCGAAAGCAAGTAAGCTACGCAGGATTTACAACAAATAACAGATCATCAAGTCACTCTAACGAAATATTTACAATTACAGATATGATAAAATGCTGTCATGTATTAAGAAACGACAATCAATCATAACCGCACCTACAGGCGAGGCGCCTACGGTAGAAGCTTTGCACTTTGTCAGCGACAGGCCGGCGTAGTTGTAAGCATGCTTGTCGGCCTGTCACTAGCGTGCGTGCGTGGAGCCACGAGGTGTAACGCGCAAAACACAATGACTCAAATTAGGGCGAGTCAGTCTGGCTTACAATTAGCAGGAGCACGTGGTGTACCCCAAGAAACTTCCGGTCACCTCATTTATTATTCTGCAACACCGAAGCGTAAAGCTTTTTTTTTTTTAAGATTTGTCAGAGTAAGGGAATACTCTTTTTCCACTTTCACATAAAAGAAAGGCGCTTATAGTTAAGGACTAACTCTTTTAGTGTTGTGTGCAGCTTAGCAGAATATTTAATTCAAATATTTTGCTAGACACAGGGAGAAAAGTGTTGAAACTCTTCGGGCTACTCGCCAAGGCTTTTCTTCCCCACCAATCCTGCTAGCCTACGCCAGCGCAGGAAACCGGAAGCGGTCCAGGGCCTCTGTTAGTAAACAGTGAAACCCTCTATAGTTTCGCATTCGACCACGCGGTTCAACCTAGCAAAGAACTGTTCACATTTTAATCACAATTCTAAAACCTTTCAGTAAAAACGACGAAAAGTCAGGTGCACTTACCGAAAAAAGCACTCTATCCGAACGTGCACAAGTTCTTAGCTGTTTGTCTGGCTGCAACGAAGGTGGTGAGCAGAACAATCGCTTCTTGAAACGAACGTACCGACGAACGTACCGTCGCAAAAAGCACAGTAAAGCTTGTTTCACCAAACACTGCTGGAAAATATGCGACAGACAGTATGATCACCGTTACTTGATGCCAAACAGCCCGTAATCCGTTCATCCGTTCACAAACAAATGCTGACAACGCTACACAAAACGCAAATGACCGCCGGCCGTCGCCTAGCTCTGCTGCCGATCGAGCCGCCGCGAACTGACGGCTGGCGCGAATTAGTGGAGGAAGAGGGGAAAGCGGGAGGAAGGAACAAGGGAACAAGTATTCTGAAACAAGCCTCACCCTTCACTTGACCGAGTTGAGCACAGCGTCACCATTCAACAGAAAAGACACAACGGTTCTCACAAAATGATCCCGCCTATTGCTCAATATTTAGTTACCATTCCTGCCAATAGGTGTATCTGCCATGGACATTGAGTGAAGGTGGAGCGCAGAGTGAAAAGATGTTGTTGAATGCAGGGGTAAACATGCGCGCTTCGACAACACCCGCTTCGAGCCTCCGACTGCGTAGCATCAGTCATGCTTGCCTGGCTTGCCTGCGTTTGCTTCTGTTGTCGTTCGCTGTTGCGCGAGCGTTGCGCGGCCTTAGCCGCCTTGGCTTGAAAAGAATATACTTACCAAACTGCTGATAGAAACCCGCGTTGCGGAGCGAAACCAATTATTTTGAGGGCTTTGTTTTCTGCGTCTCTTCTTTCACTAAAGCGACAGTCACCGCTCTTTAGACATGCCGTTTTGGCGTCTTTGCGCTCGTGGACAAAACATTTGAAGAATCATTTAGATAGTCGTTGCGCGCGCACTTCCCCCACCCACGAAACACGAAACCTCTATAAAACGTTTTATAGAGGTTTATAGAGGTTTTAAACCTTTTAAGACGTTTTATAGAGGTTTTGTGTTTCATGGGCAGGATGTCTAATAATGTCTCAAAGTAGACGTTGTGGACTTCTTTGGCAGAATACACTCTGGCTATGTCGTAGCTGTTGAAAATGGTAATAAACACTACGCAGGCATATTTGAGAGGCAAGTGCTTTATTTTGCAAAAATGTCTATTCTTGATCTTCTCGTAAACCAAGACGTTTATAGCCGTCCGTAGCCGTTTCGTTTCGAGACGTCTTTTAGAGGTTTTGTGTTAGTTTAGGGGAGGACACAACTTCTGACGAGGAGGACAGTATGGACAATGGACACTGAATGGCAGTGACTTCTAAAAGTTGAAAAAAACTTTCCCATAACATTTTCTTTGCCAGTTACGCAAGAAACATTGCAGTACGATTTTACGAATTGAAAAGCACGTTTTGTTTATTGTTGTTCAACTGAGCGCACGCACAGTACTTTACACATTGAGACACGGAACTGAATATTGAGCTGTCGGATCGTCAGTATCAAGCTGCTTTCGGCAGTACCATAACTGAGCCTTAGTGCCTTTAGTTGGAAGATATAATGATGCACGCTTCGCGAATGCTGTAATATACGTAACGTTAAAATAGCCGCACTACGTGTAGATGGGGGCGGGGCGGGGGGAGTTATTAGCCTTATTTATTTATTTATTTATTTATTTATTTATTTATTTATTTATTTATTTATATTTTCAGGCATGCAAACAACATGTGTACACTGTGGAGAGCAAGTACCGAAAAAGCAGGCGAGCCGACGCCAAAGAGACGCCCAGCAGACGACGAGCAGACGACGCGTCGCGGATGAATACATCTTGAGGGGCTTTTACGTTTCCCATTGGCTAAGAAGCCCTTTAGCTTCCACGCTGACCATGGAGTAGCCAAGGAGATTAAAATAAAATGGTTTCATTTAAACCTCCTTGGGAGTAGCTGACAGACACAAAAGGATTCTGAACATGGAGGAAGGAATATACTCCGTGATTCTGAACGACTTTTAGACGCCCGCCTGCGCAGCAGCCAAAAACGAAAATCGGCAGCATAATACTCATTTCCGTTTCCTGTTGTACGGCGGCATTATGGTGGCGGCATCTCTTGGTCGGCTACTTTAGTTCATAACGCCACCGCTATCCTTATTTCCGTTGCACTATGTTTGCTATGTTGCACGGTCAGTTTCTCTTCTCTAGATGGTCCACCACCTGTTGCGCTTCTGTCTGCTGCTGGCTGTCCTGCTGTTTGTCTGCGCTGCGCATTTCGAAGCTCCCGCCGTCCAAGATAAGATCGATAAGCATGTTGTCTGCGGCCGTCAAACAAGGTGCGTTATCGCCGGCTTTCGCTATGCGACATCTCCGCGCCGAGGGGCTTTGCGCGGACTGCGCGCCACAGAATGCCGTTTAGTCTCCCCATGTGCGCGTGCTTCGCATGTCGGTGTCACACTATTTTCATTCATTAGCGAGTCGATTGAAACACTGCGCTTCCGCTTCATCACCTCGCTAGCTTGCTTTCATTTCATTAATTCCTGCGGCTCTGAAAAGCCGGAGGGCGGGACAAGCCAGTCTGTGCATTGAGCGTGGAAATGGGCTAGTTGGTTGCTGGCTTTAGGAAACGTGTTCATATCGGCACGTCTGTTGATGTGCATTCAAACGGGGCCACGTACAAAATTGCGACGATGTTTTAGTGAAAGAAAAATTTCAATTGAATGTGAATTGAGCCGGCCAGCAGCATGTCCCATTGGGCATTCGGGGTGAAATCCTGCCACTGCCACAAAATGCTGATGGAAAGGCAGGTTCTTATCTGAGTGCGTGCGCCAGGGAAACTGAATATTGCAACTCGAAAAGTGGATACGGAGGTTGCTTGCTTCAAAAACGGGTCAAATCGGGGACCACTCGCGCGTGCACTGATTTGTGTTTATGCGCAGTAAAGAGCAGTGTATGTGCAAAAATATTTGGCAGAACACGATCACACCCGAAATATGATGCCATTTTTGTTTTTACGCAAAGGAAAGGCTCACTTTCAGAGCCTCGTTTCTGTGTAGCCAGTGCTTCATCAGTAACTCATGTTCATTGTTAAGGATATCCTTTCTTTGAGACGATGCATCAAGTGTTGAATGCATAGCTGGGGAAAAACAGCGCAAAAAAGGACGAGGGCGCAGGAACACAGTCTACACATGGCCAGACAAGTAGTCGCAGCCTTTAGTCAGCATGCAATTTGGCTTGAGTAGCAGCGACCAGGTGATAAAGTACTACTCCTTGTTAGGGGTCACAATACCTAGGAAGAGGTTTACTTATTGTAACAGGTTGCTATTTGAGCCGTGTGTTGACAGAAAAATAAAAAGGGTGCAGTGTGCGCACAATTTTTTTTTCTTTTTGGTCTCCTTGTCTGGCACAGGGCTTTTGTTTTTTGGCCTTGCTGCATGAACTGAGCTAACTGGTTAGGAGTGCTAAATGAAAGCACAATATTTTTTTCATATTTTGGGATGGACAACAGTGATAGTCTGGTTAGTCATTCTTCAAGAAAAAACAGCGTACACATACAAAAAGAAAAGAAGGCGAGAAAGAGAGGGAAGGCACACAGTGCTTTACTTGCATGAAAGTTTATTGGAAGGAAGCATAAGCTTATGTACACGAACTGTGCATGTCAAGTAAAAAAACTTGTCATACATTCATCAATAAAAGAAAACTTTTTTTGTGCCACATCACCGAGGGTTGGCTAACACAACAATCGCTAGACTTGCTAATGTGAAAAGCTTCTCAAACTTCTTTTGTGAACTGGTCATAGTTGCATTAACAGAACTGTAGCGTTAGAAAAACTGGGTGTAGAGCTTCATGAGGCCTGTAGGGGCCTGTAAAATATTAATACATAATAAGAAAAGTAAAACTTTATTTATAATCAGTAAACGTGTGATGCTCTCTGCAAGCAATGTAGGTGTGTTGAGTGAGTTGTATAGCAAATGTATGCAAGCTAAGCTAAAGCTTGCTTTGATTTTCGTGGTCACAATAATTATACTAAAGATACGAATAACCTGATTATGTCCTCAATACACAAAGCTGAAAATAAAAATCTGACAGTGTTGGACATGGTTGCTGATATGTAGGGCTCCGTGTTTTTGGATAAATCCGATAAACACTCGCCGGTAAAACTTTTGACAATTCGGATTTATCCGATAAACTCCGATTTTAAAAGGGCATTTTCAACGTTCGAAGGTCATTGAATTTCAAAGCTGATAATCATCAATCGAAAGGAGCGCACCTCCATCAGCGGCAGCAACCTCGTAAAATATGCTTGCGTCTGTTACAACAAGCTTTTTTAAGGTTGTAATACGAACAAACGGGGGTGCTTTGTATTCCAAGTATTTGTGCTTGTATGTATATGTGTTTGTGCGTTCAAACCTTCCAGACATCTAGAATACACTTAGTGTGTTTGCATGTTTTCGTGTTCAGGTATCGTTTCATCTGAGGTTTCGGAATATTGAGAATAATAATAATAATAGTAATAAGAGTAAGAATAATAATAGTTCCTTTATTTTTCATCAAGAAGATGAGGGAGGCTGGGAAAAAAAGCTGAGAAGCAGCTTGACTAGCTCCTGCCCCCCCACCCCCTCCCCGCAGTCAGTGTACACTTGGTGAGTTTACAGCAGTGCACATCAACAGCCTTATTAACAGGGTAAATAAACAGGAAGTGAGAAAAAACGAAAGGATGGAGAAACGGGATTATCAGCAACAATGCAACGCATTTTCATTGGAAATAAAATAATAAGAACACATTGCAACAACTTATAACGCAAAATTAAACACCGAATTTCCTCCCAAAAAAATAAACTCCGAATTTCAAGAAAAATAAAGTCCAAAAACAGGGAGCACTAGTGATATTATAAAAGAGGACTCGTGATATCTGAGGGAGAAAAAAAAGTATGTAAATCAAGGTCTGCCCAGCCAGAACTTGAGGCATCTATATGTTACCAGTAAAATGAAAAGGAGCCCATTGGGTAAACATACTGCTAAGACAACCTGGAAATAGTTGGCACAAATATTTGTGCTTGTATTTAGCTGAGCTATAGTCGGCTACATTTTGACAAGTCCAGATGACCGAACCACTGCAGCCGATAGCCACCGCGACTAAAGGAATAGTTGTGCTCATGCATTCCGCAATGCTATCGTGATGTCAGCCTGAAGAGTGGGGCAGGCTTGTGTGCCTTTGAGGGGAAAACGCTGCAGACTTGTAAAGTTGTACCAGATTGTAGTAATAAATTGAAGTAGGCACTATCTGTAGGATTTTTGTGCAAATCTATTGTGTGTCTGTTTGATGACATGAACATGAGTAGTTGCTGTGGTGCTGCAGTTGCGAGCAGGCATGCTCTGCGGCGTGCCTCTAGTGGCTGGGCAGCCACGCAGACACTCCTGCAGGAGCAACTGGCAGACATCCGTGAGGCTGGCACGTACAAGACTGAACGGGTGCTCACCTCCCGGCAGGCAGCATCTGTGCACGTTGCAGGCTGGGACAAGCCGGTGCTCAACCTGTGCGCCAACAACTACCTGGGACTCTCGGTGGGTCATGTCACGGAGGGAGCCCACTTGTGTGCATGGCACTGCACCAACCAAAGCAATCTCCATTTTCATTCATTTGAATGTAATCTAATGAAGCCCAAACTCATTTAAATTTTATGTTCAAGCTTTGCTGCTAGTGTTTCATCGGAAAATTATAGATTTCATTGTTGTGTGTGTTCTGTAGAGAACTCGAGGAACATGGTAGGTTGAGCAAGGTTCTGAACAAAAGTCAGACACAGCAATGTTTAAAGTCCAGAAATCATATTGCAGACTTCTACCAAAATGTCTGCAGGATGGACCAATTTCTCAATTCTTCATGATGTCTGTATCGATTATACTGTGGATGGCTGTGCTATGCTCTGGCTGCTTGGCTCATACCCGCTTCCTCCTTTTCGTCCTCTTCCCTTTCCCAACCCTTGCCAAACTATACGAGGACATGCTATGCTTTAGCCTCCTCCCCATTGCTATACTATACTCTGCATGGCTATACGAGTACGAAATAAGGGGAATTGTCCGAGGGGTTCGTTTTCTGTCTTATACAAAACTAATGAAACCAACAGACAATTAACACTTTCGTGACCGCGGAAAAATCGGTTGTTTTTGGCTAGTCTAGGAAATATTTTTTTTCCTGCCACAGAAAATAATTGATGCTAAAGTGAAGGGTATCAAATGATAGAGAAAGAATTGGTCTTTCCAACAGTATTAATTCCAAACAAGGGATTTATTTCGAATATAATAAAAAAATTATCAAACAAAGCAAAATGCATCAAAAAGAAAAATATTTATAAAAACATCAATGCTACTCTGCAAAGGGTAAACATTAAAAAAATATCGAAATATACGTTTTGAACACAAAGCCCTCGTAGAATAATAGTGGAAATATAAGCTCTGTAAGTACAAATACTTACATAAATACAAGAATATAGGCACTAGTGCCTATCATGCCACCGTGCTATGCAGTTTCTCGAAGCAGTGATACAAAGGCCGGCTGCACGTTTCGGAAAAAAAAATATTTTTTTTCTGTTCGGCTTTCCTAGCATAGTTTGCAGTTCTGGTATTTTTCAATTTTCCTGTGTATTCATTGAAATGAACAGTGTAGCCTGTTCCAAATCTGTAAAAATCCATAATTGTACCCTCATTTGACCTCTTTCTCCCTCATATACTGCCGAATACCATACCGACCTTCAGATTTCACCATTTTCTCATCCACTGAAAGGTTCCGACGGGGTTAAAAAATAGTGTAGAAGAATCGTTCATGTGTTGCAATAGAGAAGACACGTGGTGAAGCTTCTCGTGGGATGCGACGGTCGTCTTCTTCAGATCAGAAACACTCAAGGAGCCTTAAACCTTTTCCGTGGCATCACTGACGGTGGAAGAAGGCCTGGAAATATGTGTCGTCAACACCAATGCAAGCGCAGGACTTCAACGATTACCATGTACACATGGAGTGCGATGAACTTGCTCATCTTCTCTTCAGTAACCTCCCTCCATGGATCCGTCCCTCTCACTGTATGTTGACTTTTCGAATGTATGCATCCATGCATACTTATCTGTGTGGTTGCACATCTCTCTGACGACTTCTGTGGTGAAAAACAACACGAAGACGCCGCCGCGCAGCACACCGGAGCGTTGGGTCAAAGTACACTCCGCGCTGTCTTCACGGAGAGAACTGCGCTCTTTCTGCCGCCGGCGCCAAATGCTGCCGCCCGAATGAGGTTAACACCTTGCAGATAAGAGCTGTTATTTTTAGTACGCACCGGATATGTTTACGTCGACACGCGGCAGCCTAAAAACGACCCGAGGAGAAGACGAAACTTACCGGTGGATAGCTGCTGATGTTACGGGGAGGTTTGACACACTTTCTCCGTCCGTACTGAAGCCTGATGAATCGAAGTCGTCTTCCGTGTCTGTGTTGCTACCATCATCCAGAGATTCCCGCTCAGATTAATCAGAATCCGTCGAAATTCGCCGTTTCTGTGGAACACCTGCGAGCGACGTCGACGCGAAGTCTGAAACAACGAGCGCTCACCTACCTTACTGCGAACAATGTTTAAAAATCTTTCGTGGTGGAAAAAAGAAACTCGCAAACAAAACTGATAAAAAACATGTTATTTTACCTCTTGTATTGTGTTAGCTGTCCAGAACCACTCAGAGAGTGCCAAAACTTGAACTTGAAGTCATCGATAACATACTATCAATGGGAATAGGTGCGGTCAAGAAAGTGTTAAACATAGGGGACATCATTTGACATTTCTTAACTGTAGTGTTACAATTCTCACTTAAATTGACAGGAATTAAAGGGGATGAACAATCACCCTTTCCGTCATTGAGATCCGAATGCACAACCTTCGAATTGCACATCCGATGCTCTACCATTTGTGACCATGAAATTGTCCCGCCTGGCTATGCAGTTAGCCGTAGGGACAGACAATCGAGATGCGGTATTAGCCCCGAGAAGTTGGGGTGGCGCCGCCTGGCGGGAGGCGTGGATGACGTCACGGCAAGGACTCTTCGACTCCCGCCGTGACGCGCCGGCATACCACGCGCTTGCTTCGTGCGCTGTTCCTCTGTTTAAGTTCGCTTTTTGCCTGTCTCAAGCTTCAGAGGAATGACGAAAACAGCATCGATAATGTTCCTAGTAAAACGGGAAGAAGTTATATGCATTTTTTCTTCTCAGTCCCCAACGGTGCCCGCGCGCCATTGTGCACACTTTGAAAGGGGTGATCAAGTTTGTTGTTGTGTCGCGCTGCTAACTTCGGGGATGGGCCTGATTCCCGACCGCAAGCCGTATTCCGACGGGTGTGAAAAGCAGCATTCCTGTGCTTAGATACAGGAGCACGTTGAAGAATTCGAGGCGGTCAAAATTAATCTGCAGCGTGTCTCACAATCATGTCGTGGTCTTGACACGCAAGACACCTTATTCACCTTATTAGGTTGCGTTGTTCACGGGCAATTCCTTTAAAAAATATGATAGCTTCGCCTCCACAAGTGTTATTTGCATCGGACGCATCCGCGATCGGTGGACAGCGTTCTTGCGGGTGTGCCAAGCCCCGCTCACGATTACGAAAGCGCAAGCAGGATTGAGCTTCGCAAAATAACTCGAAAGCGCTCGCCCGAGAATATTGCCGTAGTTGTTGTGTTTGTTTTTCTTGTGTACTCACTCAGTCATCATGTTTAGTTTCCCGTTTTCTTCGCAATAATATCGGGGCTTCATTTCACAACATAAAAAAGTTGAGGTTAATTGCGGAAACTCCTTATTGCTGTGAGATTGTGGCTTCATGCAGCATCGTAGCAACGGCGCTGTTACACTTCTATAAGTACTAGTTTAGATAGCCAGCTCATAAATTATTTTTTTTTTTTGCATTTGGTATACCCCTGAGCATCATGACCCTTTATGTGGACATGACGTGCGAGACCATTAAATGACTCATTAGGGTGAAGGGCGTTCAATTAATACGTGGGCCACGTCACTGAGAGTGCCATCGAAACAGTTCAAAACGCTCATTTCGACTTTCAGGCGTTTGTTTTGCAGACGATTGTTATCAACAGTGCTCCCACGAAAATTTAACATTACCGCTTGTGACCCGGCGGTTGATCGGACCAGCAGTTTATGCAAATCAGTGTATACGGCCTCATAATCCCAGACGAGTGTTGAGAAGAAATGTTTACATAGTCCAAGTATATACTAACACCTCAGAATTTCCTAAACCATTGTGTGCGTGGCAGTATTGATTTGTTTATTTCCCGGATGTATTAAGTGATTCTTTACGATAGACAGATTCATCTAAAGTCTTCTGTAGCAGAAAGCGCAATTCTGTCAAACCACCTAGATAATCTGCAAAGGCAGACATAATTTGTACGATAAGCCGCAATGTAGTTAGTGAATTGAAAACGGCCTAATTTAATTTGTAATCTTCGGGACGCGTGTTCTAACCGTGGAGTCTACGCCAAGTTGTAATGAAGTTAGAACCATTAGCGTAAATTTGTTAGCACCGATGTCTTGGAGTACGCGGTGAAAACAACGAATGTCTTGTTCTCGTGCATCATCATTTTCACGGTGAAGCTTCCGTTCGGACGGGCATTTGCCAATTATAAGCTATATTATGCAAACTTTCTACAGCTCACTAAACTTTCGCTAGTAGTGTAAACTTCTACCTTCTCCCTTGGGAGATTTGCATCGCAATAATGAGCAGTAATCACCACCGAATCGCGAAAGAGCGGTTACGCGGCGGGCGCAGAAAAAGGCGATCCTCGGCCGCGGAGCAAGCGACTCCTTGCCATGACGTCACATCGCCGCGACTGCCACGCCGCCAGTGTTCGTTCTCGGGGCTAATATACTCCATCATGCCGAGAGTTTTGGGTGCTGATGCTGTACGGTGCAAGATATGCTTATACCCATGCCACACGGGCACAAGAAATGACACTCCGTAGTTCAAGGAGCACTGACACAAAAGCTTTGCATCTTGTTTTTTCTGTTGCAATAAGTAGCTAACGACCCACTTATCGTGGCTGGAAAGCTCCTTTCCTCAAGCACACGACAGTTAATTATTCGGAGACTGTTGTATAGCGCCCAGTCGCAGTTTCAATTTCGGAGAGCACTGAGTGAGGCATCCTGCCTCACTCGGCGCTCTCTGGACCCCGAGTGGTTTTCGTGTAAATATAGCTGGCTACGTGAGCACACAAAACTGCCTGCACGTGAGTGTAGGAACGAAATATTTTTCGTTTCGGTTTAGTTTCGTTCCACCGTAAAAAGTTCCATTCTGTTTCTGTTCCAGGGAGCGAAAAAAGAATGTTCCGTAATGGTTCGTTATGGCTTTCTGTTTGTATGTAAAGATTTGCAGTTACGGTAATCATTAAAAAACATTGGATTTGTGATAGTTACTTGCCCTCCTCTTCAAAAAGTGGGACAGGGGTAAAACACGTTCTTCAGAGGAGCGGAAGTAACTGTACCACGAATTCCTACCAACTAGAACAAAACAAGTGTACCCTTCAAAGTCATAGTATTTATTTTCTCAAAAGTCAATTACGATTTTTTTCGCGGGCTCAATGCATTGTGTCGAGGGAGTGAGCACGATCTCAGAAGCAGCACGCCATTGTGTACTCTCTGATGTGTGAGACCGCTGTTCTGATAAAAAAAATTGTAGTGGCTTAGCTTGGCTATGCCAGGATATACGTAGCGTGAGCTGAGATTCAGCTGATTATTCTTAGCTCTCCTGGTTGTCTAGGATTACCTTGATTATCATGCTTACGGCTGCTTCAGTGACATACACACGCTATACGCATTATGTGACACGTATATTTATTTTTTGCTCAACGCCATTTCTCTATTGCCACAAAGATGGCTCGGTGGTCACTGCAGTAACATGCTGCCGTCTCTATGGCCCCAACGTCCGGTGCAGCGTCAGATGGCCACTGTACAACAGAGGCACACAGCTGGGCGCGCGCCAGTGCCAGTATCTCTGCCGCGGCGAGGCGCGCCAGCATCGTGCCTTGTGACGTCACTGCTCCTCGTGCATGCGCAGCACAGCTTTCGGACTGCCACGCGAAATTGCTCCAGCTCGGCCAGTGTAGCTAATGCTACAAAAATCGCCAGGCCTGCGTGGAACATGCAGCACAGTCACAGCGAAAGCTGGAAGAGTGGTCTTTCTAGAGCCCGTTGTAGACTCTCTAGGGGCAACTAACACAAGTTCACATGCAAGTTACCCACTACGCCATGAATCGTCGTAATTTTTCTGATGTAGCAAAGCACCCACTATGTAATTTTTCGTCGTTCTTCGGAGAATCGTGGTACCCGCTACACATCTGTGAGGCATTATGTGCACTTTGTGCTGTGGCTGATGACGATGAAGAATTATGGCTGAGTCCTTTGTAACGGGTTGAAAGCATTCAACGACTGGCTCATTGCCAGGTTGTTATTTTACTCTTCTGCCACGCTATATTACATATGCTAACGGGATTCCTGGCCCGACATGACACCTGTATAGAGTAGTTTTGCGACGGAGTTACAAGCACCACTGTGACACTGTGGTGGAATACTCGACTGCCATGCAGAGGGCACGGGTTAAAATCCCATCCGATCCTAGAAATTTGTTTCTAATTTCATTTTTTTCTTATTTCACACGATAGCGGTTATGGACACCATTGGCGGTGGACAACTATGGCGCCAAAATTGGCTGTTGTGATCTCACAACAGCTTTCGCTCTAACAAACTTCAACGCCAACAATTCTCTCTCCACGCTGGCCTGCATGACAGGCATGCAGAAGTCCACTTGCGTTAATATTTCTGGTTGCCACTGTTTTCCTTTCTTGCACAATGTAAACATATCTTTGCTTCGGAATTCCTGCCTGAGGTACGCGCTAATACTGTACCCTGAGATATGCATAATTGCCCATATTGCATGGCCTCAGTTGTTCCGAATTGCCAAGTTTTCTCGTGAACCAAAAAACGATTAAAAAAATTTTGGTTTCGCTCCGGAATGAAATAATAGATAAAGTTTCGGTTACGTTTTCGTTCCGGTAAAAATTGTTTTTTTTTTTCGTTTTTGGTTTTTTTGTTTTCGTTCTGTTCAGACACACTGCACCGCACTGACAACTATTTTCAACGAAGTCTTCCTGGGTGCTGCTACAACCCCTCTGAGACCTAAATATGTGTGACCCTCAAAAATGCACTGCTGAGGCAAGGACGTCAGCCTTTGTTCTCCCGTACAAGTCTGCCCCCTCTTTCCATTGAAAAGGTCTGCTGGGAGAGAGTGCTCGCAAAGATCATGGCTGCCATCACAAACTTGTGATGCAGATAGGGGTTGGTTGTTTACAGGCAAACCAAAAGCGCATTTCGCGTGCAGTGGTGCGATGCACACTTTAGCCCTTTAACCGCCAATTTAACTGCCGAAAAATGTACCAAGATCACCAGTTCTTTTCAAATAGTCATAATTTTTTCCATGCAGTTCTGATTCTGAAAATATATTACATCATTGTAATAGCACAGAAATGTTTAGAATCAGCACAGAAATTAAAAAAGAAAAAAACCGCTTTTGAGGGCAGCTGTCCCTCAATGCATGCCGTGGTAATGGGTCAGAACGTACTGAAAGTCAAAATATTTATTTGATGCAATACACGGTAACACACTGAAAAATGTTGGTTCGTCGTAACAAAAGCTTTCGTGTTTGATAGTTGCTCTTTGTGTGGTAGATTTCGAAGCATGGTGTCGAAGCGTCATTGTCATGTCTCGTCGTCATCTGAAGCGATATCCAGGGTAAAGACAATGTCCGAGTCGCTGTCGGACACAAATTCCATGTCGTCACTAACGCTGCTTTCTGTACTATTCCAAGAAGCACCTCTTTTTCGTGGAGCATAGCTGCCACCGGCATTCTTCTTGCAAAGAGGCATTTTGAAATGACTGTTGCCACGCTTAAAACACGCGCGAAAGGCAGGAAATGTGGTTTTTCATAGACAACTACCGCCATCTAGGGTCGGAAATTGCAAGCAAAGCAATTGATGACCGTGATAGATCTTTGGTGGCGGAAGGAGTGGAAAATCGGGCCGGACGAGTGCGACTCGTCGTTGGCGATATTGGTACAAACTCGTGTGACGACTACAGCTCAGGGTTGTTGGTTAAAGGGGTAAAATTGATTTTAAATATGTTGTAGGCTATATTACGCATCGATATTTCGTAGATGACGCGTTTGTGTCCACGCCATTCTACCCCACAAGTTATCTCGCCATCAAAATTTGTGTCAGTATTCCTTTAAGGCATTAAGCTCCTGAATGACATTTTTTTTTTTGGCAGTGCTGCGACACATCTAAATACAGTGGAACCTCGTTAATGCGTACTTGCCGGGAACGCCGCATAACTACGCACTAAACGGTAGTACGCATTAACCACCAAGTAAAAATTTGCATCTCCTCGCGTCATCGCCGCCAGCAAAGAAATACAGTGCCACCAGCAAATATTGCCTAAAGTACCCACTGCAAAGCCTTTTCTTTCTTTTTGCCAAACTGGGGAAAAGATTCTGGTACTCTCGCACGACCGTCCGATATCCGCCTCGTGCATCGGTATGGTGGCGCCACCGCTCGTCTCCCCTGGTGACTAGCGAGGAGAAAGGAAGATGTGCCCTCTCCCAACCCCCCATAGGATCCCATGCATTTTGAATCAAGTTTGCGATTTCGTTGCGCAAAAACAAACTAGCGCCATCTCTCAACAATACGCCACATCGACGACGCAACACGTCCTCTTGCTTCCACCGACTGGCCATGCTCCAAGCTAACTCCTCTCTCCACTTTCTTTTATTTCTTTCGGTGGCCGTGAGAGCGCGCGCTGTGCACTGTGCTGTAGCGTACCCGACAAGACCGGCTGGGCTCGTCGCGTCTTCCTTGAACGTTGCAACGTTAATATTGTGTTAAGGCGGTGGCCACACGTCGGACGACGAGCCCTGATTTCGTTCAGCTGCCATCTCATCAACGGCAATGTTTCAGACGCCTCCGTTGGTTGCGGGACAAGATGGCCTCCTGCAAGACCGCGTTTTTCCAAGTCAGCTGTGTGCGTAGTTCTCGGCGTCGTAGAAGTTTGATGACGCGAGGACGTCAACTGGTGCTACATCGTGGGAACCGCTGAAGTGACTGCAAGCTTGACGACATTGTGCCAGAATATTCTAGCGTACTGTACGCGCACGATTGTGCTACACTTAAAATACCGCGCTTGGCCTCGAGCGTCAACCTGGTACGCCTGTGTGCAACAGGCGTGTTGTTATCGTTGTTGCGTCGGTTAATATTGAATTGCAATTGGAATACCGTTTTGGCAAAGGTAAGTGAAGCTGTAAGTAGTTGTTCTGCTATATGCTCGCTACTCCACGAACATTACTTCTAGTATCGCATTTTATTTTGAGCTGCACGTACCAAAGGAGAATCTAGCATACGAGATACATTGCACGCGTGCGCATTTCCTATATAAATCTGAGTAATGCCACGGGTGCGCATTTCCTGTATAAGTCTGAGTAATACCATGCTCAATTTAAAGCGCATGTGTTAGAGGATTGTGGCTTCAATGGTGAAAGTGATTAGATATTCCGAAATATGTGATTGCAATGCAGTTAGAACTTCCTCATATGTTAATACGGTCTGTGAACAAAAAAAAAAAACGCTGTGTGAATGTTTGTTGGTCATTTGCTACAGTACTTTCACGCATTGTTATGCAGCTGTGTGACGGCTGTTAAAACGTTCAGCAAGTTAGATTTTGGTTTTCTTGGCCTAGTTGAGTGCTACGAGTGTTGGGCGAAGATAAAATCGCGTGTCTTTTGTGCGTTTCTTAAGCAGGCATACAGCCGTAATAGTCATTGTTGTACTGTTTGGGGTGTTCAATAGGGAGTATGCACTGAAACTGAGCCGCAATGTGGCGCTGCGGTGCCCCGAGCTGGGCGCCATTTTTGCGGTTCTCGTGCAGCAGCCGACCCACGCTTGCTACTGTGTTTGCTGTGTGTACGCGCTAGGTGTTGTGTGGTGTTTCCTTGACTTCCGTGTACTCGCGTGTTTCATTAACGATAGTGCGGCGTTGGAACTGTCCCCTACCACTGCGTGTTGCACGGATCTAGTCATTTGCCTGGCTGTGCAAGCGATCGCCGTGTTGCTGCAGTGAAAAGATGCTGCTCAGCGACTACGCCAAGTCGCTGTCTGATCCCGAGCGCAGGAGATACCACATCAAAGTCGCAAAATGCGGTAGCGACGACCCCTTGGCGCTTTCCGATGACCAGTTCACGAACGATGTTGGCTGCTATCCCAGCGTAGACCGTGCGGATATCAACGATTATCTTGTTCACGGGACAAGTTTCGTGACGCGGGAGCAGCTTAAGAGCTACAAATCCTTGGAGGCTCACAATTATGTCACAAGCGGCCTCGTGGAGCCACCAAGGGTGAAAACTCTTCGTGATGGCAACATCGTCGTCGTTTCAAAGGTAGGCTGTTGCTCGCGCTTCTTTTAGCGTGCGTTGTGGACTTGTAGCCGAGATTGAGGCTCGGCGCCCAGTCGGGATTGGCCTCGTCCATCGAATAAGCTGGTCTTCCTGAAATGGAACGTACGCTGCAGTGCTGTACGTAAAATATAACGCCGAGGAGATGCATTTTATGCTGCTGCCGCGCTCACCTGTGATGAAATGCGCCCCGCAAACGCGGTAGTGCGTCGCCGCGGCGATTCGTCCAAGTCTTAGCGACGAACTCTGCTCAGCCATAGAGCTCTCCGCTTTGACGACAGCTCCGTTGTCTTCGCACACTGTCCTGATATAACTTTCGGCACGACATAGAACCCTATCCGTTGAAAGTTCTCGTCGTTGGGGCTGTTCCTTGTGCGGTTGGAGCAACCGTAAACAGCGCAGTTCACCATAGCCGATTGACGCAGCTCGACGCGCAACAACATCCTGCGGCTTGGGCACTTTTACAAGTCCATGCAACACGCAGTGGTAGGGGACAGTTCTAACGCCGTACTATCGTTAATGAAACACGCGAGTACACGGAAGGCAAGGAAACACCACACAACACCTAGCGCGTACACACAGCAAACACAGTAGCAAGCGTGGGTCGGCTGCTGCACGAGAACCGCAAAAATGGCGCCCAGCTCGGGGCACCGCAGCGCCACATTGCGGCTCAGTTTCAGTGCATACTCCCTATAAAACAAGAATGCTGTTTTGTACTGCAACAATTTTTATTTCATCTGTGTTAACAGATCACGCAAACAACTTGGACACATGCACGTAAGAAACGTACGCAGTGCATCGCGCGCACGCATTAAAAAACGGGCCTGTCATTTTAAAACAAATAATATAGAACAATGGACGTAACAGACGGCATGGTTGTCTAGTGGAGCAGCGTCGGCAGTACAAATATCAAACCAGAATGAAACATGAATAGAAAAACGGAGAGTAACAGGCGCTTTACCCACGGCTTCTCTGAGCCGCGCAGATCCACCTATCGCCACCGTCCGCCGTTGGTGGCGCCACCAGTACCACTGAAAGCAGCAGCGCACGAGGCGGATAGCGCGCGGTGGCGACGCCAAGGGGCATTTCGGAACTATTACAGGGTCCGGTATACGCAGTGACCGACGTAGCGACAGAACGGACAGCGTCGGCTTTCCGCGATATATGTGTGTGCGTCTGTACCGCGATCTGCTACTAAATGAAAACTGACACAGTTCCAGTGAAACCCTGTACGGCTGCGTGGAGCCGATCGTCTCCTGGCTAGTTGCGTGCAGCGTGTCGCCTTCTCGGCTCACGCCGTCACTGCCGGGCCGCCGGGTCCGCTTGCTGTACCGCACGCGCGCATTTTTCGTGGGAGTGTTCTTCGTACCCACTTCGCTCCAGACAGTGCACAGATGCGGCGATGAGCACAGATGAGCTTGTTGCGATGACGAACTTCCCGCAAGCGTGATAGCGTCTATGCGAGGAGGTTTCTCGTCGCCCACGACTAGCAACGCTCAACTCCGCAACAACGAGCGGCTTTCGTTTCTACAAAGCGGCGCGCGCTTGAACACGGCCCCGCACGAGGCAGCCCAGCGCGTTCAGGTTGTCGCCTATTAAAAGCGTGCAGTAGGCTTAAAGCAGTGCTGCGCCGCATGCGTGCCCGAGCAGATATCTGAAGATACTTATTGTGATAAGGTCGGCGATAAGTCATGCTGGCGCGTTCGTCGGTGGCCGCTGCCTCACCTTCGTTCTTTCCCGATGCTTACCCGCAAAGGCGTCGCCGCAATCGCGCGGAAGTCGGAATCAGTGATCGACCGATCTACGCACTTCTCGAAAAGACGGAAAACCTTTGGCGGCACATTGTGGCGTCGGGAAGTTCAGCGGCGCAGTAAAATTTTATGGCACAAAACGTTATCGCGGTACGCAAGGTACGCACTAACCGGTAGGCGTAGGGCGAAGCACTACGGCTTAAGCGGTCAGCGAATGCATTAGGCTCTATGAGACTCGGTCGGGGATTCGTCGCAACTACGTTTTAACCGTTAGTACGCTTAAAGCGGGTACGTATTAACGAGGTTCGACTGTATAATGGCATTTGACCAGACGGTGTCGATAACAGTGATTTTGCAATTAGCAGTTCTAGGGTAATAATGAAATATAAAGACACGTTTTAACAACTCTGATCTGCATTCAAGGATAGTGTAATGTAGAAGTAAGCATACTATGGTGCGATTAGCTTGGGTTTCTTCCTGTCGTTTACAACGTTGCAACTGATCACAGCAACTTTGGTCATGGCTAGTTGAATCCGAAGCCCGGAATCCCACACGGCGCCTGTCATGCCGAAGCCGTTGCAATTCTGAAATGAATTTCGCTATAGTGCAGCAGGGAAATAACAAGCGATTTGTTAAATGTCATGCATAAAATATTTTTGACATGGTAGGTGCCATTTCTGATGCTTTATGTGTACTGCAGTGAGCAAGCTTTGGTGTCGAGAGTATGCATTTCTTAGCCGAGTGGGTGCTAGCGAAGGCATTTGGTGACGAATGGCATTAAGGTGAATACCATTTGATTTGCCTGTGTGGCACCAATGCAAATGGAATTAAATTTTAAAGCATCAAAAAGTTAATGCCTATTTTTGTGCCTGTGGGACACGGGTATTAACCGATGGCGTTGTACTTGTTGGAGCTGTCTATAGGCCTCCAAATAGCAGTGCGATTCAGCTAGACCCATTATCCGACTACATGCTTAGGCATATGCTTCTGGCTAGAGGATTATCATGGCTGGTGATTTTAATCTACCAGATATAAACTGGAGATGTCTTAATCCTGGAACTGTTACTAATAACCATATATAATAGATTTCATGTTTACCTTCAACCTTACCCAAATTGTTGACACACTGACTCATGTTCATAACCACATCATTGATGTCAGAAACTTGGATGTCTTCCCATAAGGAAGCCCCATTTGACCTGTGATTCCCGACGCCTGCAGAGTCACCCCGATGTGATAGAGGCTGGCAAGAAGGCTCTGGACACCCACGGTGCAGGGTTGAGCTCGGTGCGCTTCATCTGTGGAACACAGGCAAGTCCTCACTGTGCTTTCAGTGTGTTTTGCAAATCTGGTAGCTGCATTTTAATGGATGATGATTGCCAACCTGCTTGAGTACATACATTTCAGTGCACCAGAGTGACCAAAATACAGCATGGGTGAATTCAGATAAGAGTGAACTGGTAGTTCGGGTAACCATTCTTGAGCTTTATGAAATTTTCTTTAGGTGCAGGTATTGGGCCTAGAACAATGACTTTAAAGTTAGTTCAGTGAAAAAGAAATGTTTCGTTTGCCTAAAAAAATTACTAAAGTTTCGGCCACTGAAAACACCTTTGCACTGACTTTGCAATTTCTGAACATTCAATGTACTTGGTAAAAAAAAAACGGTACATTTGATCACAACATTTATTTTCCGTTAAAGATCAAGTGAAATGCAACCTTTTGAGTATTTTTATTGCACTTTGCTATGGAAAGAATTTTGAGAAAAAGAATTGCAGACATAGTAAGTGGCCCAAGATACTTCAGGTATTATTGCTTGTAGACAACTTAAACTCAGTAAGCATTGACTTTGGTAGTTGTGCTTTCCATTGAAATAATTTTCATGGCTTTGTCAGGCACCGTTACACTTCAAAATTGTGCTCAAACATATGTGGTTTGCCATAAACTTTAAAAGTTTTAAAGTAGTTTAAAAAGGCCATATTTAACTTTTAAAAAAATCTTTCCAGTTAAAGTCAAGGACATTGTCTACTGCAATATGCAAAGAAATGTTGCGTTATTTGAGCACCTAAGGAGGAAATGATCATATGCATGTCGTTCAAAACTAGTTGTGCCTGTCGCAGTCAGAGAGAATGGGGCTAGCTTTGTCTTCTGATGTGCCGCTCGGCAAACTTGAGCGGCAGACAATCTGTGGTGGCCGCTTCATTAGTTCCGCTGTAATTGGGGGTGAGTTAGACAAGGATTGTAGAACTGTGAAATTGCCACCAAGGTCCATACCATGCAACAAGAGCTCTGCCGGTAGTTTTGCAGTGAGTGCCTCTAATTCTTCTTCTGCTGTGATGGCTTGAGCTGCAAAATTATAGTGAGAAACATGTGGTTTGTGTTGAATATCTGCCATCTCACAAAAATAAAGTTTTGTATCAGCAGAACTTTCACAACGTAAAGGACACTGTTTTGTTAAAGAAACACCTGCCTGAACAGCTGCACTTTGAGTTGAACTAGTCTGAATATGTATGGCAGCTCTCTGTCTATGTCACAGGCTGGCCTTCAGTGTCATCGGCTGCTGATAAAGTGGACATAATTATTTTTCAATCTACATGTCACCAACACAACCCCATCTCTTCGTCATTCACATGTTGTGAGGGAAATGTTCGTGTAATCACGGAAACATAAATATTCGTTGCCGAGAGGAACGAGGCTATTTGCAGCTGGAGTGACAATATATTTATGCAACAAAGAATGATGTGGAAAGTTGTAGCATTAAATGTACTCAGTGAAAACATGCGATGACAATGAACGTGATGCATGTTCTTAAACCACTCAAGTTCAATAGCATTGTGTGGTCCCCCACTGTGCTAGTGTTTATAATGGCTCACCATGTGGCGGTCGATGACTGTCTATGGGTCGCTGGGTTGCCTCTCACACTGATGGTAAAAAGCTTGAGTTTGGCATGGGCTGACAAACGGCAGGGTAAGCGTGGCATGAACAAGTGCCGGACAGCCGACAGAAGGCCCAGGTGTGGAATGGTCCCAGAACAACGGACTGGCGCTGGCTACAGGAAGTGGAAGAGAGGCAGGCCCGTGCAGGCAGCAGCTGGGCTTCAGGACCCGATGAGCTCTGCTTCCTTTGGTTCCCTTCTCGCCTCCTTCTCCTTCTGTGCATGTCAGGTTGATATTCGCCGGCTTCATTTGCACCTGTCTGTCTCGTCGACTCACTGCACAGCACTAAACCACAAACACCAAATGAACGTACTACGCGCATCATTACACATGTGCAGAGATGTGCGAATAGTAAATTCTAGTTTTAAAGCAAATAGTTCGAATAGTATATGTCACATAATATGAAGAAAATAAAGCATATTTGTCATGACCCAACTAGCCTGCACAATATTTTTCAAGATTGGAGCAAGGCATATGTGAATGTCACTTCCTTGGTTCGTCAGGAACTGAAAGCAGCTTTGAATAGTAGCAGGATCTGAATTTCAGTAGGATGCTAGTGATAACCGGTGAAATACATTATGTTTTAAAATTTACTATACTTAGTGCATATAAACACTTATAACAAGCTTTTAAACAACTTCAAAAATAATTACTCGATGTGAGGGTAATATGTTCATTTAGCCTTAAAGGGGCCCTGCAACACCTTTCTTTGTTATATTGGAATAGTCCCATTATTGACGTATGACTCTTCACGAGCCATATGCCGCAAAAATTTTTCGAATCCGTCAAGTCTAAGTGGTGTTACCAAATTATAGAGATCACGTTCCGCAGCTTTCTCTCTCAACTCAACGCAGCGAGCGCGCGGAAAGCTGCGCGCGGCGTGAGGGGAGGGAGGGAGGGAGGGCGGAGGTGCGAGGAGGCGACGTCAGCGCCGGCGGCATTTTTTTTCATTTTTTTCTCTCTGGCGTCTCGGCGCAACCACGTGGTCTGTGCCGCCACTTCCGGTCGGCTTGCGTCGTTCTCGTCGAGCGGAGTCGATCGCGCTGTGTATCGCGCGTGCTTGAAAACTGCGCGTCGGTTTGGTAATGTTGGGTGTGCACCTCGAACGCCGTAGTGTTTTCATCGCTCTGCCAACCATGGAAGCAAACCTGCGCGCTCGTTTGGAACGAATGACAGCTGAGATCGGTTTCGGCCCATACTCCGATACACCGGCTCGTAAGACGGCACTGGCAGACGACCCCGAAGCGCCGCCATTACCGGACGCCAGCATTGTTATCGGAGACACGCTGCGCCCGTGCCTCGGTCGGTCGTGAGAACGTGCCGACGATGCAGTTCTCAGCCGACGAAGCAACACTCGAACGGCTGCCACTCTCAACGGCAACCGGCGATGGTCAAAAGCACAGAAATATTCACGTTTTCGGCACTGCGCATGGCGAAGAAAACGGAACCACGCAACTACGAGCAGACGAGCTGTCGGTGAGACCGGAAGTGCTAATATTAATGTTTGTTCGGTGTTTTTAACGCGATAACAGAATATAAACATACATATTATCTACTTATTGAACTCAAAATTAACAACGAAAGTAATAATGAGGGTGTTATCGTGATTATAACATCAGCCAATGGTGGAACTGCCGACAATCGCGTCATATTTTGCGGACTAATACATCATTTGTCGAGAGAAGAGGGAGCGATTTTCAGCTGACTTTGAGAATTTATTGTAAATTCCAGCCCGTGCGCATCGCTATAATATTTGGCTGGCGTGTTCTCGGGAGCCTCGACTACCGATCGGCAGCGCTTTTTGAGCATGCTCGAAAAGTGTTGCAGGGCCCCTTTAAAGTGGGGCTTAGCGGCAGTGCGGATTTTTTCTGGATAGGTGTTTTCACGGCATAGCACTTCTATGCTGCAGTGAAAAAACCTTTACAGGGGGGGGGGGGTTACATGCGGTCTAATATATGCCTATTCCTTCATTTGTCGAAATTTTGAATAATTTAATTTCGTGTTGAAGCAAATTCGAATACTGTAATATTTGTTCGAATATTTGAAGTGCTCAAATATTTGCACTGCCTACACATGTATATTGCACCATTCCTTCATGGTGGGAGGCCCTGTAGCGCCAACTGACACCGCAGCTTGAGAATGCTAAGGTCTATACCAGCTGCGAAAGATGAGGAAAATAAAGATGGGCAGTAAGTTGGATAAGCACAGTGGTGCGATATCTGTGCCAGTTGCGCCAAACTGCTCCAGGTGGTGAAACCTGCTACATCCTGGTGCATTTCGGAAAATATATCATAAAAAATATATGACCGAAGTAACGTGAGTTTGATGCCATTAAACTGTATATATGATTACTGGGACCAGAGAGCGCGTCTGTGTTATCCAAATTCCGAATTAACGAGCTTTTACTGTAGACAACATGCATGCGCAGTCTCACCGCAACCTTGGACAATCCAGCGATCAAACAATCTCTTTTCGGATATGTACAACATAACAGATGTATCGCTGATGCAGCTTGCTCCTCTCTTTTTTATGTGGTATGCTTCCATCAACTCACACGCAGTCTGGTACTTGCTTCCTCCAAAAATCTTGAATGGATGGTGCCATCAAATTTGTGGATTGTGCGTTCTTTGTTGCAAACGCTTCTCATTGCTCTAGGAAGTGTGATACACACTCCAAGGTTCATGTGTTATCATTAAATAATTTGATATCCCCTTATTTATATGAACGACTTTCGGTTTCGGTTTCTGGACGCCGAGTTAGACAGTGACGTCACTGTGTAGGAAGCTCGAACACTTGGGCCCACAAAGCTGTGATGCACATAGTGCTGTGTCGTCTGCTCTCGCACGCACTTGTCACTCTAATGTGGTCTGACGTCACTAAAATTTTCATTACAGTTTCTACACAGTGACATTGGTGTCAGTCGCACTAGTGATGGGTCTCGATCGCGAGAATGAACATTTAGGTAGACTTTGGAAGCGAATTAAAATATATTCTAAACGTTTGCTGTGTCCAACACTTCGTGCTAAGTGTCCTTGCCTACAGAGGAAGCCTACAGCAGGCTTTTTATAACCTCAAAATTTGGTGGCACTACCCCTTTAATATCTTTAAAACGTGGTTGACGATTGCAGGTTTTGCAGTGCATTGGCAAATGCACCATGGCATCCCTCATCAGATTTAGTTCATGCTCCCTGGCTCGTTCATTTATACAGTGGTGGGTCTGTCCAATGAATGAGTTGCCACAAGAAAGGGGAATTTCATACCACGCCTTTGGCACATTTCCTGTCATCGTGCCATGTTGCTTGCCACATCCCTGCCGGCTAGTCTCCTCCCGAGTCGTTCTCGGGCACAACTGAGCCAGCTTAAAGGGGAACTCCGTCGATTTTTTAATATTCACCAATTTCAATAAAAATTTCAACATATGTTCTCTTCAGTACTCTGATGATATGTGCTGAATTATACAACCGTAAGTCATTTTGTCTTCATAGCTTTGAGGCTTCTTCCGTTCTTTAGAGCATACTCAATTCTCTCCATATTATACTTTCTTATGTCGGCTACTTTACGCCTATTGATTAACTTCGAAAGCACCGCCAGCTCTATTTTGTCTGTTGCATTTGAGGCTTTCATGGCTTGACGTTTCTTAATGAGGTTTTTCGTCTCTTGGGATAGCTTATCAGTGTCCTGTCTAACGACTGTACCCCCGACTTCCACTGCACACTCCTGTGCATAGGCAAAACTGCAAAACTGTGCATAGGCAAAAATCAGATGTATGCATTAAAGGGACACTAAACAGCAAAACGATTTTTCTCGCATTAGTAAAGTAGTCTTCCACGATACCGAAAACACCACGCTTTCTGCGCGAAGACGCTTAATAAGCGAGAAAACGCGCAAAAAGAAAATACAGGTGGCGACGCCACCTTGGAATTTCCGCACCATTTGCCGTGACGTCACATATTTTTGACGGCGCCTGCTTGGGCCTACGTAGTCCCTAATCGGTTAAATCGAAGTACATTGTCCTCTGAGGGGGCCAGAGACTTGACATAACAAGTTTGTGGAAATTTCGTTGAGCCAGTGGCGCCAAAATACGTTAAATGCTCTTTGAAGTCTTTTACGTCACGAATTACAAAGTTCGGCGTGAAATCTAAAAATGAAACTTTGAACTTCGTTTTCTCCTCTAATAATAAACCTATGGTGGTGAAATAAATTACACAAGAGTTCTTCGAGCACACTTTATCAATCTAAACCACTTCATTGTTTCTCTTCAGTGTCCCTTTAAGGGACAAGGAAGGCAAGGTCACAACCAATATTGATAGAATAGTTGAGGTAGCGGAAGAGATCTGTACAGCAGCCGAGACAGTCAGGATGATAACGTAAGAAGCAGTAATAGCCCAGAAGAATCTGACATCCCACGAGTATTGACAGGAGAAGTAAAGAAAGCCCTAAAGGGAATGCAAAGAGGCAAAGCTGCTGGTGAGGATCAGGTAACATCAGACCTGTTGAAAGACAGTGGAGAGATTATGTTAGAAAAACTGGCCACCCTGTATACGAAGTGTCTCTCGACGAGGAGGATACCAGAATCTTGGAAGAATGCCAACATCATCTTGATCCATAAGAAAGGGTATGTCAAGGACCTGAAAAATTACAGGCCTGTCAGTCTACTGTCCATTGTCTACAAGCTATTTACAAAAGTAATTGCCAACAGAACTAATACGACATTAGAGTTCAATCAACCAAAGGACCAGGAGGATTTCGTACAGGCTACTCGACAATAGACCACATTCACACATCAATCAGGTGATAAAGAAATGCGCGGAATATACCCCTACATATAGCTTTCATAGATTACGAGAAGGCATTTGATTCAGTGGAGATATCAGCAGTCATGCAGGCACTGCAGAATCAGGGCATCGACGAAGCCTATATAAACATAATGGAAGAAATCTACAGCGGATCCACAGCCACTATAGTCCTCCATAAAGAAAGCGACAGAATCCCAATAAAGAAGGGGGTACGGCAGGGAGACACTATCTCTTCAATGCTATTCACCGCATGTTTACAGGAGGTTTTCAGGGCCCTAGATTGGGAAGAGTTAGGGATAAGAGTTAATGGAGAGTATCTCAGTAACCTGCGATTCGCTGATGACATTTCGTTGATGAGTAACGCGGGAGACGAATTACAGCTCATGATTACTGAACTGGATACAGAAAGTAGAAGAGTACCGTAAAATACCGATCAAGCGCCCCCCCTCGACGCGGGGATAATCAGGAAATGTTAGGAGGGGGGCTCTTGCTCGGAACTGCCCCAAAATTCAAGATGGCGGCCGACCCCCCCCTCCTCAGGAAGGAAATGCAACGCATGGAAACCAAAAAGCTTTATTCAGCAGCATTCGCTCTAATTTAATCACTTTCAAAACCGTCAAATGATTCTTCGGAATCAGAGCCGAAAACTAAGTCCAGGCACTCGTTTTGCAAGTCCTTGGGATTCTGGGGTGCCACGGCGCCGATGTCGGACAGGCAGTCATGCAGCTCGCCATCCTCGGAGCCGTCGAGTGCGTTGGAAATTCCGCACCCCTTGAACGAGCGCACGACTGTCTCAACGGTGACAGCGGCCCAAGCCTCAGACACAAAGTTGAGGGCGTCCTGCCGCGATGGCTTTCGCAGATTGCCTTTCGGCGTTCTTTCTCCTTTCCTCATGAACATCTCCCAAGAACGCCGAAGGTTGGCCTTAAATGGCCTGTTCCAAAAGACGTCGGCTGGCTGCAGTAAGCTTGTGCAGCCCGCAGGCACATACACAACGTCTGTGTCGCGTTCCTCTATGGCGTCTTTTGCTGCCTGAGTCTTGTGGATGGGTGCCTGATCCAGCACAAGTAGCCGTCGCACATCATCGTTGTTCGGCCCCCACACCCTTGCCAGCCACTCCTGCAGTTTATCCGACGTCATCCAACCATTTTTCGATGCGGTGACGCAAACATTTCCTACAAAAAAAAAAGAAGGTCCAGTCAACTGAGGTCACTGTAATCGAGCACATTCTTAATTGTTACTTTCCGCCGTGAAAACAAACAAAAAGAACCCGACGTACAAACTTCGTCACTCACCTGGTATACGAAGGCTCATGAACGCTTTGGTTGGTATACTTCCACTTGGTTCCTTCAGAACGACAAAAGCTGGCAGTTTGTGGCCGCTTGCGCATGCTGCCAATGCAACCGTGAAGCCCCTGCGGGCGCAGGCAGTATTGGCAATGCGCACGGTGCTCTCCCCAACCACGTTGTTCATCCTGCTTGCCGGGGAGTCCATTCGGACCATCGTCTGGTCCATGTTACACATATTGTATGGTGTGTAGTCGTGGCGTGCTCGCAGGCTATTGACAGCAGAGCGAAATGCCTTTGCTGCCTTCGAGAAATCGTCGGGCGTCTTCTGACTGTCGTTTGTGGATTGGCGCATTGTCACGCCAAACCGCTTCTTCCACCTCTTGATATACTGGCTCGACACAGCAAAATTTCCGAGCTGCAAGCTGCGAGCTATTTTGACAGCTTCTTCTGAAAGAAGTCTGTTGCTCACAGCACGTCCAGTGCTCCTTTCCCGCTCAAGGAACTCAAAAAGAGCGTCGTCTACTTCCTCACTGAACACTGGCGCTCCGTTGCTCAACTTAGGCCTAAGCTTGGCCGTGCCGAAGTTTTGTTGAAGTAGGCTGTCGAACTTCTTGTCCCACTCGCGGACCCTCTTTCTGTCAATACTGAAGTGGCGAGCTGTCGCGTGCACATTCCTTCCCGCCTGGCGGTGCCATTCTACGACTTCGATTTTTTTTTTTAACTGTATAGGAATGCATGTCGAGAAGTCGCCGCTGTCACGTTCGGTACCAAATAACAAAATGGCAGGCGTCGTGCCAATGCTGCCAATGCCAGCAAAGGTGGTCACATGACCCATTTTTGGATTGGATTTTGGATTAGGCAAGAGCGTAGCCATTGGCACGGTTTCGGCAGCTTCGGGTTGAGTCGGCAGAAAGTGGCGGGTTGAGGTAGGAAAGTGGGGGGGGGGGGGGCGCTTGCTCGGTAGAGGCCGAAAATAGGAAATCTTCACAATATATGAGGGGGGCGCTTACACGGGTGGGGGCGTTTGATTGGTATTTTACGGTTGGTCTGAAAATTAATATGCATAAAACTAAAGTAATGTTGAACAATCTTGGCAGTGAACAGCGCTTTGCGATAGGTGGCGAGACACTGGAAGTTGTAAAGGAGTACGTCTACTTGGACAGGTAGTAACCGCAGATCCGAACCATGAGAGTGAAATAACCAGAAGAATAAGGATGGGATGGGGCTCATTCGGCAAGCATTATCAAATCATGAATGGTAGTCTACCACTATCCCTCAAGAGGAAGGTATATAACAGCTGCATCTTACCAGTACTTACCATCGGAGCAGAAACCTGGAGACTTACAAAGAGGGTTCAACTTAAATTGAGGACGACGCAGCGAGCGATGGAAAGGAAAATGATAGGTGTAACCTTAAGAGACAGGGAGAGAGCAGAGTGGGTCAGGGATCAAACGGGGGTTAAGGATATCATAGTTGAAATCAAGAAGAGATGGATATGGGCCGGGCACGTAGCACGTTGGCAGGATAACCGGTGGTCATCAAGGGTAGCTGACTGGATTCCAAGAGATGGCAAACGCGTGAGGGGGAGACAGACAATTAGGTCGGTAGATGAGATTAAGAAGTTTGTAGGTATTATGTGGCAGCAGAAAGCACAGGACCGGGTTGATTGGCGGAACATAAGAGAGGCCTTTGCCCTGCAGTGGGCGTAGACAGGCTGATGATGATGATGATGATGAAGTCATTTTGATTTTTAGAAAAGGAATTTATAAATTGGTAGCCAATTCCGGAATGACGCCTTTAAATGCGGGACACATCCTACCCCACCCTGCGCAGCAGACGGACACAGCGCGCACTTTCTTCATTTTGCCGTGGCTCGATGCCATCGATGCGGGGCACGTTGGCTGCTTCACACGCCGGTGGGTTGAAATCAGAAGGCGATGCTTCCGCGCTCAGATAGCTGCACTCACCAATGAACTCATCGCTGGTAAGTTCAGACAAGCTGGCACAGCTTGATTCCGTATCGGAAAACATTGCCAGCTTGCTTTTCATGCGATACAAGAATCATGTGTGCTGTGGCAGCGTGTAGTGTATTTCGTGATGTCATCGTCTACCCAGCATGAAGCAGCTGCCTAGTTCGGTTTCGGTTTTGACACATTGTTTATTGCTTATTTAAAATTATTGACGAGTCTCTTGGCAAAATGAAGCACCCTAGCCCTTATAGGACTGTATACTATTTGAAAAGGGCATTATCTCAATATGGTTGAAAATACACCGGAGTTTAACAGGCATAGAAAAGGCAGTAGTACTTCATACTGGCCTGCTGCCTTTTTCAGGTTATGGGAGACCTTATGAACATAAACAATCAGTCTTATGGTTCCAGTTTCTTCAGGTTACCCTGTGGCATCTCTTGTATCTTTACTTTCCATAAAAGTGCTTTGGAGACTGCTGCCAATAACGAGTCACTCAATCTGATTATTGAATGACCCCTGCATCATGTGCGTGCACGATTTTTCAAGAGCGTGACAATTTTGGACTGGCGGGAATTATACTGCATTGCCACTTTCTGGGCATCATCATCATCATTTATTAACCCTTAAAGGCCCCTGTTGGAATATTACATAAGGGCTATTACATCTGGAAAATATTGCCAACACATTATGAAATGTTATTCTTAAATCTAAAAACTTCAGGGTGTTACATTGTGGCAGTTCTTGAGTAAATTTAATTCGTTTTTTTGTGAATCTTAAAAATATTTAAAATACCATCGCAGTGCTTCAACGAGTTTTGTCTTAAAAAGAATCAAAAAGTCGTTCATATACCTAAAAACCTTCACAAACATTTAAAGTGCTGTTCAGTTTAAAAGCTTCATCGAGCAGCCAATCAACACTGGATAAAAATATATTGCACAGCAGCAGCACAATACAGGATCCAATGCAAATGTGTCGTTGTTGTAAAAAAAAGCTGTTTGTCGAAACTTATAAAGGTACTACTCAGGCAGGCTTCCAATAGAGTTAAAACGTTGTCTAGTGTAGCACCAGCTGCGTTTTGAAAGGGTATGATGCTGCTTTCTTCCATGCAAGACTACCGCAACAAAATGTTCATCATGTCGAATCGAATAGAAAAGACCTTCCATATCTACAGAAAAGGCGTTACTCAGCGAGTGCTTATTATCTAGAAAAAATCGCACTGAAATCACACTGAAAAAATTATCTGGAATTGCTTGTTGAGCAGGGGTCCTTAACCTTAACACACTTTAGCGCCTTCTGTATGTGCTTACTAAACAAAAGTTGCCACGTGTTCAGTTCACTAACCATTCTTCTAAAGGGTACTACATCGATTTTCTGTGTCTTTGCACTGAAAAGTACGTTTAACGCAGTAACTTTCATTTTGTTAATATTTCTTGGCAACTTGTCAAGCTTGAGGTCTTTACGTAGCCTGGAAGTGAGTAGTGGAAGTGAAGCTTAAAATAACAGAGAAAAAATGTTGTATTATTTGAGTTGCTAACAGGTTATATAATGGTCAAATGTGACCAGCCTAGAGGCTGCATCGTTACGTATGTGCTGCATATCGGATAAAAGTCATTTAAAAATTATTGTACCCGACACAGACACAAAGAAGCTGCTAAAAAAGAACAGCCAGGTTGCATGGTGCGGCAAGCTTTGTCTTGTGATCAGCCGCTTGGCAAACTTGAGTAGGTGACCCGTAGTGGTGGCCGCTCGAGGCTGCAGGCGCTCATATTATGTCGGCGCCGCATCAGTTGCGAGCGAGCTCAGCTTGCATGTGAAAACGACACTCAGAGGGCAAATGAGATAAGGAGTGTATCACTGTGAAAAGAGAATGCTGTTGATTGCCAACAAGGTTCATGTTATACAACAAAAGCTCTGCAGGGACTTTGCAGTGAGCGCCTTCAGTACAGCATGCATGCTGTTATGCCCCAAGCCGCAGAATACCGTGATAATAAACGCATGGATTGTATTGGACATCAAGCATGCAGACACACAAGAATACATTATTGTGTCTGCGGTACTATCACAAAGCAAAAGACACCCTTTTGTTCTACCAACCACGAACAGTGCAACTGAACCCATGTTGTCGTGGTTTGGTGCTGAGAATTTCCTGTCTGATTTACCTATCTGTTTCGGGAGAATATCCTGTGGGTCACCACAACACAGCCAGATGCATTTCTCCTGCAGCTCCCTAAGCCGCGTGTCCAAGAGCAGCATTGGAGCTCTGGCACTCGCTGTGTCAGCTTAAGGACAGATGACAACGGCACAGTAGAGTAAAGCCAGCTCCAAGAAAGAATGGTGCATATTATCTTGGGTTGCAATGTTCTCACTGTAAGTTGTTCTAAATAAAAATCCTTCCTGTCGCTTGTGCACTTTGTGGGGTCTGAGGGATATCGCCGCTCTCGGAACACACGGACACAGTTCACGCGGTTGTTCAACAACACATGTACGTTTATTAAACAATCTTTTACATACGGCGAGCTCGCCTGCCGAATCTTATACAAACTAGTAACATGCTAAAATTATACAATGACAATGAATACCCGGAAAACGTAACACACACTCAAGACAACATGACATATTTTAGCGTGTTATTAGTTTGTATAAGATTCGGCAGGCGAGCTCGCCGTATGTAAAAGAGTGTTTAATAAACGTACACGTGTTGTTGCACGATCACATGAACTGTGTCCGTGTGTTCCGAGAGCGGCGATATCACTGAGACCCCACAACTTCTTATGTAGTCATTTTCATTTAAGAGCACATACTATTGCATTTCGTCTCCCTTGGACTGAACACGGGGGACCAATTTTCTTAGTCTTTGTGACTGGCTAAGCCTTAAACACTATTGCTGGGCATATACTAGCTTGTAGCCACTGCTCTTCAACATTGTTTTGTAATACTAAAACACATTGTTTAGAAAAACTGAAAGTTGGCCAAGTTGGTTCATATTCATTGTGCATGCACAAAAGATGAGGACACAGTGCATTGTTGAGTAGCAAAGCCAAATTGAAAGTTATCACTGCAGCATGGCCACCACTTGATTGAGTGGACATTTTGTTGTGTTCCGAGGTTGCCGCTCATTTTTGTCAAGCCCACTGTGTTCGAATATTTCAGTGAGTAAATCCACATGACAGCTCACCAATGCAGGACATCCACAAGGAACTGGAACAGAAGATTGCACGCTTCCACGGCCGGGAGGACGCCATTCTGTACGCCAGCTGTTTTGATGCCAATGCGGGCATCTTTGAGGTTCTTTTGAGCCCCGAGGACGCAGTGCTGTCGGATGAGCTCAACCATGCTTCCATCATTGATGGAATCCGTCTCTGCAAGGCGCAGAAGTACCGCTACAAGCATCGAGACATGAATGGTACGCATGGTAGCATTCTATTCTTTGTGTCACTCATTCTTCCTGTCTGTCTCAGATCTGGAGGAGAAACTGCGGGACGCTGTTGGAAAGAGTCGCCAGAGGCTCATTGTCACCGACGGAGTCTTCAGCATGGATGGCAATGTGGCTCCACTGAGGTGATTACAAGTGCCCTTGTAATCAGACTGAAAGTTGCATGTCATGCTCATGCATCAACTCTCCATACATGGTGGTCATCGTCACGAGATGCTTTAATACTGCCCAGGCTGGCTCTGACTAAGTCATTGGGGATGCAGTTTCGGTTGTGGTTTCACATCACATTGCGCTGCCTCAGGAATTTTTGGATTAACGTTCCTGGGAAAAAAGGGGGTTGTGTTACAATTATAGCAGTGCCTACAATTTTTGTGTAAAAATCTTTCTAAGGCTGGTCAAAGATAGGGGATTTTGATGAGTGATGATGTGCTTTTGGCATATTGACCCTGCACCTTCCCCGTGAAGTCGCATGCTTTTGCCATGGGAATTGTTATTGTGGTCACCGTTTGGGTTTGGCACATTTGAAATGACCAGCCAAGTTCATGAAGGAAAGAAGATGGCTTTTTTTTTAAGGGCTTGTTTTTCTTTGTTAGACACAATATTAATGAGAACTAACAGACAATAATGCCGAGGAAAGTATAGGAGATGTTATTTGTAATAATTGGGATAAATCTGAAGAAAGTAAAATAGACGAAAAGATAACTTGCCGCCGGCAGGGACTGATGGCAGGGTTTGCCAGCAGGGTCTAAGAAAGAAAAACGAGCCCTTAAAAAAAGGCCATCTTCTTTCCTTCGTTCATAGCAAGGGTCTCGTTCTGGCAGACTTGATGCCTTCAGGTAGTATGCGAGGGATTATTGGTCAGCTGCCAGCTCGTAAAAAGATCACGTGCTACGTGACGCCAAAAGGCAGAAAAAGAGTGTTCCACACTCGCTGCCATGGCTGCAATCGGTGCTGACTAACACTCCTAGGTTTAAAGGCACATATATACCCCATAAAGTGGACGAGGGGATGACCGCCGCCGTAGCTCAGTGGTAGAGCATCGGACGCGTTATTCGAAGGTTGCAGGCTCGGTCCCTGCCGGCGGCAAGTTATCTTTTCGTCCACTTTAATTTCTTGAGATTTATCCCAATTATTACAAATAACATCAGCCAAGTTCATGTTAAGTGAGAAAGGCAAATAGTGTGAGGATTGGAATAGAAAATGTGTAGTTCTATAAAAATGTATGGGCGCTGGCCTAGACCATTGGTTGAGATCAAATTATCACCAAAAATCAAATTATCTGAAGCCTCTAATTAATTAGAAAGTTCATAGAATCCTTTGGCACTGCAAGCACCAGGTGGTCAAGCATTTTGAATGTTTTGGAATTGTAAGAAAAAAAGCTAGGCGTGGCTTTACTAACACCAATGACCAGCGAAGCTCAGGAAAAACCTCAGCGATGTTATGCAAAGTAATGCGAAGCTAGGCGAAGAAGAGCATGGTTTAGCAATGCAGGATCAGCGTTGAGCAAGGTTTATGGGAGTTAAGCATTGCTTGGCTATTGCTTGGCTATACTGGTGGCACACGAGGCACGAGATCGAGTGCAAACCTGAGCGTGAAATCGGCATTTTTCGAGGTGTTTGCTGGTAGTGGTCGCATGAGTACGGCAACTGTATCAGCTAGGGCAACATTCATGCTTGGGTCATCGAGAGATGTGCAGAGAGAAAAAGAGGATTGCCGATGTGAGAGCGCGTATTTTTACCGAGGAGTGCTGATGTCATTACCAACATTGTACCGTGTGCACTCGGCACGGCTGCCCATTGGCTTAACCCTGCTCACCCGCTTGGCTCCCACCTACATGGCTATGCTGCGAACGACCACTCTGTACACTGACTTTAAAGGGACACTAAAGAGAAAAGTGAATCGGTTTAGATCGATTAATTGTGCTCTGAGAACTGTAATGTTGTTAAAGGGACACTAAAGGCAAATATTAAGTCGACGTTGATTGTTGAAATAGCGGTCCAGAAACCTCGTAGCGCTGCTTTTGTGCCAAGGAAGTGCTTATTTTGAAATAAAATCACGTTTTTAGTGGTCCGCATCGCGTTAGCGCGCTTCAAATCTCCCGCCTGAAAATACGACTCTCATACGTCACTGCTGCCATGCCCAACGTTGCCCGCTTTTACTGCGCGGCCGCCGACACTAGTAGCAGCCGAGCGGAAATAGCGGGACCCACAGTAGCAACAACGGCGCTGCGGCAAAGACTTGCTCGGATGGGCACATTCAAAGCCGTCACCAAGTTGCGGTTGGTCTCGTAATCCTCAGTACGAAAGTGCAGCGAGCACACACGCAGAGGTTTTGACTGTTTAGCACACTGGCGCAATGGCATGCCACTAAGCCACTTCGAGCGTAAGGGTTCATTCCGCGGCACCCAGTGAAAAGACACACCGGTTTCCTTGCTGCAGCACTGGCGTTGTGCACCATTCGGGCATACGGCAATATCACACGCATGCGGCATTTTGTCGAACTTTCTGTCAGAGCGACCTTCACGAGCGCGCAAAACACGCACGGCAGTACGCGATCCCGAAACTACCACTGAGACGGGCGAGGCACAGTTCGGCGAAAACGGAACCTTTGAACCACGCGCGCCGTTCCCCATGGCAACGCCACGGAGGTTTTGTTTTCCATGAATCAAGCGGAAACGAACAAACAGCATTTTGTTACGTCTTTTGATGCTCGGAATGTTCTTTTTTTACTGCTGCTAGTTTGATTACTAGTGATTTATTGCAGGCCGACTTCCCTACGTCATCGGGATCACTTCGAAAATGTCCCACTCGTGGCGCTCGTCATGTGATACATTTAGCTTAATTTCTCGGTAAGTAGGGCACTGCTGTTGATAATATTGCCGTTTTAGAAGTTGTCATACATTGGGCTTTCACTCTGACATAAATTGTTATTTGCCTTTAGTGTCCCTTTAATTTCGCCATCATACGTTTATTAATAGCGGAGAAAATCAAGTTCAAAGTTTCATTTTTAAATTTCACGCCGCAATCTCCCCGCGTGACGTCACGGATTTCAAAGTGTGTTTATCGTATTTTGGCGCCATTGGCTCAACAAAATTACCCCAGACTTGGTATGTTAAGTCTATGGCCCCTCAGAGGACAATGTACTTCATTTTTGCCCAATTAGGAACTACGTAGTCCCTAGTAGGCGCCGTCAAAACATGTGACGTCACGGCGAATGGTGCAGAAACTTCAAGGTGGCGTCGCCACCCACATTTTGTTTTTGCACGTTTTCTCGCTTAAGGGGAGATGCGGGTCGAAAAACACGAGTTTTCTAAAAAATTATCGACTTTTTGTTTTCGTCTGTTTTGTTAAGATTAGTACCTCTACTGTTCTGAAAAAAAAAATCAATGTCGAGACTCAACTGGAAATGCTTTAAAATTGCGTCTAAAGAGCACAAGGTGGCTGTCAAAAGGCCGAAAGTGTGTCATCTTCGAGCACCTTGCCGCTGATAATGCGCCGCCGCTCACCATTGTCGACCGCGTGAGGCGAAGAGCCGAGCCTCACTCTTCAAATAACAACGGTTTCCCGCGCTGCTGCAGCGCAAGAAATAATAAAGAGAAGCACGCTTTTGCCGCCGCCTTCGAGCGCCGAGACTGGCTTTAAATCACGTGGTACGGATCGGGAGCCGCCATTGGCCGCTGCGCGCCTGTGAAGCCTACTTGTGAAGCCTGTGAAGCCTACTTGCAGCCTACTTGCAGGATCCGTGTCTCGTCGAGCAGCGCAGCTGAACAACGCTTTTCTCGAGTGCTTATCCGTTATTGATGAAGAAAGCCGTAGAAAGCGCGGTCACCGGCCTGTGAAGTTTCACGCGACGCACAAATTTCGAGGACGCCGGCGCAAATCAAAGCCGAACACTCAAACCACGGAAAGATCGTCTGCTGCCGCAAGGCCTAGTGGCAGTGACGCCGATGCGTCCGACGAGTTTGCCGCGGCATTCGAATATGTGAGTGCCTCCCAGAAAAAGATCGGACTCTTCGAAGACGAAGAAAAATCGCAGGACGACGAGTCTTCGCTGATTGCTGATATGACAGCACTGAACATGTTGGTTTAATCGAGGGCACTCCAGTTTTGAATGTGTTCTGGAAGAGCTTGGCGTGCTCCCGTCTCATGATCTGGTTGCTCTTGGCACATCACGGGACAGCACACGCCAGAAAAAAATGTCTCAAAAACTAACAAGAGAAGCAAGGGCCCGTCGGCGTGCGCTGGAGAAAAAATATCTTGTCGAGGAGTCAGCTCGAAAGAGCCGTGAGGGCCAAACCTATGGTACTGGCGCATTTTAATGGCAGTGGCCACTACAAGGAGGATTGTTCTTTCTTGTGTACAAATTTCATTGCATTCAATGACATCTTTGATAAATAAACATGCAATTTTGACTTTAAAACTCGTTTTTCTCAAAACACAAATTTTGCCATTTTTGTCAATGTGCCCCTCCTTTTTCGGGTACTTCTGGTGCTCAGATCTGCATGAAATTTTTCCCAAAGTTTTTCCAAAGTACGAGAAATGCAATTATCTTGTTTAAGTTTCGATATTCTTATTATAAAATAAAAAAAAGTTATGTAAACTTTTACTAGGGTAGGAGAAATATGAACTTCCAACGTTAAAATTTTTCACGTCTAGTACATATTTTGTATGGACTTCCTAATTAGTTATTTGCATTCCGCACTTTATTTGAAACATTATGAACTATGAATTGTAAAAAATTATTGAAGTTTAGGTCTGAAAAGAGGGGGGGCAAAATGCTTCAGTTTTTCACTTTGTCATGTTGCAGAACTAAAAGTATGCAACTTGCAAGAAAACTAATTATATATTTGAAATCGGCATAAAAAGTTCTATAAGCAGCTCAAGTTTCATTGCTCTAGGGTGAATATTAAAGAAAAAGTGTCTTCGAGTAGCATCTCCCCTTAATGAGCGTCTTATCGCAGCAAGCATGGTGTTTTTGATATCGTGAAAGAGTACGTTACTAATATGAGGAAAATGGCTTTGCTCTTTATTGTCCCTTTAACAACTCCACTGTAAAAAAGAACAAGTTTTTGTCTCAACAATAGATGGCATTAATAACAGCGCATAACTGGCTGAGATGTGTTGGTGCAAGGAATAAAACAACATTTTTTTGTCTTCTTTCTTGTCGTTTTATTCCTTGTGCTAGTATGTCTCTCATATGAATTCTACTTTTCTCACTTACTCTGATAAAAAGTGATGAGAATATATCCCACATTTGGACTACATGTATTACTGTGGCATTTACACATTACAGTGCAAAACATGGACTTATATGTAAGGTGTGTTTAGAGTGTTTGTGAGTAGAAATGATTGCTTCTTTCGCAGCATTTATTATGAAAATTTGAAAAGAGGAGCTTGAAATGCAATAAATCGAATAAATGTCGTGTACCAAGGTACACACAGCCGTCATTCTCTGCAAGCGTTTGTTGTAGTAATTTAATTTTATTCTCATGCAGGGACATCTGTGACCTTGCGGACCGTTACAATGCCATGGTGTTTGTCGATGAGTGCCATGCCACGGGCTTCTTTGGCAACAGTGGCAGGTAGTCTCTGTGTTTCCATAGCCTCAGTGTGATGAACAGCCACTTGCACAGCAAGGGGCTCACTCCATTGGTTGTGTTGTAGCAGCAGGTTTAATCCACCTCTTTTGCTGACTGACAGAATGCAAATTACCTGCTGCTTTAGTGACATATTGCACAGAGCAGTAGGTGGGGCAGAGCATCCTTAAAAGTGATCAAGCATGAGCTTCTTATGCTGTTGACTGTAAAATACTAGTGTATGGTATTGAAGATGAAGAACACCTGTCCAGAGGTATGGAGCGAAGGCTTGAGCTGGGAAACTGTGTCAAGTATACGTCCTTTACATTTGGTGCAATGCGTCAAAGTTTACCGAATTGTATTTACTGCGCCGTCCTGAATAAAATCGGCATGAATTGCACCAAACTGTGCCGGAGTATCAGCTTTGAGGGTGCCTACCCCTGACAGTCACACCGCAGGCTCATCAAAACATGTGCAGCTTGGTGTTGAGTAGGGATGGGCGAATAGTGAAATTGAGGTTCGAAGCGAATCCGAAGCAAATAGTGATTTGGTCGAATAATTTCGAATCGAATAGTAGTTCTAATAGTATTTACTAGAGCTGTGCAAATAGCAAAATTTTGGGTGTGAAGCGAATTCGAATATTGAAGTGTGAGTGCGAATTGAACCGAATATTTTTCGAATATTTCTCGAACATTTATAGAATATTTTTTTAATACTTCGAAGCAAAATTGCTGAAAAAAAACTTAGAGAAGATTCCTAGACATATTCTTATGAGATAGCAACATGAAAGTGTTTCTTTTTGCTAGGTTCATGAAGCGCTGGTGGGGTGGTGTTTCATAGTTGTCTTATCAAGAATAAGGCAATGTAGAGGCCGAATTCTATTTATGTACATGATTTGGTGCAACCAAAGCGTTGCCGACAACACTTTACACGTGATAGGCAAAGATGCCATTTCCTCAGCCTCTCCTCCTCTCAACTTCTGTGGAAGCCCAACTGATGTGGCGGACAAGGGTGTGCGTCCGGAATTCTAAATCTGCCTCGTTGATGTTGATATATAAGAACATCTGAAATTTTGGATGCTAAAAAGCTTCGGCTTCCAATTTTTCGGACTTCCTGCCCAAATTTCAGGTCCAAAATAGCATTAACTGAGTGCCCACCTTTGCCACATCTTTCATCTCCATGTTGGAACCAGCGTTTTCTTGAGTTAGTACATTTGCGACCGTAGCAGAGCTTGAAAGCCAGCTTTGCTGCAATACCAGGGTGTGATGAGGTGAAGCATATTGAAAATCTAGGGACCTAATCGAACATTGACTGTATCTTGCATGTAGGTCCGGATCCCATGAGTTAGCCCCCAGTAAGGTTCAGTTGTCAGTTGTGTATCTTGACAAAGTTCGACCGTAACGGAGCTTGAAAGGCAGCTTTGCCGCAAACCGGGGTGTGATGAAGTGAAGCATATTGAAAATCTAGGGACCACTTCCAATCGGATGTTGACTGTGTCTTAAAAAAGTTCTACCGTAACGGAGCTTGAAAGGCAGCTTTGCCGCAATACCGGAGTGTGACGAGGTGAAGCACATTGAAAATCTAGGGACCACTTCCAATTGGACGTTGACTGTGCCTTGGCAAAGTTCGACCGTAACAGAGCTTGAAAGGCAGCTTTGCCGCAATACGAGTCTAATGAGGTGAAGCATATTGAAAATCTAAAGGCGTCACTTTCAGTCGGACGTTGACTGTACTTGTTTTTGGGAAGTTCGAATAGTTCAAATAGTAAAATTCCAGTGCAAATCGAATCGAATAGCAAACACTATTAGAAAAATATTCGAAATTTCGAATATTCGCACACCCCTAGTATTTACCGCATATTATTAAGAAAAATGAGCATTTTTGTCACGACCTTGCACAATATTTTTAAGGATTGGAACAAGGTATGAGTGAATGTCACTTTTCTGGTTTGAAATGAAGTGGAAGCAGCCTTGAATAGTGTCATGATTTGAATAGGGTGCAAGTTATAAGTGGACGTTACAATTTAAAAATGACTATACTTAGCGCATATAAGCCCCTATAACACGCTTTTAAACTTTAATAAATATGTACAGTAGACTCTCGATAATTCAAACTTTAGGGGACCTCAGGATTTTATTTGAATTATCAGAAGTTTGAATTATCAGAAGTTCTCATAAATATGACTCGGGGCAATGCACCAACTAACACTACGATGTTTATTGTTTCTCAGTGCCGCAGCAACATCATAGACTGCTCCGCATGATTGCCAGTAAAATTTTTAGACATCAGCGATAATACTGGTACTTCTTATTATACAAGGCATGCACGGGTGTGTAATTAAGGGACAAAATGTGTTTCGTCCCACGACAGTTGCTAGCCTCTTCTAATTCTTAGGGCGCTTTCTCGCATGGCACACCGCAGAGAAAGTGACTTTAAGAAATGTTTGGCATGCAATAGATTAAGGCCAGACCGTACAGTTTTTTTTTTCCCTCAGTCAGCACGAGAATATTGGTGCACAAGGTGCGGCTAGTTTGGCCGTTTTGTAGGCAGGCAATCAGCTTTATTTGCGCCTGTTAGCAACAGAAAAACGTGAATGTTCAGCTAGAAGCAACAAAGGCAGGAGATATTTCCAGACAAGGACAAGCAAAAAGTTTAAATTAACCAAATTTGTGCAGTGAGGTAGTTTGAATTAAGCAGCTTTAAAATACATTGAAAACATAGTGGGCCAACCAAAAATTTAAGAAAAGTTCGAATTATCAGAGTTTGAATTATCGAGAGTCTGCTGTACATTTAACCTTGAAGTGTGGCTTCGCGGCAGTGCAGATTTCCCCTGGGTGGGTTGTTTGACGGCACAGCAACCAGATGCCACCTTTACAGGGGGTTATGTGCGGTCAAATACTATATACATATATTCGTTCATTTCGAATACTTCAAGATTTCGAATAATCTAAATTTGTATCGAAGCGAATTTCAATACTGTAATATTCGTTCGAATATTCAAAACGCCCGAATATTCGCCCATCCCTAGTGTTGAGGCCACCAAAACCACGGCCCAAGGATTATTCCGCAAACGAGGCAGCGCTTGCGCGCAATGTTTATAGATGCTATAAATGTTGCTCACGCATGCATGGTGCCGATGCACCTTCTCTGGTGCAAATCTTAAAGTTGGGGGGTCTCGGGTGCTCTGAGGCCCTCCAGGAGGGATCTGAGACCTGCCTTGCTAGAATGTAGAGTAGTGTGTTGGCAAAATGTACAGGCTGCCAAGTGTGGAGGGCATCCTGCCCGATGTGTCTTGCACTGCTGCGACTGGTGCTGAGATTGCCTGCCTCTGAAAACCCTTGTGGCCCCTGCACGTGCGTCCTTGCATCTAAATCACCCTGCACATGTCTCTGTCACACCAGACTGTCGAATCTTTTCAGAAAAGCTACCTTTGTCCTTGGTGTCATGATTACAATAAAGAGGTCAGTTTCACAAAAGTAGTGAATGCTATAGCAATAAATTGGAATTGCAGACGAAGAAAGGCTAGCAAACACAGATGCTTCAGCAAGCGAAGTGACTTTCCTGCGACCTACGGCTTCAATGCAAACATTGAGATGAAAGCACAACACGTAGAAATCTATGAGACATCTATTGAACGCCCCTCAACAGATAAGCGTGAGCACAGGCGACAACGCACGGCCTTACTCCGGTGAAAGACGGGCTGGGCGACGCCCATTGGCCCTTTGCAGCATCTCGCGAGTGATAGTGAACAATTCTCTACCACTCTGAAGCACCTCAGAGGCAACCAACCAGAAATGCTGTATCCAAAGGGGTCGCTGTTAGTATGACGGTAGATGCATGCATTGTGGACAAGTGCTTATGCATGTCGCGCCGCGGAGCGAGGGGTCACAGGTTCAAACTCCCCGTTGTGTCCTTCAGAAAAATTTTCTTCAGAACTATTTTTCTTTGTGGGTTATATGTACATATATGGAACGGCACGGCAAGCCGACAGCAAAAGCCTGCCGAGAGTGTCCATATAATTGTTATTGCGATAATAGTAGTTTCGCTAATAATACTGCATACACTAGAAGGGCCAGTGCTTCGTTTGAGTTTGAGCTCTTTTACGTCAGATACCGCCGAATACCTTGGCAGAGCTTGGTCTCACTTTATTCAAGTGTGGGCCATAAATTGAGCAAAAGAAAGACCTTCAAAAATTATTTCGCATATTCTTATCAAGTGACTTGTAAAACAAGCCAATAGCCGTCTTTTTCTCTCTCCCTCATTATTTCGCTCTCAATTTTTGCGTGAATAGCTATTGACAATCGCACCGCCAGCTCACCAGAACATGTGCAGCTTGTTCTAGGGGCCACCGAAAGCACAGCCACGGCCCAAGCATTACTCCACAAACGAGGCAGCACTCGCACGCAACGTTTATAGATACTATAAATGTTGATCGCACGTCGTCCTCATTAAGCGACAACGCCATGCACAGTGCCACCATGCCTTCTGTTGTGCAGTTCTTAAAGTCAGGTGGGTCTCGGGTGCTCTCAGGCCCTCCACCAATGTTGAGGAGGGATCTGAGACCCGCTTTGCTAAAATTTAGAACCCCCTTCAATGGAGCTAGAAGCACTGCTGTCACCCTCCACAGTGGTCTAGTGTTTATGGTGCTCGACTGCTGGTTCGAAGGTCGCGGTATCGAATCCCAGCAGTGGTGGCCACATTTCGATGGAGGCGAAATGCTTGAGGCCCTTGTACTTATGTTTAGGTGCACGTTAAAGGACCCCAGGGGGTCAAAATTTCTGGAGCCCCCCACTCATAGGTTGGCAGAAAGTGCGGTGCTCACTTAGACTCACTCATGAAATATATTTTGCCCTTAGAGCTCACATGGACTCAGACTCACCAAAAGTTTACTCAGCTGGACTCACTCGGACTCAGACTCTCTGCAACTTTTCTTAGCCAGACTCACTCGGACTCCACCTCACCAAAAATATTACTGACTCGTACTCACTCAGGCTCAGACTCATGGCTCTATCTGAGTCTGAGTGAGCCAAATCATGAGCGAGTTTGCCGACCTATGCTCGCACTACAGTGTCCCTCATAATCATCGTGGTTTTGGGACCCCAACAATAAAAAAAACATGAAAAATAGCACTGCTGTTGTGTGTGGTAGCCTCAGTACTCACCGAAGTCGAAGACCATCGTGGGTTCAGGCTTAGCGAGCCACAGCGGCGCGTCCACCGTCGCCTGCTCACGTGTAGCGCACTCAGCTAGCAAAGGCATTGAGCACCGTGTGGCAAAACAGACAGTGTTTGGTCTAACAATACCCACACACAAACACTTTATTTGCCTTTGGCGACACCCCCAACACTTGGCACAATGTCCGCTCCCGGGACACGGGGAAGCAAAGGGCTTCCCGCGCGGATGGTACACCAAGGGGAGCTGCGAGCACGTCGCAGCTGGCAGTGGCGAGCTTTGACACGCCACTCGGGGAGAGGTCCCTCGTGGCTATGCTGCGCACTCTCACGATGACCAAAGTGTTTGTGTGTCGCTTAATGAGGACTGGGCCTGGTCGCGAGAGCTAGGGCAAATCTCCGTACGCGTAGGCCTCCGGCAAGTGCGGCTCGGCGTAGTACGACTATGCACGAGCACTAGGCACCGCTCTTTGCTTAACATACAGAACCGGAGCTAACACAAAGGTAAACACGCCCGCCGAGGATGCTGAAGCACCCAGGCAGGCTACAGTCTGGCAATTCCCAAAGGGGACGTCTGACAAGAAGCAAACACGTGCTTACCCAGCACTGTCCGAGGAGAGAGAGAGTGTCCCGTGTACACGCATCTCGATCACGCCGAATGTCGCGGCGCCGAGACTACCACCACTAGAACCGGCGCGTGGCGAAAGATGGTGCCACTTGCCGTCACGGGAGAGGAAAGGGATTAGCAGAACGGGGAAATGCCCACGCGGAGGCTTCAGGCGCGCAAGTTGGGTCAATGGCAAAACGCGCTCTCCGCACAGGCTCGTGACTTCTAAGCCAATCGGTGGCGATCAAGTGTGGCAGCGATTCATTGGCTGACGTTGCCTGTTCCAGAAGCGCTGCTGCTAGCTTGTTTCAAGTACGACACTGCATCTGATTAAGGTAAATGCAGTAATCAGTCAAAAAGATGAATGTACAATCACCTGATTAGAACAAAAAGCTGGCCTTCAAGCCGTCTTAGTGGAATGCATAAGAAGGGACCATGTGACTATTTAGCACTGAGGCACTTTGTCGTGGTGTTTGTCTGCCACTTCTGCTGATTAGATTTGTGCCAGGAGCACTGGACATTGATGACCACAAGGTTGTGTTTGGAGTGTTATTTCATAACACCCAATTTTATTGGACCAGTATTCTGTTTATTTACTTGTGTCGAACTATAGCTGAAGAGGTTATTCCACAACATCCATGACACCCTTATTTTGCGTAATCGAGGGAAATAACGAGTGAGCATTTTCTCCATGAAATTTTCAACAAATTGAGATTTTATGTAGCTCTGCATAAGAGCCCGATAATAATTATCCAGGTATCTGAATGTATATGCAACTTGATTTACCAATGCACTCCAGAATGTGTACTTAGCTGCTACAGGGCTTCCAAATCAGAAGTCCTCGGTAGCATCACTGACCTTTGTAATACTGTAATTGTGCATTGTGATGCTGTTATGCTGCCTGCCAAAGAATAGTCAGAAGGCCCGAAATTAATGTAGGCATCAACCTTAAACATTAATTCTTTTCGAACAGACCTTGCCAACAGGAAACTGTACTAGCCTGCCAGGAATGCAGCCCAGAATTTTTTTGTTCCTTTAACCATCATGGAAAATATTATTGTTGGAAGCGAAATAATGCAGCATCTTTTATTTTATATTCGTTTTTGAGGGCATGCAAGTGGTTACTTACAGGATTTTCAGAAAAATTTTTAATTGGGTTTTTTAAATATTGCTTCTGAAATAGGGCTCATTTGCGTCAAAACTGGAACTTTGAGGCCATTTATAAAATTTTGTACTTGTGATACAGCAGCACCATTTGGAGCAACTTTTGAATGCACTGTGTTTTCACAGCCCACCAAGTTTGAAAGGCTGCATGCAGTGCCTTAGGAGAAAATATTGTAAATGTGGCAACTTTTAGAAAACATTGCATATTTATAAAATTGTCAGAAATACTTTTTTTGTCCACAGGCTTCAAACAGTGCTACTTAACACTTCATTATGCATAGATTCTAGACAAAAAAGAAAATGTTTTCTTCTTTTGTAGCCATAATATTTGACATTTCAAATTGTTGTGGGTTTGCAAGAATGACAGGTGCATGAAAATTATGCTTCTGTATTGAATAAGCTTGATATTGTATTCCTCCTAAGTTTTGCACTTAGTAAGCAAATGAAATTAACTTTTGTGCTAGTGCGCATAAAATGTAAAATACTTAATGAAATTTAAAATATCATGGACCCATGTTGATTTCTCTTTCCTGTACGTACTGCGTTGCCTGGGAGGGAATTGTTAGTGGCGATTACCAGGTTCTCTCTAGGCCTTCTTTGCATGTAAACGATGCCGTGATTCATGCTGGGCAGTATACCACAACTAGTGAAAGATCGGCAGTCTCCCAGTTGCTTGCCCTGTGCACTCAGGTATATGCCCAGGTCATACAGCGTATGCCAAGAAATGGTGGTTTCTCTCATTGGCAGTGCATGCCAGACTGTTATGATTTCGCATGTCTGCGGCATTGACGTTTGTGGCTTCTACAAAGCCAAAACAAAGCATCTGTTCTCTTTGCCTCACAGGCCTGTGTGGGAAAGTGTGATGTTCCCACAACATGGCCGAATGGATTGTGTGCAGTTCACAAAGTACTTGCTGTTCAATCGGTACCGTTAGAGCACACAATCTGTATTGCAGGGGTACCGAGGAACACTTTGGTATCTCTGGCCGTGTGGACATCATCAACTCTACTCTGGGCAAGGCACTGGGAGGCGCTGCAGGTAACAAGTTTGTTTACTTTTCTGGGCATGTCTGGCAAGAATGTTTGAGAGCATAAAATGGAATAAAGAACATTTCCCGTGGAGCTTGGCATGGCTGTTAATAGCACTTCTCTACATTCACAATTTCTTCTTTACTCTGTGTCATTCACAGTGGAGTTTCTTCTTTACTAAGGCACTGTGTGTTTTGCCTATTTGGTCAGGATGGCAAGAACTTATGCCCTACCATTGAGCCTGAAAGTTCACACTGAACATACTAGACCTTTGTTACTTGCTTCATTGCTGGTTCCAGTAAGTGTATATTTTGTAGGGGTTAAACAATGGCTCAGTGTTTCATTGTAACAACACACACGGTGCATTCTTCATTTTGTCTTGATGTCAGGAGTAGTCCATTGCAGCAGGATGAACATTAACGTTTACTTCTCATTTATTTAGTCAGTCAGTCAAATAAAGAAAGCTTTGTTATGTGGTTGCAAACAATTTATGTGCGAATATTGGCCAGTTCTGACCAAAGCTTCAAATCCCACATTTAGATTTTTTTGGATGTGATGGGTTTGCACAATGTTGAAAATCTGGCAGCTCCGAAGATATTTGTCACCATTAACCCTGCATTATTATTTCGTTGATTTGTTTGGCCTTATGCGAATTGGTCTGCATTGCCAGCAACCGGCAAAGCAGTATTGTGTAGGCCTAACAGCCAAGACATTGTGACTTTTCTTTCGTGAGGTGGCTCGTCAGTAATTGAGACTGATATCACGTGCACAACTAACGGCTGCAGAATTCGTATTTCGGACAAGAGGCAAGGACGGCGAGTGCGCGTATGAAGTTATCCGATAAAATGTATTGAACTGAGGTGCATGCGAACAGCACTAAACTAAATTTGCGTCATGCAGTGAATGTTGCACGTTGTGTCATTGTGATGGCACGCATCAGGCCATGTCACAGGCAAACATGTGAAGCTCTCGTGGTCGTCTCAACAGTGCTGATACTGAACTACAACATTGAGCAAAAGTTTGTGAACAAATTCTCTGTATTAACGTGATAGCGTTAAAGAGCCCGTGTCGCAGAAATTCAGGTGGCGGTGTCAGCATCAGTGTTGGTTGTGAGCAAAAAATTGCCCTTGTCCGTGAGTGATGATGGCTACAAATAAAAATGATGAGCTGGCATTGAATCCAGGCCTTCTGTATGGCAGTCAGGTGTTTGGCCTCAGATGTGTGCCACTGCTTGAAACTGCTTTGGAAAAAAACCCCTTACAGGTGTCATGTAGTATGAGGAGTCGTGTCAACACATGTGATATTGCATAACAGAAGCGTAGAATTGCACTAGTCATTATACCATGTGAATCACACAAGGAGTGGCTGGTCTAAAGGCCCACGCATTACAAAGCGCTCAGCCATATGTCAGCATCATTATCAATGTGCAGCTGCGTAGGTTCACCTATTTATTGCCTCAGAGACGTGTGGTGGGTACTTGACTAATTTGCATAATGATGAAGTATGGCATAATGGGCGCTTCACAGCTGTACTTGCAGTAGGCACGGTTGTTTCTCTGCTCATGGTCGATGTGTCAACCAAGATGTGAAAACTGGCCAGAAAATGCCATGTGAAGGGACAGCAATTACAGTAGACTCTCGTTAAACGGAACCTGAAGGGACCAAGAAAATGTGTTCCATTTAACAGAAGTTCCGTTTACTGAGAGATGAACAGGAGTGCAGAAACCAAGTATGAAACCAATTATATTAGATGCAGTTGTTCCGTTTAAGCAGCAGTTCCGTTTAACAGATTTCCGTTTACTGAGAGTCTACTGTACACTGTTGTGTTCTACTCTTGAAGGCGGCTGTGTGTCTTCTTGCGAAAAATTCATCAGGCTGTGTCACTCTGTGAAGGTGGATGACCAGCAAAACTGTGTAACACACAGATTTATTTATTTATACGTTAGTTTACCTTTGTTGAATTTAGTGTATGCTCCTTTAAAGCTATTCCAGCTCGATTTGCATGGACCTAAGTGCAGCACACAGGTTATTTATGTATTTTTGTGGCGCTGGCTTCTAACGGCGTTACGTTCTTTGCTCGGCAACTTCCGGCCTGCTTCTTGTCAGCCGGAAGTTGAGATTATCTACGCTGTGTCTGAAAACCTCGAATAAAATAAAACATAAAATGGAGTGAATGGTTCACAGTTACGAGTGGCATACGATAGGTATGATGTTGGAGCATCAGTTTGGTAAAGATAAGGGCTAATTGACTGCCTGCATAATTAATGAAAATTAATTGAATGAGTGCACTGAAAGAGTGTTGCACCACTAAGGGACCCGGGTGCCCCAGTCGTCACCAGGAACTTCTGATCAAGCCCACTATGGGTACCTGCTTCTGTTAGCGGTCCTACGAGCTGCGCCTCATCTGAGGTTGTATTACAAGGTGGAACTGTGTGGCGCAGACATGGGGACCACATTCGCCCCATCCTCGTACAGACACCACCACTTGCAAACACTGTGCCTCTAGACCAGCCAGCTGAGCAGCAGACAACAGAGCCTGTGGAGCCTGCAGGAGCTGCTGCTGAGCAAGAACAGCCACAAAGTCAGTGCCACCACAGAACTGGGCTGCCACAAGCAGTCATTCCATCGGGAGGAGGCCCTGTCCCACTGCGAAAAAGTGGCCGAACAAGACGGCCCGTCAACAGGTATTCTCATGACAAGAACTAAAGGGGGAGGAGTGTGACAATTGATCCTGTGTGCTGCACCAGCTGTAGCGCCGCCGGCTCCTAGCGCCACCTACTGCTGCGAGCGAAAGGGGGAGTGAGGAGAGCAGGGCTCGGGCAGTTAGAAAGGAATAAACAGTTCATGTTATGTTCGCAGTGAGCTCGGGTCTCGGCTCCACTTCTTCCGGCTACATGTAACACTTGGTAGCGCAAAGAAAAGCAGGGTTTGATGAATATGTCGTCGCCTGTGCGAGCCGAACTCTGACGGAAGCCGAGGCTGACTACTCAGTTACCGGGACAGAGTGTTTAGCCATTATTTGGGCCCTTGGAAAATTTCGCCCTTACCTGTATGGTCACGCATTTGACGTCGTGACTGACCATCACGCCCTTTGTTGGCTATCCACTATTAAGGACTTCCCTGGACGACTTGCTCGCTGGGCCCTCAAACTTCATCCGAGTTATTTACAGATCCAGTTGCAAGCACACGGATGCTGACGCCTTTTCTCGCTCACCGGTATCGGATGACGGTGCTTGCCTATCTGTCCTTGAGCCTGCACCTGCATTACCCACCCTATGCAATGTGACGGTGGAGCAACGGAAGGATCCCTGAATCAGTGCCCTCATCAGCATCCTGCCTGATGCCATCATCTCTTTCCCGTCTCGTGCTCCCCGCCACCAGGCTAGTAACTTTTGCATTAAGGATGATTTCTTTATCGATGCAATTACCTTTCCGACCGTCGCAAGTGGCTGCTTATGAGACCCCGCCATCTTCGTGCTGTTATATGCAACGCTTTCCACGCAGACCCACAGTGCGTGTGTGCAGGCCTCTTCAAGACATACGCTAGGCTTCGACTCCGATTTTATTGGCGCTGCATGTATAACTACATGCGGAAGTTAATTCGCTCGTGTGCTCAGTGCCAACAACGGAAGTCTGCCCGTCACAACCTCTTCTCTGTTCCAGTCGACCTTTTGATCATGTTGGCATTGACATATACGGGCTGCTGCCATCAACTCTAGCAGATAACCACTGGATTATCGTTGCGATAGACCACCTGACACAATATGCTGAAACAGCCACACTGCCGACTGCCACAGCCCGTGATGTTGCAACGTCCCTGTTGTGACATTTCGTTCTACGTCATGATGCCCCTCGCAAGCTCCTGAGTGATAGAGGCTGTGCTTTCCTTTCCGACGCTTTGAAGATACTACTTGACGAATGCAGAATCGTGCACTGCACAAGTACAGCATTGTCTGGTGGCTCAAATCGAACTACTCGCAAGATAGCGACAGTGGAACCGCCACCTTAAGAACACCAGAGGGTCAAAATTTCCGGGGCCCTCCACTACGGCATCTCTCATAATCATATCGTAGTTTTGGGATGTGAAATCACAGATATTATTACTATTGTATTATGTTACGTGATTTTAGTCACGTGACTAGTTACGTGATATTATGTGATTTTGTCACGTGACTAAATGTTACATTGATTTTAGTCATGCGACTCATTCTTACGTGACGTTACGTAATTTTATTCACGTGACTAGGTGTTACGTGACATTGTGATTTTTAGTCATGGGACTAGTCATGTGGTGTCACCTGACTTTAGTCACGAAACTATTACGTGATGGTACGTGATTTTTAGTCATGTGACTAGATGTTACAAGTGCCTTGATTAGTTGTTACGTGATGTTACATGATTTTTCGTCATGTAACTAGTTGTTACATGGCTAGATGTTACGTGATATTTAGTCATGTGACTGGTTGTCATGTGATGTTACGTGATAGTTAGTTATGTGACAGACTTGCCCATATTTGTTATCACATTCCATGCCGGACAAATTGCCGCACACGTGGTAGTGAAGCAAAAGATGAAAAAGAGGCCAGAGCCTAGAATAGACCTAGAAGCAGCCTAGAAACAGCCTAGAAATGGGGCTAGCCCTTGTCGCATTGCAGACACAGAATCTGCTTTTGCTATGTTGCTTCGTTCGTGCAATGTATAAGTCATCAAGATGGTTTTTGCACACTCAGACATATTGAGGTAAAGACACAAACTTACTGTCGGTTTTTTTTTTTTTTCACTTCTGTGACTCACTGGTGTCGCTCGGTAAACAAAACGAGACACTTTTGCTTATGCGTCTGGCCGGAGCAACAAGCCGGCACACAGTACAATTCAGGTATTGTTGCTCATGTGCACCGTCCCTGTGTCCTCATACACAATGCTCAAGGCCATCAGAACCACAAATTATGAGAAATGAGGAAAACTGAATGGCGATGCTTGGCTGCCCAGCCCTCTCAACGCAGCTACAGCTCTGGGCCCCACCTAAAGCCCCTTGACCTTAGAAAACAGGTATACTCTTCTCCTCGCACGTGCTTTCCTCCTCAATTCCCCTCATGCACCAGCCACGCGCGATGTGCACTGCACACTTTTTCGCCTTGGCTCTCGCGAACAGGTCGCAGCATTTGATGGAGGGGCGTGATTTCTGGCCATTTACACGCCCTGATGATGTGAAACATTTTTTAGAATGTTGATTACATCAAAAATGCTAAATGTAACGTTCTTGAGGAGTTTCTTTTTTTGTTGTTGACGACTGTACGAATGGAGCATACTGATGCAAAAGGAGCTTTGAGGTGAGCTCTACACTTTAGGAATTTTTGCTGTCACATGATAAGATGCCTTACTGTGTGCACCTATGTGATCTAGTATCGCTTGTGCCACGCCCCTCTGTGTTCGGCTTTTTTTCCATGCCTGTGTGGGTTTCTGCGCCACAGCTGTTATATTAAGTGTGCCTTCTTGTAATGAATTAGTCGCCATTGCATTATTCGTCCATGTGTTTGTCTTTGCAAAGTGAATGTAGCTTTCGTGCTGTGGTCTCTAAGCTGAGTAGGACGGTTGTGAAATACCAGTGCAACCAAACGGTGACGGGAACCACTGATAGATTACAACAATGGAATTTAAGGTGAAGGATTTACCGAGCATTATTTAGGCATTGGTGTCAAGGAAACTTTAAATGTGCTTGGTACAGCTGTAAAAGAAGGAGACATTCTATATTTTTAGGGCAAAAGGCCTCAGGATAATGCATTCACACTGAAATGCTGCTACATTATTTTGTAGCAGAGGTAATATGGTCAGTTTGATTGGGTATCACAAGAAAATTATAATGAAAATCAAAGAGCATGTTCACTTGAATGTTTTATGTTCATGCACACACAAAAATTTTCATTGACAAGATGCACGCCACTATGAAGAGTCTCATATAATAGTAAGCATCATAATCAATGCTAGTTTAAAGATATATGTCATGCAGGATGGATGACAGCTGAGAAAAAAAAAACGTTCACAAAAACATGACAGTCATAAGAGTAGGTCACGGCAGAAACCAACACCGTTTCATACGTAATACAGCAGTGTGGCTGAAAGTGACAATGGGATCATGCGCTATCTGCTTGTCTTTTACAAATAGCGGCTCAATTGCAATAAAAACGGTACTGGAGGTGCATGTTTTCTTTTCAGCAGAGATGCTGTGCGTAAAGAATACGAAATGCGTGGATGCTCATGTGGGACCAAAAGGCTGTATGTTCATGCATAGTTTTTCACAGCGGAATACAGAATCAATGGAGCTGCATCTTCTCTTGACTAACAGTTGGCGACATGCAAGGTGATATATAGAAACTCAGTTAAAGCTGCGCAGGTGACAGAACACAAGTAGAAGTAGACAGGACGAGCGCAGACTAACTGAATTTATTGAAAACATAAAAACTGCTGCTTCTGTCTATGCACACGCGCACAGTATCACACACTGTCCTAAAGGCCGTCTAGCTACCCCAACAATTCAAGAACATTTTTATAATAATAAACAGAAGGTTCACTTATCTGGGCGATCAAGTTCAGATGGTGGAAAACATTTGGTGGTACTATTTGCAAGCCACTTTTTGAAGCAAACAGAGGTGTTGGCATGTGCGAGAGGCAAGCGGGCATGTTAAATACTGGGAGTGTCACGGTCAGTGATGGTGAGGCTAGGCAAGACCGTATAAGTGTGTTAGTGAACCTTCTGTTTATCTTCGTAAAAAAAAAGGGCTTCAATTTTTGGTGTAAATAAAGGGCCTTTAGGAGGGTGCTTGATACTGTAGCGAGTACTAGTGCGCATGTGCGTTGTCCAAAGTGGCCGTTTTCATGTTTTCAATAATTCAGTTAGTCTGCGCTCCTCCTGTTTACTTCTACTTGTGTTCCATAGAGTTTTGACTGAGTTTCGGTGTCGTACTAACGAGCCCCTCACGTACTTTACGCGACATGTAGTGCCTTAGCAGGGTATTCAGCATAGTGAGTAGAATTTCATTTTTATGCAGATTGCCACAACAAAAATGCTGATTAGCCAACCAATGAAATTGAAAGATGCAGAATCAGGGGTTGCTTTCATATGAGCGATAATAAAGGCCCCTTTCCTTGGAAACAACATTGTTTTTTGTTAAAACACATTTCTTTCATTGAACTATGTGCAGTCACTGCTTCTCGTGCAAGCTGTGACTTTTTCCTTGAGGTATTATAAAAGCTGCATTGATTTCGTCAGCCTTCTTTTCTGCAGTTATATGTACAACAGCACGGCAGAGCGCAGAAAACACACCCAGCAACTTTTGCTACGCCGCGCCAGTCGAGCTCAAGTAAGAAATGGCGCCAACGAAAGAAAGAAACAGAAGCAAAAAAAAAGACCCGTGCATTTCCAAGGGTAATAGAAAGAGAAAGCAGTCGTGCAGCAAAAGCGGTACAAAATGGAGAGGATGCTCAGTGAAAGAGATGGCGAGGAGGTCACGCAGTGGCGGCAGAGTTCAAGGAGTGGCGGTGTCTTCAAATTATCAAGGGGCTTTATTCGCACCCTGCTCCCTGCACCACCATATGGCAGCTGTGGCAACATAGCAAGCTCTCCCATAGCGTTATGGTGGAGTTTCATGACCAGAAAAGCATTGAAGGACTCTGGTCATATTAAAGTTCGTTATGTCAAAGTTTAGCTGCTTTTGTGTGAAAGTAGTGGTTAATAATAATTTTTGTACATTTTTGTAGCTGCAAATGATTGGCTGTAGTAATTGTACTTAGTACATTTTTCAGTAAGGTGTGCACGTCCATTCAGAACACTATTAATCTGCCATTCTCAGATTGCACCTTGGTGTTCTTGTAAAAGAGGTTAGAACATGCAAACCAGCTTTCACACCATCTACTACCGTTGGGTGAGATTAATTTTGCAAGACATCAAACCAGGCGCATGGTGTGAACTTCTGCATGTTGATATACCTTCACATTTTCTCACTCTTTTGACGTGAAAAGCAAACAACATCTTACGGGAGCTTGAATTTTATGCGCATGTAATTGCAGAGATAGTGACGTGTATGTCAGAATGAATGAAGCAATGTGATTTGCCTGGAGGAATCGTTGGAAACTGTGTGCATACTTGTTATCCACATTAGAGATGATGAAGTGCTGATCTTTTTCTTGGACAAGTCAACATGGTCTCTCTTTTTTTCACTTTATTGAGCCATTGTTGCAAAATTGTGATAGCCAGCGAAGAAATCTATTAACCACATTTACCTAAGCTGTTTGGCTGGCATTTCTTTTCACCAGGGGGCTACACCACGTGCCGTCGCGAGCTGGTGGACCTTCTGCGGCAGCGCTCACGGCCTTACCTCTTCTCCAACTCCCTGCCTCCACCCGTTGTGGCATGCGCCTCAAAGGTGCTAGACATCCTCCTGGCTAGTCCCAAGTTGGCACAGAAGGTGGCCGGACTGACAAAGCACTTCCGTTCGCGCATGACTACTGCTGGCTTCAATGTCTCTGTAAGCACCTTTCTTGCCCACTGGCTCCCAGCTGCATGCATACAAGGGTGGTCTGTCTGGTTGTAATGTGTATCATGCCTTGCAGCGGTGAAAAAGAAAATTGACATGGATAGCAAACATTGACACTAATGGAATGGTTTAGCATTGTGCTTGGACTCCCCAGGCAGTGTTCAGACTGCCATAAAATGCCTATCATGCACCCCTCCTCAATGTGGGGATAATACAAGGAATGTCGGTGAGGGAGCCCTTACTCAGAACTGTCCCAAAATTCAAGATGGCAGCTGTAAATAAAAAGCTTTATTGAATGACATTCTTTTCAATCGCTTTCAAAGCCTTCGAACCATTGTTTCAAGTCAGATCTCAAAACTAGGCATAGGCACACTCCCTGCAAACCCTTGCAAACATTCAGTGCCATGTTGCTGATGTCAGAGAGACAGCCATGCAGCTCACGATCCTCGGAACCAACCGTCGAAGGCGTTGAAAATCCTTTTACCCCTTTTGAAACAAATGTGCGACTGTCTCCTCTGTGACGGTGGCCCATGCCTCGGACACAAAGCCAAGGGCATCCTGCTGTGGTGGATTTCTTCAGTTGCCTTTCGGTATTTTCTTAAATGGCCTACTCAAAAACACATCAGCTGGTTGCAGTAGGCTTGTGCAACCTGCAGGCATGCACCACACAACATCTCTGTCACGCTCCTCTAAGGGGTCTGTCTTTTGAATGGGACAAGCGGCTGCCAGGCAACATCATTATTCAGCCCTTACACCGCTGTCGGTCACTCCTGCAGCTTGTCATCCGTCCATTTTGTTGTGCACTGACGTGAACATTTGTTACAAATTAAAAGAAGTCAACGAACTAACTGCAATAATCATCACTGTCATAGTTGTACTCTGTGCCTTGAAAGTAAAAGAACCTTGTGCACAAATGTCTTCACTCATCCCGTATACAAAGACTCGTGAAGGCTTTGGCCGGGTTACCTCCGCTTGGTCCCTTCAGGACTTCGATAGCTGGGAGCAATTGTGAGCATTTGGGCAGGCTCACAATGCAGTCGTGAAGCCTGTCCAGGTACAACAACTGTTAGTAATTGGCACGCTGCTTTTGCCAACCATGTTGTTGGTCCTGCGAGCCCTAGAGTCCATCCTGACCATTGTCTGATACATATTGGAGATGTTGAAGGGTGTGTAGGGATGGCGCAGCGGTCGCCAGTGAGAGTGGATGCATCTCGCATTGGCTCCGTCGATTTATGAATGCTCCCTCAGGTTTTTTAACACCGTACCTGAAAGCGCATATCATCGGACAGAGCAAGTCATCGTGAACTCAAGGATACCAACTTTTTGGGTGAGCGTGAACGAGTTTTTACGGCACAAAAGCCGCACGAGCCACGTGTGAGTGCGGCCAGGCGTAGTGGTTGTTAGGCCTGGTGCATTCCCGTTGAACTGTGTTGTACTGCGGCAGGTTGACTGACGGATAATAGCAATACCCAGATAGCGCATTTTGAAGCAGTTTCAATTAGCTAAGCACCAAGCTATGTCTGCCTAGGTGTCTAGCTTGTGAGGCACGTATAAGAGAAAGCAGGCACTAGCCAGCGTGCCGGTTGATTTGGAACTGATGATATGAATCATTAAGTACTGTGGTAGTGTGTTCAGTGCGAGGGAAGGGACCCATTCAGGTCCATAGAGTTTGAAATAGCGCGGGCTTTACTAAGCCGCATGCCGCCTCATGAACATGGCAAGAAGCAAAACAAGCAGACGAACACCAATAGGTTATATTCATAATGCTTGGTGCTCCGGCAACATTGGGCGCGTCCGCCATTCTTTTGCTCGGCACAGTCGCGGAATCGTCTGCTAGGCTGCATTTACCACACTTCTTGACCGTGCCGCTAGGGCGCAATGTACTAGAGCTAGGGGGACTCTAGCGGCGCGGTGCTGAAAGCAGTGAATGGATGTGATGAAAGGTGGTGTAAGCATGTGTGTTTCGAGGGCTCCGGGACGACAGCGGCAGAATAGTGTTTTTGCATGCTTTGAGCTTTCCTTTATCAATCGTTTTATCAGTACATAAGCCATTAGCGTAAAGCTTAATTGAGATAATTGTGCTTATTTTTTTCCACAGTTTTTTGGGGGGTTCATTCGCATTTTTTTTTTTTCCTGCCACCATGCGTATGTGGTGTACACGTACACCGACCACTTGTGTGCGCATAGAATAGTTGAATTTTTTTGCTTTGGCAGTCGTCTGAGTTTACTGGGAGGTGGTGTGTGAGAGTGTGATGATTGTATTGACTGTGTGTGGTTTTGAACTGTAGGTTATTGTTTGAGTTTTGTGGTACTTTTTGGCTCAGGGCAGTGTATGTAGTAGGCTGTGTCTTGTGGTTATCGGGTGTGAAAATTTTTTAACATGTAAGCACCGGTGAACTGGTCTAGCCATGGTAAACAAGACCATAAAGTGTTCAGTGTGCAGGGTAGGCTTGAAAATGGAGGTTTGTGTGGATGAGAAGGCAGCAGAAGCTGACGCGAAGTGCAGACAATGTGAGGTCGAGGCGAAAATGGAAAAAATGATGGCTATCCAGAGTGAACTCATGATGAGATTAGCAGAGCTACAGAATGCGTTGGCAACAGAGTGAAAGGAAACGAAGGCTATGGGATAGGCTATGGGATAATCAACCGAGGAAGAGGAAAGGTCACCAAGGTGAACAAAAAAGATGCAAGCGATGGTGGAAACATTATGGTGGCAACCGCCAGCGCGAGAGAGGTGAAAGGAGAGTTAGGCGTGGCGAAGGCAGGTACAGTGATCATAGGGCCCAGCTCCCGGGAATTAGTTTGGGGGGGAGGGAGGGGACAAAGCAGCAGCCGTGGCCCACACTGGTCACCAAGTCAGTAGCCAGGGGCAGGTCACTTCAGCAGGAAAGTCTGAGCACATTATTGTCGGTGACTCGAATTTAATTTGATGGGCAGAGGCAATCAAGGATAAACGAGGGAAAAACTTGCAGCTAAAGCTCGTGGACCCAACCTCATGGTAATTGCGGGAGGGCTAACTGACGTCTTAGAATCGTTAGGACTAGCGACGACATTAGCAAAAGGGGTCGATGACATGCGTGCCGCTTTGCCCCAGGTGCAGATTGTAGTATGCACGATTCTGGAGGTACTGAAGGGGTCCGCTCTATGCACGGCTGGCAGAGAAGCCTAGCTTCGGTTCCAGCCGCACACAGGCGTACCGTACACGTGTCAACGTCCCCTTCCCATAGCGCGAGTCATCGCAGCTATGACGAGTTCGGGCGAATAAGGCAACAGGCTAGAACAACAAACAACACTTTATTGCTGCACTAGCAATAACGTGTAAATGTCGCATAGAGGGATAGTCCACTCTAGTAGAAAACAAAGGGTAACGCTTACTCCTTCGGGCGCTGGTCAGCTCGTGGGACCTGGGGGTGATGTGGTGCGAGGGTCGTTCCCACAGGTCAGCGGAGCAAGAGGGGTCGTCTCCCTGCCCGGTCGGCTGTTTCATTCATCTCCCGTCTACCTCTCTCCCCTGCGAGGGTTGTTTTCCTCGCAGGGGGCGAGTACCTTTTCCGCGAGCAGGGAAGCGAGGATTGGCGTGAGTTGCGGCGGGAAAGAAGGGGTTGCCAGGAAAGGGGCGACGGTGCTCACTCTCCAAGTGGCCTCTTGGCTCCCGCCGTCAGTCCGCGATCGCGCCAGCGTTAAGGAAAAGAAATGGGCGCACGCGCTCTCCCACAGTACCAGTGCACAGTGGCAACCTGCAAAAAACGGTTGTTGACGCAAACAAAGAGATATGGCAAATGAGTCGATAAAAAGGTTTCGAGGTAGTGGAAATAAACAGGGAAATGCACTGGTGGGGTGGTTTCCATAGATACTGAATTCACTTTGATAGGAGGCTTAGTCATAAGGTGGGTTGGCGACTGACAGGACGCGCAATAGCTTTATTGGGGGCACAGGGGCCCTTCGGAGTCCGGGGCAGCTAGTAAGAAAGAAAACTACCAGGTGGACTCTTTGACAGGTAGTATTGCAAAAAAACAGAAGAAAGGTAAAGGAACAAGGGACGAGGCACATGTTGCAATAACATGTAAACTGCACTGGGGACTAGACAGAAGAGTAGAAGGACGAACACAGGCTAACTGGTGTCTCGTCCCAAGCGCACTTTAAGTTTACATGTCTTACCACAATACACACTCCTCGTGTTGCATTAAGTTACACAAACGTGCAGGGTGGCAGAAAAAAGGCAAAATAATTAGAGACTGAGGAGCAGTTAAACAAAGAATAGATAGGTATTTATGTAGCTACAGAAACACACTTTGGAGACTTGCAAGAGCCAACACATATTGATAATTATGCTTGGGAAGGGCGCAACAGGATGATATCAGAAAGGAAAGGTGGGGGTGTATAAATGCTAATTCATAGCGGAGCCAAATGAGATAGAGTGAACCAGACAAACAGACGTGCACAGAGCACCTCTGGGTTTTGGGCACAGTAGGTGGAAAGAAAACATGGCTAGGGGTAATTTGCTTGTGGACGGAGAATAAATGCAGAGAAAAGAATCAGGAGATAGTGAATTGTATAAGAAAGTATATTAAAGGGGTACTGACACAACCTTTTTCACCTTACATATGAAATGGTGAAAATAAAAGATTTTGATTGATTGATTGATTGATTGATTGATTGATTGATTGATTGATTGATTGACTGATTGAAAATTTTGGCACATCGTTTGCTGCAGAGCGCGACAGATAATTAATTGCAGGCTCCTGATTACCGACCAGTGTCAGTTTCGGATTCAAAAACATCAAGCCGCCAGGTGCAACTATCACTACCTAGCGGGTGCTGCGCTCGATCATGTCAGCACACATAACTGTGACGCACTTCCGCGTGGTTCACGAGCAGCTGCTGAGAAGTAGGCTGCTGAAGCGAACAGGGAAAAAAAATGGCGGCTATGACATCATCATAACTTGTTGCAGCGTGGTCACCTGAGCAAAGTAGGGGGGTCACCGAGGGTCACCTTTGAGGGTGTCAGTAGCGCGAGGGTGTCGATCGCTCACACAAACTTCAAAATTCATTTAAAATACCTTCCAAGCTATATTCGCTGTTGATATTTTGCAGATGATACACGCATGTTCACGGGAATCAAGCCCGCAGGCTATCTCGGCCATGAAATTTTGTGTCAGTACCCCTTTAAGGAATTTGGTAATGGGGCTGAAATCATCCATCTAGGGGACATGAATGCCCATATACGTCGCCATGACGGATATTGAGACACCAACGGGGAGTTATTGCTAGATTTCTGCGAGCGACGTAGTCTTGGGATAGCTAACATGGGGCCTAAATGTGATGGGCAGATCGCGTGGGAAGTCGGTAACAGGCAATCAAACATTGATTGTTTAATGACAGAAGGAATTTATGACAAAGTGTGACACAAGAAAGGAATTAACAGCTTGGTTAGTAATCATAAACGCATAACATTACAAATGGGATATAAAACTTGAAATAAGAGCATAGAATCAAAGTCTAGCAGCGCGTATTTAAATGACAAACAAATAATAAATATAACCGCAAGAGTTGAGGAAAAAGTAGACAAAATACCAGGCAAGGACTGGGAGTATAGTGAGCTGTTACATCTAATGATGAAAGAGATAGGGAAAGAGAAGAAAACTGTTTGCTGGAAAGGAAGGAGGAAGCCAAAAAGTTGGTGGAACAAGGAAATCCACAAAGCGATCGAGAAGCGGCGTGAAGCATCAGGGAATCATAGAAGGGCAAAAAAGGACAAGCGACCGCAGGACGAAGTCAACGAAATATGGGAAATATATCTAGAGAAAAAATCCATTGTACAGAAATTGGTCGAGGCAAAAATTAAAGGCGGAAGTGAACGCTGGGTGACAGAGATTCACGAAAAAAAGGAGGCCGCACCTAGGATATTTTGGAGCCACATAAAGGCGCTAGGTAGGAAGTCTGTCACAACGCAACAACATATTCTAGAAGAAGGAGGAAATCAATTGGAAGGGTACGAAGTGCTAGGTTACATCCGAAAGATAACAGCCGATTCGTTTAAAAAGGTTGTCCAGGGGATTTCCCTGGTGAGTAAAAGTATGAATAAGAGCGCAACCGAGGAAAAGTTAGTACTTGCGAATTTCAACTGGAAGAAGGCTGAAGGAAAAATTCCAAAGCACACAGCCCCGCGTTTAGATGGCATTCTTGTCATCCTTGTTAACGAACTAGGACATAACACTAAAGAAGCACTGTTGAAAGTCGTAAAAAAAATGCTTGCAGGACAGGCAACTACCGGACCGTTGGCAAAAAAGTAGAATAAACTTAATGTATAAAGGCAAGGGAGAAAAGGATAACATTCGCTCATTATATCGGTACTACACAGGTTGGCGATGCACGTAATAAAATTAAAAATAGAAACACGGATAGAGCATAACAATATTTTGCGAGAACTTCAGAATGGATTTCGAATCGGCAGGCAGTTAGATGATACTCTATTCGTTATTACTCAGCATGTAGAAAAATCTGAAATAGAAAACATGCCCTTGTACATGGCTTTTCTAGACATCACTGGCGCGTATAACAACACTAATCAGGAAATTTTGTAGCATATATTGAAAGAAGTGGGCATAAGCGACGACTGTACACAGCTTTTCAGGGAGATATACCGAGAAAATACAGTTTGCATAGGGCCCAAGAAGCTGCCGTGTACAGCTAAACCAACAGACCGTTTGTAGAACGCAGGGCCAACGTCGCTTATAAGGTTCCGCTCTCTTACGAGAAGACATACGTTGGAAAAACGGGTCGTTGCCAGAATCAGCGTCTAGGCGAACGTCACAATCATCGTCTAAAACAAGACAGCAGCATGGTACTCCACTGCAGCACGTGCGGGTGCACACCTGAGTTCAGAAAATGCAAGGTCATAGGAAGATACATTACCGTGTACAGTTGTCTGATAGCCGAGGCTTTTGCTATCAAACGAAGGGACGACGCCTGCGTAAGCGAACCATCCGTAACGCTAAACAATTTTGTTTAGTGTATGCAAGGCTGCCTCCTACAACATTAGTTTACCGTGTGCAACATCCGAAACATGTACTGCATTTGACCGTCAACAGGCTTGACTTTGAGTGTTGCTTCACGCCATCTAGTGGCAAAGCAATAAGCTGTAATGACCGATATTTGTCGACACAACACACAAGTCAAGGCATGACACAAGCCGAGCTTCTCTGAGGATGAGTAGTGGTTTTGGGTGTTTGGGCTAGTTGAACTTCGATTTTTGTTAAGGCTGTGCAGAGCGAAGCAGCATGATGAACACAGAGACGACGAAGACGAGCACTTACTGCCAACTGAAAATTTGTTGTTTCTTACATACAGAGAACGACAACACAACACGACAACACCACTTGGGGGCTCGGGCTGGCTCGGGCACGTCATGCGCCCGCGACCTTGCGTGCACATGCTGTGTTCATGCGTATGCATCATGTGATCCTCCGGCTCCAATGCCAAAGAGGGCAAGGAAGGGATTTGGTTTGCGAAGGCTACACGGGGCAAGTGGCAAGGGTTTCAAGCTCGCCAGCTCAAATCATAGTTTCGCGCCGCTTCAAAATATTGGTTTCCTCACCTCGTAATGAACCGATTTGAAAAATTCTTGCGGCATAATGCTCTTCATTGGGCACATAACAACTTCCAGTGTTTAACTAAAATTTCTTAAGTGATCTGGTAAGGCGCCCTTTAATTACCACATACTTTCTATTTAGGGTGTTACTTCATAATCTACAATTTTAATGACCGGTTATTCTCATTATTTGCTTGCGTAAAAAAATACCTGAAGAGGTTATTCCAAAACAGCCAGTTGCATGACGTCCTTATTTCTGCATTATTGAGTGAAGTAAAGACTGCTTCGGAGAGCATTTTCGTGAGAGTTACAACGAATCTAGATACCTATGGAGCTCTTTATAAGGGCCCCATGAAGAATCACATGGTCCCTTATGCATTCACCTAAGACGACTCAAAGGTGAAAGCCATTTTCAATAACCCAATGCACACAGCTGTATTGGGTTATTTTTAATTTTCGTGATTGCAAGCATAGGAGCCGGGAAATCGTACTGAGCAGGAACGTATCAACGAAGTTCTACTGTAATTATTCAGGTTTCTGAATGTAAATGCAGCTTGCTTCTCCAATTTACTCTAGAATGTGAAATCAGCTGTTCTGAAGTGCTCCCAGATGCAAAATTACCAGCTTCAAAGTGCTTCAGAATGGAAATTTTTACTGCTGCAAAGTGCTCCAATATGAAAATTTCGCTGCTCTAGAAATTGCTCCAAATGAGAAGTATTCGGTAGCGTTTCTGATTCATGCACTTATATCACCACTGTAATAGGAGACCCACATTCGGCCGACAGTATAAATAAATGAATGGATCGAGAGGCTTTTCAGGTATCCTCACTCAAAGCATATGCCAATGTTATGCATTTATCTGTGTGCATCTTTATTGCTTTACTGCCCTTAATTGCCATGTTTCGCTTACTTTGTTGCCATGTGCTTACATATATCCCAATACGAGTACTGTCTCTTCTTGAAGTATACTTACCAAATGGCCGAAGTATTCGGGCACACACTCATAAGTCGGTGTAGGTAAGGGTATACAATACGTGTCCATGCAATGAAGTTCCCAGAGAATGCTAGTCGAATTAATAAATGAGTGGCAGCATCTCGAGTGCTGGCGTGGAGGTCGTGGGATCAAATCCCGGCTGCGGTGGCTGCATTTATATGAAGGCGAAATGCTAGAGGCCCATGTACTAGATTTAGGTGCAAGGTAAAGAGCCCTGTGGTCGAAATTTCTGGAGACCTCCACTACAGCATCCCTCATGATCATATTGTTGTTTTGGGATGTAAAACCCCAACAATGAATAGTGAGTGACAGAGTGGTATTAATTTTAGCGCTCCTTTTGTTTTGTCAGGGTGACGACCACCCCATCTGCCCTGTGATGCTGGGAGATGCACGCTTGGCTGCTGATTTTGCTGACGGCATGCTTGGTGAGTGGATAGAAACCAGCTGATGTGTAGTAGCCTCAGAAATTGGTTCTACGTGATCATGTAAGAGAATGGGGTTTGCCTTTTACTTTATCTACATTGTGAAGGCACATCGCTAGTGCGTTGAGATATGTGTGAATAGACGAGTGTAAACATAAGCTGATATAAGGCTTACAGTAATGCTGGAGATGAACAGACCGGACCATAGGTCAGCAGTAAAAGGTGGCGCTCACTCAGACTCACTCAAGAAATATATCTTGCGCTTAGGGCTCACTCGGACTCAGACTCACCAATATTTTCCTCAACCGGGCTCACTCGGACTCAGACTCACTAAAATTTTCCTTAACCGGACTGACTCGGGCTCAAGCTCACCAAAATATTACTCACGTGGACTCACTCAAACTCGCGGCTCGATATGAGTCTGGGTGAGTCGAATCATGAGTGAGTTTGCTGACCTACGGTTGGGTGACAGCCACACTTCATTTAAAGGAGTACTGACAAAAAATTTTGAAGCCGAGCTAACTTGTTGGGTAGATTTCTGTGGACACACATGCATCATATACAGTAAAACCTCGTTAATTCAGAGTCACTGGGACTGTGAAAAACTTTCGAATTAAGCGGGTTTTCGAATTAACGAAACATACAAAAAGCGGGATGCAAGGAACTTTGAATTACTGAAAGTAATCAGAGGTGGTCGTTTGGCCTTCTAGCTTGTGGCTCCAAGGGTTGTTTTCTAGCAATACTCGGTCCCATTTTTGCCGCAAACCCGGGAAAACGGCAGGCCTCGCTGCTGCCAGCGAAAAAAAAAAAAAAAAAGTAGTCTCGTGGTCAGCTGAAATGCGTGCCTGCGGAAAAGAAGGCGTGCTTCACTGCAGCACAGTGGTGACACGCGGGCAGCATGTCACCTGCTCCTCGCAGCCTCAGCGCGTCATGATGCAACCATTCGCCCATTCTTTCTGGTGAAATAAAGAATGTGATAATGGCCAGTGTGACGGAATCCGCAATGTGTTCTGGCTGGAAAACATGATCACTAAGTTTTTGAACTGAGTTTTCGAAGTAGGCGTTACAGGCAAGAACTCCGCCAGCAGTGCAAGTGCACAATATGCCGAAGCATCCGCCAATCGGAGGTTCGCACACATCATGAATTCCGTCAAACCGTCCTTTATTATCTTTTCTTTTCTTATTCTTTTCTTTTTTTATTATCATGACGCGCCGACGTTGCGAGAAGCATGCGACATGCTGCCCGTGTGTCACCGCTGTGCTGCAGTGAAGCACGTCTTCTTTTCCGCAGGCGCACGTTTTAGCTGACCACGAGACCGTGGTTTTTTTTTTCTTTTTTTTGCGCTAGCAGCAGCGATGCTGGGTTGTTTCAACTGTCACTCATTAATATCACTACATTGCATTGCCCTGTGGCTCCTAAGGGCCGTCGCTTGCGCAGATTTGCGGCGAAATCGGGATCGGGAATTGGCACATGGCACCCAAAGTTTTCGAATTAACCGGGCTGGCGATGACCGCCGCTTCAAATTATCCACTCAGATTTACATTGCGAAATACGGGACGGCAGAAATCCTTCGAATTAAGCGGGATTTCGAAATAACCGAGTTCGAATTAACGAGGTTTTATTGTACAAAGTATCAATGGCTAGTTATAGCCTAGAACATATTTCAAATCGATTTTTAAGTTAGTGTCGTTCAACTACATGCGAAACGCCCCACCTCAGGACACCAACTTGTTTTGAATCTAAACAACGAAGAACCACTTGCATCATGAGTTTTTGTTGGCTGTCACGCTTCTTGTGAGCGCTCTCTCCTAGCAGACATTGTCAATGGAAAGAGGGAGCTGCTTTTTATGGACTTGCACGGGAGTACAAAGGCTGAGTCCTTGCCTCGGTAGTAAGTTTTTCTTGGGAGGGGAGGGGGGGCGCTGGTCTCACGTATTTACAACGTCCCGGAGGGGATTATGACGGCACCCGGGGGGAGCCCTGGTTGAAAGGAGTTGTCAACACGGTGCTCATGTGAACGCGATTTTGTATGCTCTCGTAGCCAGCCATGTTTACATGAAAACCCTGCTGGGTCCTCTTGGCGCTCTCTGAAAGCAAAACTCCAAATAATCAACCGTCGTGCGCTCGAGCAAACGAGGTTTCCAGCCGTGATAAGCGGGTCGTTAGCTGCTCATTGCAACAGACAAAAAAAATACAAGATGTGTGTCTCAGGTATGTTTTATGTCAGCACTTTTTTAAGCGTTTAGGAGGATGAAATTTGTGAGGACTTTCAGTATCGACTATTTAGACCACGTTGGCAAAAATTGTTAAATCTCAATTTGTTAACACTTCGCGTTTGTACGATGTGCAAGGTCCAATGTATCGAACGTTGGGACTTGGTCTCTTCCACTCAAAGCTCTCCCAGTTAAATCTGCCAAGATTGGTGAAAAGTGTGGTTGAAAATAAAGCTGATACGAAGCTTAGCAGGCAGAAAATGTTTATTTAGTACATAATAAAGAGCAGAAAAAGGTTTAGCAGCTACTGGAGCAAAGATGAAAGGCTTTTTGTTTATGGATGCTACGTCAGTGCTATGGGTGCTACGCTCTCTGCACGTTTATGGGTGCTACGTCCTCTGCATCGCTCTCGCTGTTGTACTCTAAGCTGAGTTCTGTGCCAAGGTCGGAGACAGGAGGAACATAATCAGTCGTGTTTTCAGCTCTGTCCGCAAGGTCATTCTGATGTGTCGCCTTTGGCAATCTTCTCCAATAGACGGTCTGTGGTCGCAGCGCTAATCTTTAGTTGGTCTTCTGAAGAAAGAAAATAAAGACCATAATGAAACAGGGAAGTTATCTATTTATGCAACGCAGGGCAGGTGAACATCCAGGTGTTGTGTCTGTCAGGAAAACACGAGCTGAGTCCAACATATTGGACACTACAAATATTCGCTTGCCAAAACAAAATTAATAAAGGTACTGTAAGGTCGCTACTGTTTAATCTGTTTTTTAGTGGCGCCCCCATCTTGTTGAGAAGGGTTTGTATAAAGTTGAATAAAGGACAATTGTTGGGGTTCGCCGTCGACTGATGGCCTTGCTGCGGTCTCCTCACGCTATGGCTTGGTTACCGCGCTCTGAGAACTAAGAACTTTACAGATACCATGATGAAAGACCAGTCAGATAGTGCCTGGAGAACTTACGATTAATGAACAAGCTCAGAAATGGCACATCTGCACGCCATATATTTTATAGAATTCGGCAGAACCCATGCCTTGTGAGAATTGGTTTTATGCGAAGCTGTCAGCGAGTAGTTCTGTGCTGCATTTTTTGGCCTTGAGCCAAGCGTTACGAGGTGGATCGACGTGTTTTTGTAAGTGTAGTAGTTGTGGGCACATCGTCGGCTTACCAGGCACGTCAACCACACTGACGTTTAAAGGGTAACTTACGGTCTGATGTAACGTCAGCACTCACGTTAGAGCACATACGTCAGTATTATCAAAACGAAGTGCACTTTACAGTGCATTCGTAACGTTCGTTAGCGTATTCTTCCAGGTTTGAGCGACGCTTGATTATAGCTTGCTGAATCATAGAAATACAAGTGTAATGTTTATTTGTATTTGTTTATTTGTTTAAAGGTGGAGCCAACACTGGAACCACAACTGACGCTAACCTGACATGATGCCTGTATCTTAAGAGTGCATATGTAAAGTTTGTTGCTTTTGTTAAGGTGTTTACTTGACGGCACTCAGCGACAAATGTAATGGCTACAGTCACGGCCAAGCACGGACTCTCAGCGTGAGCTGCGTCCTTTCAGGAGAAGCCAAAGAGGACGACCCACTAGAAGGCGCCCACTAGAAGGCGCTGGAGAGTACAACCCATTACTAAGTTCCAAGGCTTCGCTACAATTATCCCGGGTACAAAAAGAGAGCCGCCTGCCGACCTCACAGCTTGTCACTATGAGCGGGTCATAGTAGGCCTTGAGGCGCTCCATGTTGACAGTGTCACGCCCTCGATGGTGCATGTCCGAATATGGTTCGATGGGTTCGATGAGGTAGTTGACGAGGGATGTGCGCTCGACGACAGTATTTCGGCAGTAGTCTTGAAGAGAGGCCAGTTGCACTGGTAGGGACCGAAAGCCATACCAGTGCTCCAAAGAGGAGCGTGGGCTCAGAAGTGGTGGTGCCATCACGAATGCTCTCTTGCCGCTCTTGTTCATGCGTCGTAAAGGTCTTGGCAAGCTCGCGACACTCTTCAGCAAGCCTGGCTGGGTCAGAAATAGTCGCACACACAGATGGATCGGGCTTGTATGGAAGTATCGTGTCAATAGTGCGCGACGGGTGCCTTCCGTACAGTAAGAAAAAGGGTGAAAAACCAGTAGTGCATTGAGGGGCGGTGTTATAGGCCTAGGTGACGAAGGGCAGAATGGCATCCCAATTTGTGTGTTCGGTGGCGACGTACATTAAGAGCATGTCGCAGAGCGTGCGGTTAAAGCGTTCGGTTAGGCCATTCGTCTGCAGGTGGTAAGCAGTAGTTTTGCGGTGAACAGCATGGCACTATTTGAGAATGGCTTCGACGACTTCCAACAAGAAGACATGGCCTCGATCGCTGAGAAGCTCCTGGGGTGGAGTGTGATGCAGTATGAATTGGTGTAGCAGGAAGGATGCAACATCGCGGGCTGTAGCCACTGAGGTGGTCAACATGAGATGGTCAACAGCGACGATGGCCCAGCGGTTACCAGCCGACGTCAGAGGAAGTGGTGCATACAAATCGATGCCCACGTGCCCAAATGAATGGTTAGGGCAAGGTAATGATTATAGACCGGCTGGCGACACGTGCGTTGAAGGTTTTTAGTGTTGACAATCGAGGCAGGAGCGAACGAATTTCTGCACGTAGCGGTACATCCCTTGCCAGAAGTATCGTTGTCGAATGCGGTGGTAAGTTGGACACCCCAGGGTCCGCGAATTGCGGATCAGAGCGGAAGGACTCGCATATTTCAGAACGCAGACTGCGGGATATCACTACTAGCCACTGGCGGCCGTCGGCGTTGTAATTGCGTCAGTGCAGTAGGTCGTAATGAATGGCGAACTGATGGGCTTGACGACGAAACGCGTGAGTGGATGGTGTTGCTGATGGATCAGTGAGCAAGTCTATCAGCAAAGCAATCCAGTGATCCTTGCGTGTTCGGTAGCGATGATGTGAATGTCGATGGAAGAAACGGCAATGTAAGATACTGAGCAGGGCGCATTGTCGTCAGGCAAGGGGGAGCGCGAGAGGGCATCGGCATCAGCATGCTGGCGTGCGGTACAGCATGCAGATGTTGTAGTCTTGCAGGCAAAGTGCCCAGCGGGCGAGACAGCCTGAAGGATCCTTCATTGATGACAGCCAGCATAGTGCATGATGTTCGGTGACGACATCAAATGGCCGACCATACAGATAAGGCTGGAACTTTGTAAGGACCCAGATGATCGCCAGGCACTCTTTTTCCGTGACGGTGTAATTGGTCTCGGCTCTAGTAAGCGTACGGCTTGCGTATGGCACGACATATTAGGGGAACTCTGGTTTGCGCTGCCCAAGGACAGCGCCGAGGCCTACACTGATGGCGTCCGTGTGTACCTCCGTTGGGGCCATGGGGTCGTAGTGGTGTGTATGGGAGGAGACATCAACGAACGACGGAGCTTCGCAAACGCGTTGTCGCAATTGGACGACCACGAATTTAGGGGCCGTTAATTCCAAGGAGCTTCGTCAGTGGCGATATGATGGTGGCAAAGTTTCGTATGAAGCGTCGAAAGTATGAACACAGTCCTACAAAACTGCGCAGTTCTTTGACGGACATAAGTTTTGGAAGTTCGGCCACGGCCCGAAGCTTGGCCGGATCGGGAAGGATTCCGTCCTTGGACACAACATAGCCTAGGATTGTCAGCTGCCGTGCTGCAAATCAGCACCTCTTCAGATTCAGTTGGAGGCCAGTGTTGCTCAAACGTGTCAAAACATGCTGCAGACGTTGGAGATGCGTGGAGAAGTTCGGAGCGAAAACGACGACGTCGTCCAGGTAACACAAGCACGTGTGCCATCTCAAGTTGTACAGAATGGTGTCCGTCATGTGCTCGAAGGTCGTGGGTTCATTACACAACGGCCTGACAATGAACTCGTACAGTCCGTTAGGCGTGACAAAGACTGTCTTCAGTCGAGCGTTATCAACCATGGGTACTTGCCAGTACCCTGAGCGCAAATCGAGATATGAAAAGTATTCTGCTCCTTGGAGGCTGTCAATTGTGTCGTCGATTCATGGCAGTGGATAAACATCCTTGCGGGTGATCTTGTTGAGTCGTCGGTAGTCCACACAGAACCATAGGTAGAAACGCTCAAACATAGATAGATAAACGCTCAAGCATAGTTTCTATACATAGATAGAAACGCTCAAAGTTCCGGTGGTTCGCTAAGAAATGTTTCGCATTTAATAGTACTTACCTTGGCGGGTGGTGCCGTAGAACACGCCGCTGCGGAACGCTGCCATTTTGGACTCGCATGCCCGGCAGATAAGTTATTCTTTCAGTGCTCTGTTGTGATTAATTTTGCCATCATAGCATATTATTACAAGAGAAAATCAAGGTCAAAGTTTCATTGTTGAATTTTGTGCCGAAACTTTAGCACATGAACGTCAATGTAACGTCACAAATTTCGTATTTTTTTTTGCATATTTTGGCCACACTGGTTCAGTGAAATATGATACTGGCTGTGTTAAATTAATATTTTGTGCCCCTTAGAGCACAGTGTAAGCAACCTTTGGTGAGAAACGATTACGTAGCTCACCTTGCAGACACCGTCAAAATCTATTAGTACGTGAAGGCGAGGTAGTGTGGGAACGATTCTTACCAAGCGTCTTCTCGCCTAACGATTTCGTTATTGTGAATTTGTAGTTTACTTAATCAAAGAAAAAAAATTGTTTTTCTCTTGAGTGTCCGTTTACAAACCTTAACAGTTAAAATGTAGTTGTGGCGAGTCCATAACCGAATCTTCATGGAGCCTAATGTATTTCCTGAGTACATTCCTGAGCTCTGTTGTGTATAATTTTGCCATCATAGCATATTATTACAAGAAAAAATTAAGGTCAAAGTTTCATTGTTGAGTGGCTTGTCCTGTACATACAGTTAGTGCTTACCGCTATCGCTTTTTATCACAAAAGGGTTATCTGTGCCTCTTGATTCACGGTGTAGCCGATGCCGCAAAGTCTTCTGCCTTTTCGGTAAGTGCAGATACACGTCAATATTAGCGATTTCGATTTTGGTGCGGAGGTGCACAAGACCATGACGAGAGCCACTGAAGAATGTGACGACAATCCCAACAAAGCACACATCTCATGGAAGAAGGAAAGAAGATGACTCTTAAGGGCTCGTTTTTCTTTATTAGACTCAATATTAATGAGAACTAACAGACAATAACGCGAAGGAAAGTATAGGGGATGTTATCTGTAGTATTTAGAATATAGATGTGAAGAAAGTAAAGTGGACGAAAAGATAACCTGCCGCCGGCAGGGACCGAACCTGCGACCTTCGAATAACGCGTCCGATGCTCTACCACTGAGCTACGGCGGCGGTCATCCTCCCGTCCACTTTATGGGGTATATATGTGCATTTAAACCTTGGAGTGATAGTCAGCGCCAATCGCAGCCATGGCGGCGAGTGTGGAACACTTTGTTTCTGCCTTTCTGGCGTCACGTAGCACGTGATCTTTTTTACGAGCTGGCAGCTGACCAATAATCTCTCGCATACCACCTGAAGGCATGAAGTCTGCCAGAACGAGACCCTCGCTATGAATGAAGGACGGAACAATGAATTTTAAGGGCTCGTTTTTCTTTGTTAGACACAATATTAATGAGAACTAACAGACAATAACACCAAGGAAAGTATAGGGGGTGTTATCTGTAGTATTTAGAATATAGATGTGAAGAAAGTAAAGTGGACGAAAAGATAACCTGCCGCCGACAGGGACCGAACCTGCGACCTTTCCTATTGCTTTTTCTTTCTCATTCGTTAGCGCCCATTTGATCAACGTCATATCCGTGACGGAAATACGTCACTGAAGTCCTGGTGGGCCCTGGCATAAAACGCTTTCGTGCTCAAAAGAAATAGACAAAGAGAGAAAGAAAAAGAGAGAATTAGCGTAGCATAGCCATGTATAGTATAGCAACGGGGTTGGAAAGGGAAGTGAGGATGAGTAGAAGAGAAAGGAGGAGGGGAGAGGGCAAGGCGTAGCATATGCACGTATATTGCATAATAGCAAGGAGGTGGGAAAGGGAAGTGAGCGTGAGGAGGAAGAGAAGGCCACGAGCTTCGCTATTTCCACAGTCTTCGTACCACTAGCGCGTAGCTGCCCCAATATTTTTGAGCTGGTTATATGACAGCACCAACATTCCTATACCGATGTTCAGCTAGTCTGCTGCTATTGCGTGAAACCAAGGTATTAAACTGACAAAATGTTGTCTTGCTTGTTTTCGGGAGGAGCTGCGGGGACATTGGTTGCTTTTGTGCGTAACATGGCGGACCTCCGCGCAGCTCTGGCTCCAAAAGGAGCCTATACAGTTACTTGAGGTAGTGGTGCCCTTGTTAAGACCAAGTCTTCTTTAGGAGGCCCTCTTGCCTCCAAAATACTCGCCAAGAAAATTCGCCTGTTTCACGGCCTATAGGTGACGCTACGCGTCTTACAACATGACGCCCAGCTAGATTGTCTAGCTGAACCGTGCTTCTGCGGTAAGTTGACAACTCGCTGGCGCGTGGTTTTCTTTCTTTTTTTTTTTTTTTAAGCTGTAGCTGCACGATGACAGCACTGAACCCCTTACCTATCATATGGCTGTCTTCTCCTATGTCGGCGACAGAAAGCGGCGCCTGAAAGAAGGCGAAGCTGTGTAAATGGCTGATTCAAAATTGTGGTGCAGTTATTTACACGCCACTTAAACCGACTAATTATCATGGAACGGGGTCGCAGAACGACGAGAACAACGACCATGCGCAAGCAACACCGCACCTGAGAAATGGCATCCGCTGCCGGCGATAATCGAGATGGTGCTTCCGCCTCGCGCTTCATTTGTGCGCGTCGTTCTGTGAAACACTAAGGCTCCTCTATTTTTGGAGGCGCTTTATGAAACACGTAAATGGATGCTGACTAGTTGGCACACTAATTATGTGCCGAAAGAAGAAGTCTTTGCCTTCTTCAGTATGAACCGCGCTGCTCATACCTGTTTCACTATTTATTACTTCGCGCTTCCTAATACGTTCATTTTCTTGATTGAGGTTGTGACCTGCTTCGATGAAATATTGAAATAATTTTCTTGCGATTTGCTGTCTTTGTGAATCAAGGCTGCGTATCATGTTTTCTTTGCAGAGCAAGGCGTGTATGTGATTGGCTTCAGCTACCCAGTGGTACCCAAAGGTGTGTGACCCTTACATTATCATTCCTGTTTTGATTATTGGTTTGGTGTTGTTTGATGCTGTATGACCTGCTTAATTTAGATTGCTTTGGATGATAAAAAGTACTTCATTATGTGCGCTCCTAATTCTCGCAAGCAAATAATTAGAGGTTCGCTTTACTGCTTGTGCGAGTAAGGAGATTAATCTGTCAGTACAATTAGCATGGAACTGGAAGATAATCAGCCTTAAAGGGACATTAAAGGCAAATATTAAGTCGACGTTGATTGTTGAAATAGCGGTCCAGAAACCTCGTAGTGCTGCTTTTGTGCCAAGGAAGTGCTTATTTTGAAATAAAATCACGTTTTTAGTGGTCCGCATCGCGTTAGCGCGCTTCAAATCTCCCGCCTGAAAATACGACTTTCATACGTCACTGCTGCCGTGCCCAACGTTGCCCGCTTTTACTGCGCGGCCGCCGACACTAGTAGCAGCCGAGCGGAAGTAGCGGGACCCACAGTAGCAACAACGGCGCTGCGGCAAAGACTTGCTCGGATGGGCACATTCAAAGCCTTCACCAAGTTGCGGTTGGTCTCGTAATCCTCAGTACGAAAGTGCAGCGAGCACACACGCAGAGGTTTTGACTGTTTAGCACACTGGCGCAATGGCATGACACTAAGCCACTTCGAGCGTAAGGGTTCGTTCCGCGGCACCCAGTGAAAAGACACACGGTTTCCTTGCTGCAGCACTGGCGTTGTGCACCATTCGGGCATCCGGCAATATCACACGCATGCGGCATTTTGTCGAACTTTCTGTCAGAGCGACTTTCACGAGCGCGCAAAACACGCTCGGCAGTACGCGATCCCGAAACTACCACTGAGACGGGCGAGGTGCAGTCAGTTCGGCGAAAACGGAACCTTTGAACCACGCGCGCCGTTCCCCATGGCAACGCCACGGAGGTTTTGTTTTCCATGAATCAAGCGGAAACGAACAAACAGCATTTTATTACGTCTTTTGATGCTCGGAATGTTCTTTTTTTACTGCTGCTAGTTTGATTACTAGTGATTTATTGTAGGCCGACTTCCATACGTCATCGGGATCACTTCGAAAATGTCCCACTCGTGGCGCTCATCATGTGATACATTTAGCTTAATTTCTCGGTAAGTAGGGCACTGCTGTTGATAATATTGCCGTTTTAGAAGTTGTCATACATTGGACTTTCACTCTGACATAAATTGTTATTTGCCTTTAGTGTCCCTTTAATAAAATGCTTTGCTGGACGCGTTGGTTCATAGTTTGGAATATATTTGAGCGCAAAAAAGACGGGACGCAAGAAGACTAGACGACTGAACGAGCGTTCGCTACCAACTGGTTTTATTTTATTTTTTAAATACATGGAAGTATAAAGCTCAGTACACCACAGGCGCACCTGCGCCCACATCAAGTGAAATACATGGCAAAAGTTATCACAAATTGTGCTCAATCAACTGAAGCTCACTCTCCCAAAAACCTACTGACGGAAGCTAACAACAGTCTGTGCCTTTTTTTTTTTTATGAAAAAAGAAAGCCTCCAAAATCTCGCGTGCCACGGTGTCCCTGCTGCAGCACAGTACCTTCAGTTCGGAAAACAAAGGCACACAGTCGCAGTTCGCACAGTGCGCAGGAAGATGCTCGCGTCGATCATTTGTCAGCGATAGCTCATGCTCACGTGCCCGTTCATTCAAACACCGGCTCGTTTGTCTGATAGAAGACTTCCCGCAGCTCACTGAACTCATGATGCACGACCACCTCCGTACAATCACTGTAGGCCCAGGTGTGCTTTTTTTCCACAAGGTACTTTCTTTTTCTCCTTGCTCATTTAGTCGTCTTGTCTTCTTGTACCCCGTCTTTTTTTGCACTCAAATCTATTCCAGAATAATCAGCCTTGTATCACGATGTCAATCATAACAAAGCAGTGGCATACTTGACTGCCACCTCCCACTACAACTTGTCTGCAGATAACTGGCCGACAAGGACAAGCCTAGCACTACCCTGGCAGTTTTATAGTTCGGCTGCTTCACTGACATGCAGTATTTTTTCTCGCTGAAACTATTTTATTGCGTGTTTAATGACCTTGTCGTGGGTGATGCGCGCAGTGTCGAGAAAGCCAGCCCATAGAACAGCATGCCTTTAATGCATAATAACGTAAGCGGGCAGCTGTTGGCTGCCACTAAGGGTCAGATTAGAGTGCAGCCACAGATACCAGGTGGGATTGAAGGGGGGAGTGAGAGGAGGATAACGAATACCATTTGTGGAAAGTAGGTCAGCCGGAGAGGACGCAGCTATAATAGGCGTCCGCGTTGCACAGTTTGTCCTGAGCAGATGCGTTACGCGGAGTCGGCGCTCGTGTATATATTGTCACGTGGTCGTGACGTCGACGAAGACAACAGTCAGCACGTCCGAGATGAAACTGTTTATTTGGCCGAACTTGTGGCCGAGAAACTGAAAATCAAACTACAGCAATACGCTGATAGCGGCGAACAGGGCGTCGACCGTCGATCAACTGACAAGCGGTCAAGCGCGTCGGCTTTTATACAGGCGCTATCGAACTTTCCAGCAATATCGCTGGTGGCGGCGTTATCTCTAGACAAAGCTGGAACATTCACGTGCGGGGCGCAATCTTAACAAAACGATCTACTACAATCGCGACGCTTAATTCTAGAACACTACCTCGCGGACAGCGTCGAGCGTTGATAACCGTCCCTGCCGGTCAAACCCGAATACATCAAAACAAGACAAGAAGTTGGCGTGGCATTGCCCCCCTCTGAAAAAGCATTGTCCCGATGCTTGTGAAAGAACATAGAAGAGAAAAAAAAAACAAGTGCATACACAAATAAATTACAATAACAAAGGAAAAGTACGCTAACGCGCAAAAAACGGCTTAAGGCGCACGACATGGGAGACTTCAGGTCGCGCACGGCGCCGCTGAGAGTTCGTAATGCCGTCAGGGACAACCTCGTAGTCGAGTGCGCCGAGGCGTCGAAGTACCCTATACGGTCCGAAGTATCGTCGAAGAAGCTTCTCATTAAGTCCTCGTCGGCGTATTGGCGTCCATACCCATACACGGTCACCGGGTTGGTACTCCATGTGGCGTCGTCGAAGGTTGTAGCGGCGGCTGTCAGTCGCCTGCTGGTTCTTGATCCGTAGGCGGGCGAGCTGTCGTGATTCTTCGGCGCGCTGTAGGTATATGGTCACGTCGATGTTTTCCTCGTCGGTCACGTTTGGTAACATGGCGTCGAGCGTCGTTGCCGGGCTCCGTCCGTAGATCAACTTGTATGACGTCATCTGCGTCGTTTCCTGTGCGGCCGTGTTGTACGCGAAGGTCACGTACGGAAGGATGGCGTCCCACGTCTTGTGTTCAGCGTCGACGTTCTCGTCGACGGCCACAACGTCACTGCTCTCGTCGATACTGGAGCCGACTAGTGCGTCATCAGTGGGCCCTTCACCGCGAAGTTGAAGAAAGTTAAGACTGCTTGGGAAGGCCCCGAAATCCGCACCGCTGGAGGCCATCTAATAACGCCGTCTGGGGTCTCCACAGCAAGAGTCACAATCAATAATTGCACGTATCCTGCGAGTTTCGTAATCTTGCAACACTGCTCCAGGGACGTCGTACTTGGCATGGACTTCTTAAACCATCGCGGCGCCGTCATCGACTTAAGAACCAAATCGATAACCCTATCGTCGGACAAAACGACACCGCCGGATACGAGTCCATGTCAACATGCCCTGAACGTGCTCGAGGATCAAGTTACCATCCCGCCTCGCTCCAGCGTCATAATTTCCGTCAGCACCGAAAAAGCTGAAGACATCGAAGGTGTCATCGAGAATGATCAGCGTTTGCTGCTAGACCGTGACATTTGCGTCGCAAGGGGCATTGCTCGGTTGCATGAAGGAAAAGGAAGCGTGATGCTAACGAACTTCAGCCAGGAATATAGACACCTGAGCAGGGGCACGACGATTGCATACATCGAAGAAATCTTGGCCGTCAGCGATGCGTTTGCCTTTTCAGATTCTGACGAAGCTACGACGACGATCCCTGAGCCACCCTTCGACGTAAACCCAAGTCTTCCCGCTCGCCAACAGCAACAGCTTCGACGCCTTCTGCAGGAATACAAGGACTGTTTCTCGTCGTCATCGCGGGTCCGACAAACGCCCCTTGCTAAGCACCGCATTATAACAGAAGCACACCGTCAGAGTCCCTACCGGGTTTCGACGCGGGAACGAAAGGCCGTTAAAAAACAAGTCGATGAAATGCTACGCGACGACATCATCCAGCCGTCCAACAGCCCGTGGGCGTCTCCCGTGGTGTTAGTGAAGAAGAAGGATGGGACCCTACGTTTCTGCGTCTATTATCGTCGCCTGAACAAAATCACAAAGAAGGACGTGTACCCTCTCCCACGGATAGACGACACCCTGGATCGACTCCACAACGCGAATTACTTTTCGTCGATGGACCTCAAGACCGGCTACTGGCAAATTGAAGTCGACGAGAGAGACCGAGAAAAGCCGGACGGCCTGTTTGAGTTCAAGGTCATGCCCTTCGGTGTTTGCTCGGCACCTGCGACTTTCCAACGAGTCATGGATACTGTATTAGCTGGCTTGAAGTGGCAGACTTGCCTTGTTTACTTGGACGACGTCGTTGTGTATTCCTCGAACTTCGACGAACACCTCCAGCGACTTCAATCCGTACTTCAAGCAATCAAGAACTCCGGGCTCACCCTGAAGCCAGAAAAGTGCCGCTTCGCGTACGAGGAGCTCTTGTTTTTGGGTCACGTGATCAGCAAGAATGGAGTGCTCCCAGACCCGCAGAAAACAGCTGCCATCGCCGCTTTCCCGCCACCCACCGACAAGAAGTGGGCGTGGCAATATTACTCCGTGAGTGTGACGCATGCAGTGCTGCATCGTCTGCTCTCGCACACGGCATTGCGACAGTTGCGGCCACGGTGGAACGCTACCAGCGTGGCCGTGCAAGTCATGCACAGCAGCAGCGCATGCAACAACGCTGCTTGCGTTCCAGCGCAGCCGCGATAGTAATGCGCATTTCTGGCGATGGGGCGGGTGCAATGGACCTCGGCCGTACTGGAACGTTACCGCAGTGTTCCAGCGCATTCATCGATCCCGACAAAGGAGCACCGCGACGCTTTCACTCTGGTCTTAATTTTACCACCACCTTGGAAACGTTACATTTTTCACATTACCACAGCTGAAGGAAAGAATTGGCTCATTGGGCTAGTAAATATGACTGATCTTTGATTTTGTACCTCATCTATGACAAAAACATTAGCATGCCAATGCCCAATCTCAACTCCACATGTCACAACAAGTTCAGGCAGTTGTCATTGGGAAGAGGCTATATGCACACACCTTATGGTTAAGGGGTACACAAAATTTCACGGCCTGATAGCCTGTGAGATCGATTCCCGTGAACATGCGTATATCATCTGCAAAATATCAACAGCGAATATAGCTTGTAAGGTATTCTGAATGAATTTTGAAGTTTGCGTGAGCGATCGACACCCTCGCGCTACTGACACCCTCAAAGGTGACCCTCGGTGACCCCCCTACTTCCCTCACGTGACCACGCCGCAAGAAGTTATGATGACCTCATAGCCGCCTTGATTTTTTTTGCTGCGTTCGCTCCAGGGGTGCTATGCAGGATGGCCCGAGCTTATCGGGCACACGAGTTTGCTCCGAGCTCGCATTACGGCGGTCATAACAGGAAGACAGTGCGGAGCACGCAAGAGCAGCGCTGATAAAAACGGCTACAAGAACGAGAATGGCGTCACACACGCATGTGCGGCATTTGCGGCGGTTTTCAAAGGAACGCCGCGTGCGTACGCGTGCGAACGCGTCAGCGCCACCACTCAGTCAACGTTTTCACAGGATAGCGACATCAGCGTGACTGTCGCGCTATGTTTTTGCCAACTGATCACCGCGCCTCCCATGGGCGTGTTCGTGGGTGTTTGTCCTTTTTCGGAGAATTCTTTCGTTCCACCTGCAGCATGGAAATTTCCACTCTCGAAAGCAACAAGGGCGCACACGCAGCACTCTGGTGCAGTTCGTTTCGCTTCTCTGGAATATTACACATAAATAAATGGACAGGTTACTGCTATACTTACATTACACGTCTGAAGATTTTTCTGTAGTAACGAATCGGTAGAAACAATGTCTCCACAAACAAGTAAATAATAACATTTCTCGCCGAAAATCCCACCAGGGGCGCTTGCTTCGTGGCTGTGAGTGGTACGTCGTCAGCGCGGTGAAATTGAATGGGAGATATCGTAGCCACGTGATGATATAACCTTTAGTTTTTCGTGCGTGTGTGCATAGTGTGTGCGATTGAGCTGATAGATGAATCGTGCCGCTCGCTCGCGTTGCGCCGTGAACACTGCTCCTCGGCAAGAGGAAACGCGGTGGGCGAACCCGATCTTCGCCGCGGGCGTCTGTCATTCAAATTGATTGACGTGTGCGAACTCGGGCACAAACTCGTTGATTCTGAGAAGGCCCCAGTTCAACTCGTGACTGTCATAGTGTCGGTGTGCCTGTCAAGTGTTTCATGCGGTGGACGCTACTCGGCAGCTTTGCATATAAAATACATTGGTCAGCTTGCACTACTTTTGCAAGGCTGGGGCCATCGGAGGAGCTTATGGTCACCTAGCTTCTTCCAGCTTATTACGTGGCTCGTCTACTCAGTCTGCTTCGTTTGCTTCGGAGTAATGACCGTGTTAGTTCGGTCTCAATATTGGTGCTATTGATTAGCTATTAATTAACATGGCAGTGAAAAGTTATGTCTTAATTGGTAATGTTTGAATTAACACGACATTAATTACTCAGATTTCATTACCAAGGTCCTAATTAGCAAGAATGTACTTAATATAATGCTAAGTAGAGTGATGATAATTACCGCGTACTTGGTGAGAAAGTACCTAATTAGCTTGGTATGAATTAGCGCGCTCCTAATTAGCGCCGTGTTAATTAGAATGACCCTAATTAGTTCGGCCCTAACATGTTATTGAATAGTCCTGTCTTGATTGTTAATGTTTTAATTACCACGACATTAATTACTCGGTTTAATTCGCAAGGTCCTGAATAGTACAGAGGTAATTAGCGCAATCCTAATTAGCATTATACTAATGAACATAATCTCTGTGAGTAAGGTCTTGATTATCTTGCTTTTAATTACACGCTCCTAATTAGCGTCGTGTTAATTAGCATTAATTGTTAATACCTTAATTACCACGGTATTATCAGGTTTAATTCGCAAGGTCCTGTGTAGTGCAGATGTAATTAGCGTGATCCTAATTAGCACGGTCCTCATTAACACGATCTCGGTGAGTAAGGGCTTGATTATCTTTGCTTTAAAACACGCTCCTAATTAGAGTCGTGTTAATTAGCATGATCTTAAGTACCTTGTTCTTAGCCTTACACGAATTCATTAGCATGGTCTTAGTAAGAGGTGGCTTAATTAGCTCGGTTTTAGCATGAGTTGGCTTAATCAGCTTCGTCATAGCATGTCCTGACGCCCAGCCATTTAGCTAATTGGCCGGGCGCACCTGCTCGGGGAGCGAGCAGACGATTAATAAGAGGACGAAGAGGGCGCGCGCCGGCCGAGCAAAGCGCTAGAATGTACACGCCGACCATGGTGATTATACACGTGGCCTCGGCGATTAGCTCTAGCCGCGGTGTTGTAAGGCGCTCGGTCGGAACTAATCTCAGAGGCCATGGTGCTGATTATTCTAAAGGGTACTTAGTGCAGACATTAAACGCTTGAAAATGCATTCAAACTGCCCGCGCACACATAAGAAGTATAGTTAGTAACTTTCTGTCACTTTTCTTGCATGGGTGCACTTCTGCACTCAGTGGAACGACAAACAAATGAAAGAAGGTGCCTCCAGTTTGAAGACACCACCCAACCTTCTCGACCGCCCTTGACGTGACGCCGCGTTCCATCGTAACCAATGGAACGGAGCGCGCGCTGAGGGATGGATTTCACCTTCTCGTACTGTTAGCTCGTTCAAAAGGGGGTGTCGCCAGAGCTCGGAAAGATCCCGAGTTTCGCCGAACTCGGGTCATCCTGCATAGCACCCCAGCAGCCTGCTTCTCGGCGGCTGCTTGCGAACCGTGCGGAAGTGCGTCACAGTTCTGTGTGCTGACGTGATCGAGCGCTGCACCCGCTAGGTTGTGATAGTTGCACCCGGAGGCTTGTTTTTGAAACCGAAACTGACACTGGTCGGTAATGAGGAGCCTGTAATTAATTATCTGTCACGCGCTGCAGCAAACGATGTGCCGTGTTATGACTAACAGGCCCCCAGCAACACATTGCAGGAAAAAAACGCAAGGCCAAAATTTTTCTGTCAGTACCCATTTAATAGGGCAAGGCGTACAACGCTGCCGTAGCCCACATGCATTTCGGTATTCACTTGAATGTTGTCATTCCGCACCATGACGGTGTATATGTAAAGTGTAAAGGCACACATTACATCCACATAAACAATGGAAAAACATACGTACTGGAAAACAAAGTGCTGAAATTCCTCAACCAGTTTCGCACCATTCCTAAATCAGGATAACATGGCAGATTTTTGAAAAGATACTATAAAATAGCTTGCTGATTAACTTGGAAGCCAAGAAAAAAGACATCACACATTGTGTCACAAGTTGTCATGAGTGCCACGTACCTAGTTAAAGCCAAGGCCATGCCTTGGGCCAATAACATGGTCTTGCCCAGAGTATTACACTATGTTGTGGTTGTTCTCGTTTATGTAGCTGGAGTTAAAGTGAACAGAACTGTTCCTTCTGGCCATTGAGGAATGAACACATCTTGTCTCTTCCAATGCCCCACAGATTTCAGCTCAATTACATTTGCAGCCAGATTTCTTTGCAGAAACCTCCAGTATTCATAAATTTGAAGTGTGATAAATGATTTGAATTTACTGAAACGATTATGCCCCAAATACATTGTCAGCTGGAAATGTGTCTTAGAAGGAGGCGTTGTGCACATCACAACTGATCATAGTTTACTGCATTTGGCACTAGTCCATGCCAGCCAGCAGAATATTTGTTGGGCACACGGAAATGCATTGATTTAAGGGTGGCTCCCCAGAAGAAACCGGGATATAGAGTGATATTGAAAAAGAAGTGCTACCTTAGACGAAGCACGCAAAAGCTTTAAAGGGACTGTCTGCCGCTCGGAAAAAATTTTCTGATTGTGGTGAAAATGAGAAGATCATTCATCACATCGGCGGCAACGAGCATGCTTTTGCCCCATAAAAAAGGAATTATATTTTTAATTTGATGCTGAAAATCGTGAAAGAATGACCGCTAGCGTCACCCAACAGCGATGTGGTCAATCTACTGGTAGGACAAGAAATCCTCGCAGGTAGACTCATTTTGCTTAAAAACAAACGTGTATAACTTGAAGCTGTATTTTACGCACTTGAGGCAGCTTTTGGTTGCATCAGAGAGTACTTTTTTTTGCTTTTTTTTCTCACGCACCCAAAAAGGCGCCCGGTGGCGCTGCTATCGGCGCCGTCTTCAATTTCATCTGCTTCAACTCATGCACTATGCCATGCAGCTCTCCGCACTGGTCGTACTGGGCCGCTGTATTGTTGTTAGGATGTCTCACATGCGCTGCGCTGTGAAGGCGCGCATTTATCGTCTCTTCTTGATGAATAAACTTGGCTTGGATTGCGGCAGCAGTGCTAAAATAAACACATGCACGTCGACTACAGCTGAACAAGTGTTCTGTAATCGTATAATAAGGCTTCATTTAACCGCTAGCGCGCTGAAAACGACTGTTACATTCATTACAATAGTGTTCAGCGAAAATAAATTAATCCTACAGAAATCACATGTGCTTTCGGTTTTACTTTTTACCGGCACTACAATCGTCATCGCGTCCACCAACCAGTGTTGTGGACATGTTTCACGCCAATGGAAGAAGACCGAACGCGGATCGAAAAATTCTGTTTTAAATATTTCTACTCACTTTCCAGAGAAACCGCTACAAGGTTGGACACTTCAGACGGTACGCTTTCTATTGCGGTACAAAAGAGAAAAGCGATGAAGGACGGTAGACAGTCCCTTTAAAGAACAAGGTTCGTGGAATTGGGGTCCAAAAAAGGGCATATTCATCCAAACATGCCCTTCACTGGACGTTACTCGATCTGTTGTGAACATAGCCAGAGAGAAGGTTTTCTTCTACCAAAAACTCGGGAGGGGGGGGGGGGGGGGCGGAGGGTGAACCTACAATTAGTTATGCATTATCCATAGGACATCCAAGTGGGTGGAGAGGTCCGGATGTTGACCCTCCCTTCCCAAATAAAATCCTGGCTATGACCTCAGTGCTACCATATATCCTCCTCATTGATGCTGAGTCGGGATATGTAATGATCCATATCGTCAGTGTGAAAAGAAGATGAGCGAGCAACAGGAATGTAGCAGTGAATGGGTTATGTAGCAATTAGAAATGGTGAAACCTTCAGATAAGTTAATACATAAGCTGTTTGTGGTGGCATTTCTTACACCAACAAAGAATGTAGACATTTTGTGTTTTCAGCTACAACAAGGTGTCTTGTGAGCACTGTAAACAAACATTATGCTTCATACTTGCATGCTTTTGAAATCAAGCTATAGCATCTCTCATAAGGCTCGACTACTTCATATACACATACCGTAAAATGCCGAGCAAGCGCCCCCCTCCCTTTTTCGGGAGATCTGAAATAAGCGCCAGTGACCGAGCAAGCGCCCTCCCCCCCCCCCCCCTCCCTGTCCCCTTCCTCCCCTGCAGCCACTTTTTTTTTTTTTTTTCAAGACGAGCATCGCTGGTGTAAAAAGAACGACAAGAATGATTACACTGAATGCGTATCTAATGTTGTTTATGAAATTCCGTTGTCATGTGGCCGGTCTTATATATTGGTCAAACCGGTCACTGCTTCAATGGTTTGAGAGTGACGATGGGGAATAAAAACAGTAAAAAAAAATTTTAGCCACTCTCTCGCCTCCATCTTCAATTTCGGTCCGGGACCGAACAAGCGCCGCCCCCCCCCCCCTTCCAAATCTGGTCGGATTATCCTTCACCGTAGGGGGAGCGCTTGCTCAGCATTTTACGGTAGCTTTTATAAAGACCCCGTGCATCTCCACGTTGACGACTTGGACTGTCCACGGACCCCTTTGTTCCGCGTCACAAACACTTCTGTATATACGCCCCCATGGTTTTCATACCGGGATCATTTTGGGGGGGGGGGGGGGGGCTAATCTGTAGTGCCATCATCATCAGTTTTCCGCCACCGCGTCGCGCCTCTCGCGCAGCTCATGCCTAGCGCTCGAGGCGCGAGGTAGAACAGTGTAGAACACGCTCACGCCCCTGGCTGGTCTGGATGCCGCCAGCCGCCGCGCTTCGCTTAGCCTTCTAATAAAGGGGCGAGGCAACGGCACGGCCACATCGGCCGACGTCACGTCATCTTACGTTTCTCCTCTCTCTACAAGGGAATGACGAGTAAGGGGTGACCGACGCTTGCGCTCATACATACACTATCACACACTGCGCTTCAGCAACACGGGAGGCAGAGGTTCGTAGCCTGAGCCGCAAACACGTGCGCACCACTGGCCTCTCTCTCGCTCCACCAAGGCAGGACATTCGCCCGTCGAAATCGTGTCCTTTCTGCAACGCGTATTGCAGCAGTTTTGTTAGTCGGTGCTCTCGCAATCGAAGCTGTCGGCGGCGGAGAAATCCCGTTGGTGCATGTGGAAGCTGCACTACTCCGGTGAGCCAACGCACGCTAACACGAAGCAAAAGGCAAAGAACGTAACTGCGTCTAGGGTGCCTCGGCGACGCCAGCGCGGCCAGTGTACCTCGCTGGTATCGAGGAGCTTTAAACATGACTTTCGATATCGCGCGCAATCTCGGAGTAAGGGCTAGTAAGTGTCGATCGTGAAAAACTACTTCTTTTCACCTCTTACAGACGGCGGCACCGCCCCGCTCCGCCCTACTGAAAATTCCTATATATACAGGACCCATACATATGATGTTATTGGATACAGGTCGTATAGGGGATACGGCTTTATAGGTGATACAGGTTTATAGGTGGTACAGGTTTACAGGTGATATAGGTTGTATAGGTGATATAGGTCGTATAGGTGATACAGGTAGGTTGATTATATGGGTGTTACAGGTGATATGGGTAATATGGGCCGAATCAGCGATTTGGGTCACAAATCACGTGCAGCCAAGGAACATATTGATAAAGACATGCCTGTTTATGAAGCGTGTAATAAAAGCAAATATATACAGCAATTCAAGCTGTAATGATATCTCGCAGCAGTCTAATTATAAGAATGTAAGAATTCACTGTTGCACTTACATATATACTTGAAGAAAAACGATCAGGCAAGAATATTTGGTAACTGATTATTAATTTAAATCTTTAATCATCTCCGCAATAAAACGGTTCATCTTTTTCAAACGTTCAGCTCCCGGCAATTCGTTGGGCTTCTCGGCCACGTACTTGTTGAAGGCGTCTGTGAATAATGAGCAGGAATGTGAAGGAATTTTAAGCACTCATAAGTTCACATGTATGGTAAAAATGAATGTCATTACATTAAGCGAAATTAATGAAGCATGAAATACTCACTTGCATGAAATACTCCTTAGCCCCTAGTTGACACAGTTAGCAAAAACAGGTGGTGTACACAATTGTGTACATAGCGTGTCAAAGGGTTAAGAACACTTCAGAACTGCAAAACTTTGGTGTCTGGGTGTCAAGATGTTTGGTTGGGCCGTGCGCGCGTGCAAAAAGATGTTGTAAGAGGTGTAGATGAAAGCGGATGATTATGTGCTGCACTGCCACTTGTCAAGATAAAAAAAAAGCCAGCTGGTTCGAGAGCTAGATTGAGATGAAAGGGAATTTGAAAGATAACATTGAGAATTAAGTGCTGTCCTGCCACTTATAAAGATAAAAAGGCGAACTATTGATCAGGAAGAGATTGTGAGAGGTTTGAATGAGATCGGATGAAAGAAAACAACTCCTGTGTTGATCCTATATGCCGCCATATAGGTCCTGGGAGGCCCTATTTGTATCCTATAACCGCGATATGGAGGTCCTATTTGAGTCCTATATACCGCCATATGGGTCCTCTGTAGGTCCTACTTGCGTCCTATATACCGCCATATGGGTCCTGTTCAGGTCCCATTTGGATCCTGTTTGGATCCTATATACCCCCACACGGTCCTATACAATTCCTATATTTAGTCCTGTAAGTCCTGTATAAAACCATACGGATCCTGTATGAAACCATATAGGTTTTTTCAGTAGGCTCACCTCTATCACACACGTAATGAGATTTCTCGTCGGTTAGACGTGGGGCACATCGGTGGAATATATATGCCTGAACTGTACAGAGCGTTCTTCTTGGGGTATTTGCGGTATTCGCCGCGAGATCGGGTGATAGGTGGCAGCACCGTCGCCGCGTACTTGTGGATAGGCGGTCAGCGGCGCGTATACAAATGTACGCAGCGGCGCTTCGCCGTAGGCGGTTGGAGTCGATTGTCAGCGAAAAAAGCGCGTTGACTGCAGCCCAATGGTGATGTATACGACCTCCATTGCCACATTAATGCAATCTGCCAACCAATGGGGTACTGGCATTTGACCACATTCGTGTTTTGCACTGTGCTCAATGTTTTTTCTTGCTTTATTTTATTTGCACGTGTTTAAACTGTGTTTTGCCTATACCACAATATAAACAGTGTTGCGCGACTGAGCCAATTAAGTATTCTTGCTCTAGCGGCTACAAAAAAAGAGAGCCTGTATTTCTGCGTAATTAGATGAAGTAGAAAGAACGTTGCGCACTCTGATTTTCTGTTTGCATGAATACGCGTATTGCTATAAAAATGCGTGGCTTCAGGTCTTTTTACCGCTAACCAACCGACCTCTGCAGACGCTAGTTCATGCTTCGCAGTATCACAAGGATTACCAAATCGCCAACACTTCACAAGATGGTGTCACTAAAACTCTAAAACATTCACACGTCGACATTAGTACTTCTTTTTGGTTTAGGACGACGCTAAATGCACTATGTGATGTGCTTGAACGACAAAGTGATACCCACATTGAAATGATTTTGGCGAACGGTCAGTGCCATGGCTAGACCTAGCGCCATACCGACACGTGCATGCACTCACTTATTAGAGTGCATACAAGTCGTAAGGCGAACGCTTATGTATGTCGTGTAGGCATACGTACAAGCATTTGATACTGTGCTAGCACAACGGAATAAGCCTGTAATTTGAGGACGTGCATGGCGTACGCACACATGCGAACACGGTGTGGCTAGCAGATGACGCAAGGAGCCATCCACACCACGGGGTTTCGTCCGCTCGCCGCTGGGTGCCGACTCTGCTCGATCTCGCGGCCAATAGCACGCCCGTGTTTTCTAACGCCGGGAAAACTAACACCCTGGTCCTGCAAAGCATTCAAGGCCAAGTCCTTCGCGCATGCTTGGGACTACTTCGGTGTGCTCACACGGTGCAACGATTGCCATCGCCGAAGACCACCCGATTACGACACACTCCGGGCGCATATCCGTTACATGTCCAGAGTGCCTGACCACCACCTCCCTAGCCTGCCACTAGAGACCGAAGGCCGCGTTTTCTAAAGTTGTTGCGGCTAACCAGCATTCCATCTCGTGGAGATTCACGCCCGCAACCATACCACTATCTCCGGAGTGGTGCCTGAAAAGACCCACTGTGCACCTTGAAGTGCCGGGGATATCTAAAAAGGCAAGCCTGTCGTATGCTAACCGAATTCATGTTTACACGGACGGTTCGGTCTCGGAAAGTTCGACAGGAGCCTTTGTGGTACCATCTCGATCAATCACCGCCAAGTTCAAGACCTCACACGTCACGACGTCTGCGGGCTCGAGCTCGCCGCTCTTCGAGCCGCTATGGAGTTTGTTACGCAATAATCCCCTAGTAGATGGGCCATATTCTGCGACTCTGTGGCAGCCCTTCAATGCGTGAGAAGTCTACGACGTGGAAACTACCACCAGTTGGTGTCTCATATCAATGAAATTTGTCATCGCACCGTTGGTCAAGGACACTACATAGTTTTACAATGGCTACCGGGTCACTGTGGCGTCAGTGGTAACCATCTCGCCGACGACGCTGCCCGATGTGCCCACGATGGAGCGCCCACAATATTCATACCCCTGTCAAGAGTACACGCTGCAAGAGAACTTGGTCACATCGCGCATAATGCCACGCTTGCGCACTGGAATTCCCCGCTTAACTCCAATCGTCGCCCACAGAACCTTGAATCGTTACTCCAGCTACAACTGCCAGCCAAGATTTCTCGACTTGGTGCTACAATGGTGCGCCGGTTGTGGACGTTTACCAACTCATTCAGCCATCGCATTGGCATGACAGATTCATCCATGTGCGAAAGCTCTGCCTTGAGTAGACTCGATGATCGGCCCTTTATGAGGGAAAGATCTTAGGAGCCTGGTCGCACAGCACATCAGCCCAGAATGTCACACGAGCCCTCCTGCAGTACATGAAAGCAACATCATTGAGCGACCGCCTGTGAAACTCGCCACTGTGTGTGTGATGTGTCTCTCCTTCTCTCTCTCTTTTACTCCCTTATTCCCCTCCCTATGTGTATGGTAGCAAAGCGGACGTATAGTCTATTAACCTCCCTACCTTTCCTATATTCTCTCTCTCTCTCTATGGTTTAAACGCCTACCGATTACAAAGCGCAGAGGCATAATTAATCATCAATATTGACAACAGCACCAACAAAGTGCGCAGCTGCGTGGGTGCACGTGTGGACGCGTAGTGGGTACTTCGTAGTGATGCCGAACTATCGATGGTACTATCGATAGCTGAGTCACTATCGAACTATCGATAGCGATATCGATAGTAAAAAATGTCGTGTAAAGACGATAGAAGAGGCGCTGTGTGAGATATGGACGCCATCTGGCAATACGTCGGGAAACATGAGTGCTGTGTTGCGTGCTGGTAGTCCCGGCGCAGCAGCCGGCGAAGACCGGCGGTGACCAACGCGACCGGCGGGGACGCCAGCCAGCCCGAAAACGCGGTTTGGCGCGAAGCACTGAAGCAGAGAAACGTCCGCACTCAACGAGTACTCTCCACACACTCTTTTATTTACACGTCGCCTGGGTAAAACAGGAACGCCAGAGCGGCGCCCACAACCGGCAGCCTGAAGGCCGCCCACAACGCTGCTTTTTCATTTTTTAAATATTTTTTTTCACCTTCTTGGCCTTCTCAAAACTAAAGTTTTTCAACACCAACCCATGGCATTCGTACAGTGCAATACAGAACCGAAACCGAAACACAACCATGAGCTCGTGCGAAGGGCACGGAGGAAGGCAAATTTCAGCGCAGTCGCATTTTCAGCTTTGTTGAAACAGCGCTCACTAGACGACGACGAAGTAAAAGAAGGCACAGGACAGGCAGCGCCTGTCCTGTGCCTTCTTTTACTTCGTCGTCGTCTAGTGAGCGCTGTTTCAACAAAGATGAACGCATACCAACTCGCTCAAGCTTCCATTCTTATGCATTTTCAGCGCAGCTTAAGAAACTAGGGTCCTTAAAATTACGTATGTATGCATTTTCTATTAAAGGAACACGCCACCTAATACTTACCTAGTGATGTTGCACCTCAGATATGCATGATATTTAATTTTTGATCGACAACGTTCACAAGTATGAACAGCCGTACCAGTTCAAGACGGCTGGCCCTTGGGCAAGTGGTTCAACTTTGGCCGAGTGGCTGAATCGAGGGACGTGCCGACAAACAGAAAGACAGACCGACAGACAGAAAGACAGACCAAAATTTCTGCGTTTAAGTTCCCCAAGAAAGACTATCGTCTTTAAAAATTCGATGGTACTGTCGATTATAAAATCAACAGCATACACGAACTCATTGCAGAATAAAATTGGTTCCCCGCGCGCGTGGTACATAGTGGAGCCGGATAAGCAGGGGCAAGAAAGTTGACATGCTTGTGTTCTTCACCAGAGTGCTTTTCTTACACATGATCATAAAGTCAAACAGTTCAGCTGTAGCGGAAAGGAAGCCGTTACATGTGGTGGAACTGCGCGGCTTCAAATTGATATTGCATTTTATGATTTCAAGATAAAATAAATACCATGAATTAAGTTTATTAATTGTAAGGTGTAACTGGTTGCTTTTGGACGTGATTTTATTGATAGACATATTCCGCCATTTTCACTGCGGTAATAACTTATTTCTTTCGCCAAGAATTGCTCATAAATTAAGCGAAGCTTGTAGTAGGCTATAGGAAATATTTTGGCAATACGGCCTTCCCGCAACAGCATCATTTTCACACCACTATCGATAGTATTGTCACGTGGTTGTGACGGGGAAGAATGCTGCAGAAAAACTGGGAAATACGGAGCTCTTTATTTGGGCGAACTTGTGTCCAGAAAATCAAAACTCAAAATACAAGCGATACATGCTGCGCACTGATAGCGGCGGGAGCAGTTGTCAGCCGTTGAGTAATCTGATCATCGATGGAACGCGTTGTCCTTTATACATCAGTCATCAAACCTTCCAGCGTTACCGCTGGTGCTCGCGTAAGCTCTCGAATGAACTTGACTATTCGCGTCCGGCGCGTAATCTTAACAGAATGACCTCAAACAATCGTGAAGCTTCTCAAACATTACGGCATGGTTTGCGTCAAACGTTGCTCACGGTCTTTGATGGTGAAACCCGAATACACCAAAACAAAGCAATAAACACCCGGGGCAGTAATATCGCTAGTAATAGTAACCATGGTACTACCGATTGCACTACCGATAGTTTGTCGATAGTAGTACTATCGATAGTTTGTCTGCACTATCGATAGTTTCAAGAAAACTATCGATGCTATCGATAGTCAATTTACCGATAGTTCTGCATCACTAGTACTTCGCCCATTCGCAGAAGGAAGAATTATGCTTTAGTGGGCACTTTGCAACTCTACTCGAAGTAGGCATTCTAGTATAGTTCGAAACGGCCAGTGTTATGCGCACAAACGTTCCTTTCCTAATAGCACAGTGTACACCGAGAAGTGAAGTTAGGCTAGCGATTGAGAAGGCGAAGCGAATGGGGCCCCGATTACGCTATCGCGTCTACGCTTGAAAGCGAAGCTCAAGCGTCCTTCAAGTTTTATTGCTATAGCAATTATATGGACAGTCTCGGCTTGTTTTTGCCGTCGCAATCATGCCCCATATATATATATATATATATATATATATATATATATATATATATATATATATATATATATACCACGAAAAGATATTTTTTTTCCGATGCGCGAAATCGAACAGGCGACCTCTCGCTCCGCAGCGCGCGGCGTTAGATGGTTAGGCCACGAAGAGTAAGTCTTTCAGCATGCTAACGGCGAGCTATTTATATACACCATTTACTTCGGCGTGCTTTCTTGGTTACCAGCGAGATGGCGCGCTTTAAAGGTTGTCGCCCCGCTCGTTGCGATGCGGGCGCGCCTCCTGCCTCGCCAGCGAGGTGCACTTTGCCCTACAGCGCGTGGTCGCCTGCGCGCGCGCTTATCTCGAGAGGGGGTTTCACCGCGATGTCCGCGCTGATATTACAGAGCGTACGAACGTCAATTTGCTCGTTGCAGCGGCCGCGTTTGCGAAAGGAGTGCGCTGTTCACACAGAAAGAAGTAAGAGTTCGCGTTCGTCCTGTGTATACCTGTGCGTTCGTTTCGTGCGTCCTTCTTTATGTTCGGAGCTGTAACACATCATAGTACGGGGTCGTCCTGTGTGTGTTCTTTTCGTGCGTTCTTTGAGCTTGAGAGACGCGCTGAAAATTTCGAGCTGCTTTCCGTTTTTCGCGTTACATTCCAATTTGTTGCTATCGCATTCATAGCTTCGCCGTTGCGGTGAAACTGACTTTTTTTGGGACGTAAAACAGTAGCAATTACTATTACTAATATTGTTTGGCAATCAGCCATTCCTGATGTAGAAATCTAATCTTTTATTGAGGTCACTTGTCATTTCATGTTGTCACATTTCAGTGTCGCCTTTCATTGTTTCACGCATGACCGTCGCTGTTGCCTGTAGCAACAGAAGTTTTGCGCTGCTAGGCGCGTGGATGAAGGTACAAGACCCGCCTGCGTGGAGGATGGAAAAATTTGGGAGGGAGCATTGCGCAATAGAACGAAAAGAAATGAAGAAAGTCCCCCATTTTGCCGATAGGAGAATGGCTCTTTTAACATTGGGTTATGTTTGGTGCTTTTTTTGTCCTCTTTGGGAAAGCATCAAATTTGGCCAAATGTATGGCTCTTTGTTTTTCTTCAGACAACAACATCGCTCAGCTTCAAGGGCAAAAAGCAAATTTTCTCTGCCTGACGGGGAGACCCCAGCACCCGCATCTACACATTCGGAGCATGTGGCAAAAAAATTAAAATAAACAAGAATATTATATACCATCACGTATACGCAACACACTTTAATGAAATGTAAACAACGGAACAAGGTGCATAGTCTTACAAGTGTAAATCAATATTACAAAATAAACCACAAATCAGTAACGAAAACCTCAGAAACATAGAATTTCCTTGTACACTACTTATTATTCAGGAATGACACCTTTTCAAAAGGGGGCAAATTTCTCCAAGTTTCACGTTGATGGTGTGCTACTAAGCATGGCCAACATTTCCTTACCTCAACTGCCACTATATTGGATGCCTGTTAAGTTACTCTTCTATTTTAGTGAACTAGATTGCGCACCAACTCCGTTCTGTAGATTCCTGAAATTGAGGGGCAATATGTTTTGAGGGCATATATTATGCAATGTGTATATTACTTTACATTAGCAAGTTCGAGTATTCATGGCTGCTTTTTATTTGTTCGCAGGCAAGGCTCGCATTCGAGTGCAAATCTCGGCAGCACATTCCATGGAGGACATAGACCGTACTGTGGATGCTTTCATCACAGTGGGCAAGAAGTTCGGAGTGGTTGCGTAGTGTAAACACCTACAGCTCACTGCAGAGCCCGTTGCAAGGAATATTGACTCGCTTGAAGTTTATTTGCTATACCGTCCATCAAAGGTCACTTGTATGGTTCCGGGTTTAGGACTACCGAAAACGGCCTTCTAACCTGTCGGCAGACCCGAACCTGCTCGGAAACGCAATTGTTGTTCGAATTTTTATTACCAAGTGGTCTGGGTTCAAATATAAGACACCTGCTCTATCTCCCTCTTTTTTGTTGTTGTTGTTGTTGGCTACTTCGGTTCGCTGCTGATGGCAGGATCTCAATGAAAGTGGAGAAAGCAACCATTTCCTTTGTTTTGTTTTTGCCTGAACCAGCGCCTCCTCTATTTTTCTGTGCCTGGGCGAAGGAGCGGAGCGCAATGGGAACCCACCGTCGGCGTTAGTGCGGCGTTTAGCCGCCGGGCGCCGCCACCGTAGTAGACCTGCCATCGCGTCGTCGCTCGCGGAAACGAATGCCGTGGCTGCATTCGGAGCTGCTATATGGTTCAGTTATCGGCTGTATTCGCGGTGTTTAAAGTATAATTAAAACTTGTAAGCTGTAATCATGA